>NC_134490.1:95121310-95467560 GCF_040206685.1 Ascaphus truei
GACGCATCTTGTGCCTTTGAGGGGTCTTCCAAATTCCTCCCGCCTTGCGGATGTCTTCATTCAGGAGATTTTTCGTCTTCACGGGGTGCCAGCAACTATTGTTTCGGACCGTGGATCGCAATTTGTATCAAGATTTTGGCGTGCCTTTTCCCGAAAATTGGGGATTTCACTTCAATTCTCTTCAGGATACCACCCACAGACCAATGGGCAGACGGAGAGGGCCAACCAAAACCTAGAACAGTATCTTCGATGTTTTATAACCGATACGCAGCAGGATTGGGTGGATTTGCTTCCTTGGGCCGAGTTTGCTCTTAACTCTCTTCGCAATGATTCCACTCAAGAATCTCCATTTTTTATTAATTGTGGCTTTCATCCTTCTCGTTTACCTTTTTCCTCCCTATCCTCAGGAGTACCAGCGGTGGACAAACGCATCTCCCGGCTGAAAGACTTATGGACAAGGATTCAGGAGAACTTAAAGGTAGCTACAGGGAGACAGAAACTCCAGGCAGATCGCCTTCGACGTCAAGTACCGGAGTTTGTTCCAGGAGACAAGGTGTGGCTTTCTTCCAGGAATATCCGACTAAAGGTTCCTACCATGAAGCTTGCTCCCAAGTTCCTCGGTCCCTTCACCGTAGTTAGGAGGGTTAATCCTGTGGCTTACCAGCTACGCCTTCCACCTTCGATGAAGATACCTTCGGTCTTCCATGTATCCTTACTTAAACCAGTATTTCAGAGTCCTCGCTTTTCCAAGAATACTTCTCCTCCACTTCCTCTTACGATTCACGGTCAACAGGAGTACGAGGTCCAGTTTATCTTGGATTCCAGGATCTCCAGAGGAGGAGTACAATACCTGGTTCACTGGAAGGGGTTCGGACCTGAGGAACGTTCATGGATTCCCCATCGGGATCTTCACGCACCTCGCCTTCTTCAGGCTTTCCATCATAGGAATCCCTCCAAGCCTTGTCATGGACGCCCGGAGGTCGCCCCTGAAGGGGGGGGGTACTGTAAGGAACAGGAGTTACGCCGTGCACGGCGTACTCCTTACTCACCCGCGGCTCTGTCGGGGTCTCCCGCGACTCACAGGGACTCCTTCCCCATGGCGCCGAGCTCCGGTCCTTCTATGCGCGCGCGCGCACATCCAGTCTCTTCTTCTGCCCTCGGTTCAGGGCGTGGGCCCGCGCACGCAGCTACAGACGCTGCCACCGGGAGGCGCGGCCACACAGGGGCGCACCAACCCTTTAAAGAGACAGTACCCTTTTGCAATGCCACAATACAATGCACCAATACTTCTAGGATTTATAGCTCCTCCTCCAGGAACTCATCTAGACCTATCCCTGTCTCAGCCTGGCCCATTCACACACCCCCGCCTTGCTTCTCGGCTATTGGTTCCTCATACCTACATATACCCTCCAGATTCATTGACTCGTCGGCTGAGCATAGAACCAGTTGTTCTCATCACTCTCTGCCTCCCTAGTTCTGTTCCACAGATTTCCTCGTGTACCGGACCGGCTTCTGCTACGTCTTCCTGCACCTCTGGCATCCCGAACTCGGCATACGGCATCACGACTTTTCTCATCTCTGGCATTCGGATTCTGGCTTACGGTAAACGACAACGTCTCTCTCTCTAACCCTGGACTTGGCTACCGCACCCTCTACCATCCGTACCTCTCCTACCCCGATCCCGGAATCCCAGACCATTCTTCAATCAAGACGTGCCCTCGTGGCTGTGGGTGGCGTAATTACTTTTCCACCTCAGCACCGCGGTCCCGTCTCGTTTGTGGTGAGCACATCCTGACATATTGTGCCTGCAGAATTCTGTATAGAGCGCTGTGTAAATTGTCAGTGCTAAATAAGAAATAAATATTATTATTGCTGGAAACTTACCTGACTGGAAATGTGTGGTCATACACAACATTGCTCTCTTTTGTAGAATGATGTTCAGCAAATAAAATGTTCGCTTGGAATAAACATCATTGATATGCACGCAAAATTTAAAAAAAACCTTTTTTTTTACAAAATACACCATTTATTGGCTGTTCTTTTATAAGATCAAGCTATTTTACTTGGCTATATTCATGTTGAAAAATTGTACTCGAAGGTTTAAATGACTAATCGTTGGATGTTAAATGCTTAGAAGTTGAAACAGTTCCAACAAATGCACAAGCGTGACATTAAGATTGAATACTTTCATAACATGTTTTTTTTTTTAACAACTTAAATAAAAATCATTTTGTATATTCTGGTGTCTCAAAGTGTTAGTCCAACCATTTTTATCTTAAGTGCAAAGAAATAGGAGCATTTCTAAAAAGTATACGGTACATTATTTTGTTTTCTTCCTAAAATAAAAAAGCCGTAACTTTGTGTATTTCTGTACATCACAACAGCTACTGCACCGACACACTTTATTCGAGCAAATACCCGGTATGTACCTGGCAGATACCTGGAATGCGCCGCTCCTCACCTCTGACAAGCCCCGTTGCATTTGCCTTCCCAGCCTGGGTTCATGCCTGGCTGACGGGCGGCTGATCTGTTAAATGATAATGATTAGGATTTAATAGGCTGCAATGCTTCGCGTGTCTACCAGGTGGCATAAATTCATGAATTGTAATGCAGTATATATATATATACTGTGCAGTATTGCAGCCAGAGGAAATAAAATGCTTCAATCCCTGCTTGGAAAATACCTCAATGCACTCGGGCAGAAAACAGTCACAAACCTCAATACACCCGGGTATACCCGAATTCGTGGGACTAGCCGAGCTCGAATAAAGTGTGTCGCCAGTGTAATTTAAAAGTGGACAAAGCCAAATCTGTAATTCTATAACGGTGAAGAGAAAAGAATCAATGCTGAAATCATGGACTACATCAAAAGAAAATGTGCATTTTAGTAAAGTTTATAATCTACATCTTAAGGTATTGATTAATTAAAGTGCAATATTGTCGAATGAGCTTACAGCATTTAAACTCCCAATTACTGATGCAGGGACCGCTATTCGAACGATTAACGCGATATGTAGATCGAATACCCATTCAATGGCGCGCAATTTGATTTAATCGTGCCGATTTAAACACGCGGTTTGGTTATCGTTTTGTCTGGATTAGAAAATGGCATTTTAGCGTGTTCTGCAATACCGTCGAGAAACTCAAGTGGGCAATCGCGAGTTGTTGTCATCAAAATCCAATAGCAACTCAATGTCATGATTACCATATTGGCTGAAATCGGCTGTGATGCCTGCCACACATGCAACCCATAAGCCCTTCAAAGCTTCTTCTATTGTGCTGTGCCAAGTCAACTTGGAGTTCACCGCTTATCAACAACACAACACCCCTCCCCCCCACAGAGCTGTTAATAAGATTACCATACGGCCTTCAAAGCTGGCCCCCCACACACACACACTTTAGTAGTTGAATCAAATCATTAATAATTGTTCTTTAGAATTTTATTGGGTAATGAATCATACAAAAATGAAAAATACAATAATTTGTGTACAGGCTTGTCTTTTCCTTTGTTATGGTTGCATTTGGTTCTGTATTGCTGTACTGTAAATACTGAAAATAAAAAACAGAAATAATTGATTAAACAAAAAAATAATATTTTTTTGTTGGGGGGGGGGTCTGATGATTTTAACCCCCCCACACACACACATTCAGTGTGCGATAGTCATGTCTGCAATACGGTAGTATAATCAAATAAGCAATAATAGATTTTATTAAAGAAAAAACATGTGCTGTATTACAGTAACATGTTCACAAATCCGAAAAAACAATTTTTTGGTTATCGCCATGGCTTGCATAGCAAGTATGGATATTGTGAGATTCAAGTTTTACAAATGTAGTACAGTATACTGTATATTTTTGGGGGTTATCACCATGGGCTTGCATACTGTAGCAATTATGGATATTATGAGAATCAAACAGTACTGTTGCTTTTTAATTCCACACTAGTCATGAGGTGGGTGGCATACTGTAGTACTGTGATTTTTATTTGGGGGTGTGGGGACACGGCTCAAGGATTTCAACCTCTTATCAACACCTCTGACAAACCATCCATTTTCAAATGATTTGCTTTGTGGTTGAAATAATCTTCTCGAGCCTGCTCTCACCGTTCTGCGCCTGCGTGTAATTCTCTTTGGTTGGGACCTGGGAACTTGTTGATTATTAATGCGCATGCGTGTATAACTCCCCATTCATTTGGAAGTTAGTTCAAGTTTTAAAAATATATACTGTACTGTATAACGTGTTTTTTTTTGGTTATCGCCATGGCTTGCATAGCAAGTATGGATATTATGAGATTCAAGTTTTACAAATGCAGTATATATTTTTGGGGGTTATCACCATGGGCTTGCATAGCAATTATGGATATTATGAGAATCAAACATTACTGTTGCTTTTTAATTCCACACTAGTCATGTACGTTCTTTCTGAGGTGGGTGTCATACTGTAGTACTGTGATTTTTATTTGGGGGTGTGGGGATCAAAACATTATGATAACCTGTTGAGAATATGTCTTTGAACAACAGCTTGGAACTTCATACAGCTAGCACAGCTAGCACCCCAACACCCCCCCCCCCCCCCGCACACACGGCTCAAGGATTTCAACCTCTTATCAACACCTCTGACAAACCATGCAACGCATGCGCAAGTGCGATAAGCTAAGCCCTTCTAACTTGACTTTTCTTCAGCACAACCCAACCCCCCCACTAGTAATAAGATTAACATGTTGTGTGAGATACAGGCCTAGCTAAGAAAGCCCTTCTAAAACTGCTATTGTGCTGTAACAAAACAAGTCAACTTGAAGTTCAAAGCTTATCAAAAACACAACAACAGAGCCCTCCAACAGCCATTAACGTAAACGTACTGTTGCGTGATTATCATGAGCTGGGCAGAAGACATGTTGGATAATCCTTAATGCAGGAAAATAGTATTTTTCTACAGCATTTTATTGCATTATTAACAGAAATGATTGATTAAACAATAAAAATATAATAATTTAAAAAAAGCATTTTTTGTTTTTATAAGTATTTTATCCCAAACTAATGTGAAGGGCAATGCTTTGTTTGTTGATCTGTTCGGGAACGTAAGGAGAGGTATCACAACACATTTTCGCTCTAATCATTTTATCCAAAAACATAACGGAGACACATTGGGTCTTACGTTTACTATATTGGAACAGGTGTTACCACACTGGAGAGGTGGGAATAGAATCATCTCTCTGAAAAAGAGAGAGAGTTTCTGGATTTTCACCCTTAAAACACTTGTTCCTTTAGGACTTAGGGCCTCATGCAGTAAGCGTTGATAAGGGAAATATGGCCATGTTATAGCCAAAATTGGGTTTGAGATTCAGTAAGCGCCGATAAGTGCTTCATATCGCCAGGTTTCGGAGCCGATAATTTGGTTATGGCCAGTCGCCTGCCGATAAGCCTGTTTTCGACACTGATCGCCACTTTTTTAAATCGGCTGGATTCAACAAAAAAAAACAGCTTATCGGGGCTGATCGGCACTACGAAATTGAGATGTTATGGCCGATTTCTCCCGCCAACTAAAGTTGGCAGTTTGGACGGGAGAACGATCGCTAAGGCTGCCGGAACGGCACTTAGAAAAAAAACATCTTCTGTACATCAATGGAAGTCAATGGAGCGGGGACGTATAACAGTATAGTACTGTTTACGTTTCATTGCTCACAATACAAACGTCATTTGCATTACAGTGTGGGGGGCATTCCCTGCATTGTGTCACAGCTGATGTGTCTTATTTGCATAACATTCGACTTTTACATGTTTTCAGCATTTGCGGGTCACATTACTCATCATGTGATGATGTGGCAAGGGAAAATACTATACTACACTCTTAAAGGAGAACCTCACATCATATCACACATTTTACTCAACTCAGCGACAATTATTTACATGATGTTACACATGTCACACATGTCACACATACACAGTATATTCATCTTCCTTTACATTACACAATGCTTGTAATGTGACACGCATCTTTAAACGTTCATGTACATCTGTCTTCTCATGTTTACATATACTTTTGGGTCCTCCCTATTTTCATGACGTCACTTATTGGACGCTCAATCACATTGCATGTTTACATTGTAACCGTTGCATTACAAGCACTTCAACCTAACTTATACACACATGTACAGTAATTCATCATTGGGACACCTTGTAAACTCATTCTATACCAACTATCCTCCTTACACAAATGCATGCATATGCACACGACTATTCATTGTTGCCAACATGTCACAATAACATGGATAATTACACATGTTACACAAAACTTTTCCCACGTCAATCTCAGCCTTTTTGTCTCATTACATGACTGACTCTTGCGTTCACAAGTGTTACATGCATTGCACATGCAACTATTTATTTGCAAGCAATCTTTGTACAAAGCTTCACGTCACATCATTGCCAAATATCATCATTCCCTGCAGAATACACACAACAAATACTTAGAACAACAAGTGCACACAGCTTGCCACAGAAGTACTTTATTATGTTAATGTAACACCTTGCATTTTACTATGTCACCTGACATCATCACATACCTATTTAAAGGACGCACATTACCTGCTCATTCACAGCTACTCATTTCAAAATGTTGCGAATGTTTAGGAGACGGAGGAACATTCTTTTCTATGACATGCTTGATGATGAAGACAATCATATAGGGCAAGGGAGGGACACACCGAGGGACAGTGACAGTGACGCGGATACGACAGGGACAGGGAGAGGGACAGGCCGAGGGACAGGTAGAGGGACAGGAGATCAGAGGAGAAGACAGAGGAGACAACTTGTGCCTCGTCCGCGTCTGTACAGGGAGAGAACCCTGTTAGATGGGATGAGTGAGGAGGAGATTGTAAGTCGCTATCGTTTGAGTTCAGCAGCAATCTTAGCTCTTTATGAGGAGATAAGGGGGGATTTAGATTTTTTCACAGCCAGAGGTCGTGCAGTCCCTGGGCTTGTTAAAATGCTGTGCTCATTACATTATCTTGCTTCCGCGTCATACCAGACAACTGTGGGCATAGTGGGCGGGGTCTCGCAATCTACATTCTCGCGGGCCTTGACCCAGTTTCTCTATGCACTCAATAGACGCGCTAGGAATTATATTCATTTTCCTACAGAGGCGACAGAGTGGCTGGAAGTCAGGACTGGCTTTTATAATATAGCAGGGATACCATGTGTGCTGGGTGCAATCGATTGCACACATGTTGCTTTGATTGCACCTAGTCAGAGTGAGCATGTGTACCGCAATCGGAAGCACTACCATTCACTCAATGTACAGGTGGTATGTGATGCCACGATGAGGATAATGCATGTGGTACCCAAGTTCCCTGGTTCCAGTCACGATTCCTCTATCCTGAGGAACTCTTCAGTCTTCCATGCGTTCGAAGAGGGACATTTTGAACCTGGTTGGCTGCTGGGTGAGTACATATTTACATGTTCTAACACAAAACACATGTTGATTTAGGAATGTTGGCATTGTACAATTTGATCACTAATGTCAGCTTATGTGTGCTCCATTCATTATAGGTGACTCAGGATACGGAATTAGGCCGTGGCTCTTGACTCCGGTGCTAAACCCTCAAACTGAAGCAGAGGACAGGTACAATGCAGCCCATATATCTACAAGATCTGTTATAGAGAGGACATTTGGCCTACTCAAGACCAGGTTTAGGTGTCTGGACAGAACTGGTGGGGCTCTTCTATACAAGCCTCAAAAAGTGTCTGATATTATCCTTGCCTGTTGCATTTTGCACAATGTTGCACTCAGGCACAATGTACAGTCAGACCTAGCTGAGGCTTTGGTAGACGAGCATCCCACCCATGTAGCTGCTGAAAATGAACAAACAGCCAGTGGTGGCCAGACACGACAGAATCTCATCAATTCATTTTTTTCTTGTAAGTACAAACTCATATGTTCCTAGTACTACTTTTATAGTTTAATTATGTTATATTAACAATAATGTTTCTTTATATAACCTTCTGTTAGGACACAGATGAATATGGGTTGCACACCTTTCTTTTCTCTGCTGTGTGCACAAAGGGATGTGGCACCGGTATGTTATTGTTGCACAGGTTATATAATCCCTCTTCAATTGTACTTTAGTTGTGTGTATGTGAATACAACTTGGGTAACAAAGCAATAATATTTTAGCATTGTGTTATTCCTTATGCTAAGTCAAAACACATATTATGCCCATAATCATTCATGCTTCTAGTATGCTTACATACAATGTTATTGGTGCAGTGTAACATGTACATCCATATGATGTGTACACCAGGCTGATTTACATTTTGAATGTCATGAAATATACATGGTGTTGTACATTTAACACCAAATACACACTTTGCTGTGTTGTTTACGGTACTGAAGATGGCATGTCAATGTTTGCAATTTATATATTGTTCCTTTGCATTATAGGTATATCTCCAGTATGACTGATCATGGTATGTATATTTGCTGACATCTCTCATAAGATGTGGCTACCTCAATCTTCCTATAATTATTGGAACTAAAAACCCAACATATTGGTTTAAACACAAATGTTACATATATGTACTTTCTGTATCATGTATATGCATTTAGCTACTCTTGAGCTTTCATGTGCATTGTATTACAAAATGATTACTCACATTTCATCACATTTTATGTATGTTTCCTTATAATTTCCATTAATGTAATATAGAGGTGGTTGGAGAAAAGGGGATAACTGTACTTATTTGTTTACTTACGGGAGCACATTCATCACTAGCATAGACACACTTTTTAAGACAACTGTTTGTGTCTCTATCAATTGGTGTAGGATCCATGTATAACACCGACAAATGATAACACCAGCTTTATTATGGTAGCTTATATCATCATATTGACTATACTATGTATTTCTAAACGATTAATAAACACAGTAAACTATAGTTAGTTAGGTTAATGAAATATACACAGAAACGTACTTCATAACATGATGGTGATGTCATATTCAGAACATCATGCATTGGAGGGGACCATAACATCTGGCCAGTAACATTATTTGCTACAGTCCCAAACCATTTTATCTACATACCCATGTAACAAGAGATTTTAAAAATAAATGGCTACTTGGTTGTAAGTGTCCTTTACATTGGGAGAAGGAGTGGCTCACTGAGTAAAGACACACACTGGCACTGATAGTTTGAAGCAGGGGAGTCTGGTTCAATTCCCGGTGTGGGCTCCTTGTGACCTTGGCCAAGTCACTTTATCTCCCTGTGCCTCATGCGGCAAAAAACATTTGTACGTTCCACGGGCCAGGGACCTCAGGCTGAAACATGTGTCTGTAAATCGCTGCGTACAACTAGCAGCCCTATACATGAACATGCTCATATTATTATTATTATTGTTACATAGTTTCGACAGTCATACGTTCCATTACATATTAGAATACACAAATGTGTTAGCAGAGTGGGAATGGTTGTTATATATAAAACACACCATGTCATAAAATGTTAGTAGTCATTAAAGAACACTCAATAAAAATTCACTCTTTTGCAACATCATTATGTTAATTAAGTGCTTATGCAATATAGGCATAAGGGTATCACATTTTTAATTGTTTGTTAATAAGCGCTGCAAGCAATATAAAATTAGTTCCATATGTAGTATAGTAGTCGGTGGCTCCTCCTCACAATCATCTCATATAAAGGTAGACTCTTCTGAAATCATACATTGATCCGATTGTATCTTCCCCGACATCTCTGAAATACAGCAAACACATGATGGTCAAAGATGGCACCTTACTAGATATGCATCCGTGACAACGCGTTACGCAGCTCTATATGATTGTGTAGATACACACGTCAGTCACTTATATGTTAGAAGTAAAACTGTTCATCAGTATGTAATGTTTCTTTAAATTTGTAGCAGGCATAACTATGTATAAGAAGTGAACGTTGCCTGTATACTGAAAGATGTGCAAGCACATCTTTGTGTGCGCACGCACTTCACGCTTGGCTCCACTAACTGTTAGCGCATGCGCAAAACAAAGCGTACGTTGTGCGTTCAATACATGTTGAAAATACCAGTAAACATAACATCTTTATTTCAAATACAATGAAGACGAAACTACATTCGTTCTAAACGAGTACATCTGTATTCTTTTTAAACAGACGTGTTTGGACAGAAAGGACGGCCGATAACACAATGCGCAAATGCAATACGTGTGACGTCATGTTAAACCACCGTGAAACGCACGCTAACACTCCTCCCACTCAATTAACATTCGGCTAACGCCCAGTTGACGCCTACAAACACTGAGCCGCACACATGACACACTGCAGTTACCGTTACTATAACAAAACATGACAGCCAATAGGCTTTGAGGCGCGCACGTCGCTTGGGGGCGGGACTTACATCACTAATCCTTTTTAAGGACGCCTTGGCCCATGACAAGGGTCCCACGTCATACGTGGTGGACCCGGTTTTCAATGTTGTAGATGTTGCATGATAACAAAACAGGTATGTGTTAGAGTAATGGTAAAATGTTGCTAATATGTTTAAAGGGATAGGAAAGTACGTATATTTATTCCGTCAGCAATGTGTACTACTCTTTCAGGTCCTACTATATTGTATTAGGAAACAATTTGTTTGTGATCGCTACATGTTATGCAGTCTGCAATGTTACGCTGTATCCACGCATTGAAAGTGAAAATGGTGGTTACAAAAAAAAAAAAAATTTAAACGCAGAGTCAACGCATAACGATTGTTATATTTACCATTCTTCTAGAATTAACTCTTCGCCTGGCTGCAACTGGTCGCTCCAGAAATGCAAGCCATTTTCATCCACGCTTAACCCAACCGCTGAATCCAGTATGGCACATATCTCCTCCAGGATGCGCTCATAGGAATCGCCACTGCTTTCTTCAAATAATTGGTCGGGAGGTAGGTTCATTTCTTCCGGTTCCCATTCCAATGCAATTTCAGCTGAAAGGCTTGGTACATAATCATAGTACTTTTGTTCTTGTACAATGTGGGTTTCAGGAATGGAGGCTGCAGATATTGCAGCACGTATCGATTCAAACGGATCAGTAGTAGCGGATACATTGCTATTGCCATTAGGAATAAATATGCCTTTCACGACAATATAAGTGCCGTCTTTCAGGATAAATTGTTTTTCCGGGGCAATCTTCCAGAAACCATAGGTGTGTTGTAGCTTATCCTGGTCACGTTCAAAAAAGTCATTACTTGATAAAGTGAATCTTATTGAGGAATTAAAATTCCGTGCATGCTTACGGTCTTGGTAATAAGGATATTTTGCTCGAATGAAATCATCGATTTGGCGTGTGCTTGCTTTCTGTCCGCGACTGTTCAAGATGGCTTCACAGATCATGTACTTATACCCTAAAAGGGGATTAATATTGTTAACGAATTCATCAGCCATGTCTGAGTAGCACAAAAGCTGTGTGCAGGTCTGTGTTATTTGCTCATCAAAATGAATGTGCTGAATGGCTAACAAACTCCTGTTTTTCCTTGTCAAGGTCAACAAAAGTAACTACTTTGACTCCTTATTTCAAACGCCAATTGGATTTGTTTGTCTAATTGGGTTAACAGTTGTGGTTCGTGATATGGGACTGTGGGAGAAACATTTCTCCTTCTTTTATCTCGTTTGTGAAAAACATCCCTAGACTGTGAATGCGTTCACATAGTGTTTTTTTGAAAACTAACAAAGACCAGTGTGTGAAAATATTTCTTAGCCAGGCATATCAGTAAAAACACACCTGCAAAAAGAAATGTTTTTTCCCCGCTTACATTTCTGTGTGTATGTGAAAGTCTGGTTAACTCCCTGTCTGCATGAGTTTAAATACGTGTGTATATATATATATATATATATATATATATATATATATATATATATATATATATATATATATATATATATATATATATATATAAATATATCTCTTATAAAAATATATATATATTTATATATAATATTTTTTTTTTTTTTATATTGCAGGAGTACACACAACATTGATGGCATTAAGTATACCTTGTATGAAACCTATTTAAATGGTGAGAAACATGATTGAATTAAGTAATAAACATTTGTTTAAGCACAATACTGTTAGAGTCTCATACTTAGGATATTTCTCAAACATTAGGCCTGTATTATTAAAATAGTGTGCTTTCACAAGGAAGCATGAAGTGTATTAGTTTGTGTATACCAGTTTATATAGTACTATATATATATATATATATATATATATATATATATATATATATATATATATATATATATATATATATACACATATATATACACATATATATACACATATATATATACACATATATATACACATATATATATATATACACATATATATATATACACATATATATATATACACATATATATATATACACACATATATATATACACACATATATATATACACACATATATATATACACACATATATATATATATACACATATATATACACATATATATACACATATATATACACATATATATACACATATATATACACATATATATACACATATATATACACATATATATACACATATATATACACATATATATACACATATATATACACATATATATACACATATATATACACATATATATACACATATATATACACATATATATACATATATATATATATACACACTCACACACTCACACTCACTCAGTGTGTGTGTGTGTGTGTGTATATATATTATTATACATTCTGAGATGTTATAGAAACGAACACACAACTGATTAAAGGACAAAATTACAATGGCCAAGCAAGGCAAAGGTAAGTAATAATTTACACATAATCCTGCTGTACACGTACAAGAAAGATGTTTGCACTTACTTAGGTGTTTTAATAATTGCATGTGACTAATATGCATATGCAATTCTTACATCAATTAACACACCCAAATGCAATGTTTTGCTGCAAAGTCAATGGCAGCTTCTCTAAACTTAGCAACTGGCTCCTGGTGGACCATTACTGAACAGACGATTACAACATAAATATTTATAACACAATTAATTATGAGTGTTAACATTTCCAAAACTTCACGTGTACAAGAACATAGTTGAAAGTTTGGAAACAACACAGTCTTCAGCATACATACAATAGTAATTAGATAATCTGAAGTCAACAAAACAAGGCCAAAGACATATTTTCTGAATTATAACATTTATTTTTTTTGTTCCTTTTGCGAGCGAGTAACAGGCCTGCTTGTTGTCTCTTGAATTTTCCTTTTTCTTTTGCCACCAACTTTAGGCACAACAGAGCCACTTTGAGTGGCCTCTGGCACTTCACGGGCAGGGCTTGTGGCCAGTGACTGTTCACCTACGGGGCTTGTGGCCAGTGACTCACCTACAGGGCTTGTGGCCAGTGACTCACCTACAGGGCTTGTGGGCAGTGATTCACCTACAGGGCTTTTGGGCAGCGATTCACCTACAGGGCTTTTGGGCAGCGATTCACCTACAGGGCTTTTGGGCAGCGACTCACCTACAGGGCTTTTGGGCAGCGATTCACCTACAGGGCTTTTGGGTAGTGACTGTTCACGGACAGGGCTTGTGCCCAGTGACACATGTGAGCAAGTTGGTATACACTGCACAAGTGATGGTTGGTCTGTTTCATGTGTGTCTTGTTTTGTTTTTGTCGCCTCCTTTGTAGGTGTCTGCTGCTGAATTTGTACAGATGGCAGCGGTAGGATGTCATCAGGAACCTGCACAGCAATGTCTGCTACTTGACCGGTAACATTTGGGCCTGGTGAATGAATATCAGATGAATGTGGTGAAAACTGACCTGCATGAACAGATCCTGGCTGGGAGGTGTTGAATTGTGGTACATTAGTCATTCTCCAGTAATTAGCTTGTGTTTGCTGAACAACTAATGCTTCGAATGAGGTGTTGATTTTTTGCAACTGTTTAGGCACTTCAATGAAGACTCTGTGGAGATGTGCCAATTGTGATACTGTTTCTTCCTGCAGTCCAATCATCCTTTCCAGCACTGTCATCATGTCTGAATGGCGACGATTTTCTGCGTCCACTATTTTTCCCTCTGAAGCTACAATTGCATCGTATGTGGAAGTTGATGGACGATTTGGCGGTACAACAGTTTCTATTGGCACCTCTTCATGGTCACATGATTGTATTTCAGTCTCTTCTGTGGCGTCATCCTCATCATACTCATCATCCTCATCACCATGATGTTCTAAAAAGAAATGTACACATTATTAAATGGCATGTTAATGTATGCTGTGTTACTATGTAATTGTACTGTGTCCTAAGTAACACCTAACATGTTAGCATACGTTTTATAACCTCATTAAAAACTACCTTGACTTACGAATAATGTTTGGACTCAGTATGAAATATGAATGAATGAAAAGTTGCTCTAAACTCAGAAGTCCTACATGATAATTAACATCACTAACACAATACATGTTGCCTTACACTTAATTTTCACTGACACTAAGTAATCCTATTTAAAGAAGATGTGCAAAACAAATAATGCACATGACAACATAACATATAGAAGAGCACATATTATATGGCCAGCAAATGATACACTCACCTTCTAGTAGTGTTGAGCTGGCTGACCCAGGTGAAGACACTTGTTCCATCTCAGGTGACACATGTCCTCCAGGGGCAACTATATATAACAATAACATAAGTTTTACATTTACATGTGTAAATATTGAACAAACACTTATTGTATGTTCTGTATTTATGATTAACTAACAACATCAGTTCCTTAACCGAAAATGTGTGTGAAAGTGAACATAAATAGTTGTAATAACACTGTACATGCCTGTGTACTTAGAATTTTTGAGTTCCCTAACATACAACATACTATGTTTCTGCAGTAATGCGTGAGGATAAATAGATTAAATGAGTACATAAAAATCATATGTTGTGTAGTGATATCAGTATCATAATGTACATAACTATCATGAGATGACCATTCACAATGGTTATCATGAAGGTGGTCATATTGCAAAAAGTGTTGTTTTTGGTAGAGGATATGTGTGGTACATTAATCGAAGATGTGGCACACCTGAATGTGGCTGTGACTCAACAAGACAACACATGCAGTGTGTGATAATGTGTCTTTGATAGTAGTTCAACTATAGATATGAGTGAACTAATGTGTGACGTACGCTTTGATAAGTAATGAGTTGTTGGGGCATTTAGTAGCTAGAGTTAAGCTTTCAAATGAGTGTGATTAACTTCAGTTGTGCTATTCAGGTTGTAAGAAAGGTATTCCCTTCCCCAAAAAGCCTAATCAGCCACACCTTTCAATGACTTGAAACAGGTGCAAATGGTGTGAACTAAGTTGACCGTGAAATGAGGCTGTAATTAGTGTGTGTGCTGAACCCCACCCCCTCTGTTGAAGTGTATGCTGTGATGAGATATTAATTGCAGCTGCTTTAACACAATGGTAGATGAGCTAAGTAGTCATCTGCAGTGTTTAAGTTATGAAAACAATGACATAACATATGATACGTGTGCCTCATTATGCTGTCTGTATATGACATAAAGCAAAAATGGACCTTTTCATAAGCAACTATAGATGTGTTAGTGCCAGTGATGTTTGTAGGCCGTTACATGCAATTTCTTTGATGCATGCTTAAAATAGGCAGTAATGTCATGTTTGTCGGAGTAAAATCAATAAAATACACAATAATATGATACATATTTCTGTTCTGTACCTGTAGCTACTAATAATTTCTCATGAACATGTGTTACACGTGTACTACCCTGTTGTTCCCCATCTTCGCCCACCATCAATTGCTTCCACTGCAGCTATGCATTTTGGGAATTCACATGTAAATGAGCATGCAATGGCACGTGCTATATTAGTTACTGCTTTTAGTAGGACTACTACATATATGTCTATTTTGAGATATATATATACAGAATCAGACATATACATATATAGATGCAGGTATGCTTATATTGTGAAGACAGTATAAAAAGCAGTCTAAATATGCAAAATAACTGTAAGCAACGACACGCCTAGTACAGTAATATTTATCACCTGCTGGAAATTGTGACGGATAAATTCCAATGTCACGGTCACCAGCCAAGCCTTCCACGACGACGGTAAGTAATTTTGGCCGAAGCAGCTCCTCCAATGGAGTCAATATGAGACGTTGTGGTGTGGGCCCACCTCCAGTGCCAGTAGCATGCACGCGTTGGTCTTGTATTTTCTTTTTCAATTTGGACCTAATATCATCAAATCTTTTCCGACAATGATACTTGTCCCTGACACTATTCCCACAGGCATTGACACCAATGACTATTGTGTCCCACATTTCTTTTTTGCTTGCTGCACTTGTCCGCCCTTGAAAAACATATAAAAGATATGAGGTAAATGAATAATAATATAAGCACCAGTTTCCTACACTGCTAGCTGTTCCAAGAGATATCAAACATGCTGTTTTATGTGTAATATGTGCAGCACATGAGCATTCACTACTAAACCTATACATGTAAGCAAGGTTGCATTCATATTGTATGCAGTTCTGGCAAATTGACCGGCTGTGTTTATTTGTCCTTGTAAGGCATGATAAAAAGCTGTGTTTCCACACTAATGAACATAGAAAGATATTGTGTACCCATATTTGCATATGAACAAAACTCAGATGACCTAGGATCACATGTATTTGAATAATAAATGTAAAGTTACACTTACCTACTAAATGTCCATAGAGACTGTCATAGTGCTCCAGAATGCCAGTGACAAGAGCCCTATTTTCCTGGTCATTGAAGCGAGGATTACGTGGCTTCTCCACACGTTTTTTCCGAGCAGGTTTAGGGTCAGAGCTTGGCTGGTGCTGACTGGACTCTCCTTCTTCCAATGGAAGAGCCTCCAAAAGCTGGCCACCAGCAAGCACGCCACCACCAGACACCCCATCAGCAACTGCGCCACCAGCAGCACTCCCAGCACCAGCACTCCCACTCCTAGCACCAGCACTCCCACTCCTAGCACCAGCACTCACACTCCTAGCACCAGCACTCACACTCCTAGCACCAGCACTCCCAGCACCAGCACTCCCACTCACAGCAACAGCACTCCCACTCCCAGCACCAGCACTCCCACTCACAGCAACAGCACTCCCACTCCCAACAACAGCACTCCCACTCCCAACAACAGCACTCCCACTCCCAGCAACACCACTCGCAGCACCAGCACTCCCACTCCCAACAACAGCACTCCCACTCCCAGCAACACCACTCGGTGCACCAGCAACATCACTCCCCTGAACAGAACGTTCACTCCGACGCGTACTCGCACGAGTAGCACTCCCACTCCCACCAGCATCACTCTTCCCACGCTTTGCGGGCATACTTCCAGCACTCACAAAAAACAGACAAGAAATGTACAGGCAATCACACGACCCACTTCCACATATAAAACAAGACAAAGATGTAAACAAAACAACAAAGGACAAAGCTCACCCAATACACAACAAGTCTCTCAGTCAATATGCAAATGTTCAATCGTCCAGCTCTGTGCGTCTCTCTCTCTCTCACTCCCAACAACACAGAGAATGATTAGCAGTACACGTTGCCTTTAAATATGGCGCGCAATCCAAAACATGCTTGTTTCGCCTGATTCAGCAAGATTTGTGATTGTGCAACCTAACAGCACCCCGCCACGCACGCCGATACACCTGTGTGTGATCGGCTCATCATCGTGAGAGTGGGCGGATTTGTTTTCTGGTTGATTTTGAATGTATTCGGCACTTACTGCATACGGAGAGGGAAAAACGCCAATAACATGACTAATCGATAAGCTTGCCGATTTCACATAATCGTCGCTTACTGCATGAGGCCCTTAATGTGGATTTCGAATTAAGTGCTTTCCTTTGAAGTTTTAAGTAAAAGCCTTTTTTATATATAAATACTTTGTACAGTATATGAAATATACACTAGAGAGTAAAAGGATTTGTGATGTTATGCATACTGTTTCAAATCACACTCATAGTGTTTTTCTTTTTCTTTTCCCTTTGGAGATACATCAATCGACGTTTTTAATTAAAGAAACATGTGGGGATTATCTTATGAATTTTCAGCAAATTTTCAGTTAATTTTATTGAGTTAGATGTGTTTTTATATAATTTTTAGTTATGAGCAAATAATTATTTTTATTAGTATATTTTGTATTAAAGTATAAATTGCATTTTAATATATTTGTATAACATTGTGATGAGATCTGTTAGAGCGGTGAGTGCAAACAAATTACCCAATTAATTAGATCGTCATATGCTGTGACCTATAGGGAGAAAGGTCATTGTAATTGGGAAGGGTATATATAGTATCCTCCTATGGGTCTACGTCACTCCTGACGAAGCTGTCAATCCTGCACGGCGAAACGCGTAGAGCGTAACCCTCAATACAACATCCTGAGGGAGACAGTCTCCAGCTGATGTTCCGGTGGCGCCAACTACATCCGTGAAACCCGGAAGTGACGTATCGGCATCCAGCTTGCAGTACAGGACAGATACCGGTGGAGAAGGCGGATGCGCTGGAGGTTCACGAGGTCGCGACTCGGTGTATCATCTTTAACCTGTAACCAACACCCGTTATACTCTGGTATCTTGTAAGCCTTGATTTTTACCATTCCGGATACATTTTTATATGGCTTTTTAATCCTTGGCTCTGTTGTCTCTCTTCAGGGATATAGTTCTCCCTATTTGTCTGCTGTTTATGGACATATTCCTTATCTAGCACCTCTATTTGCTCCTTAGAGCACTACCATGTCTCATGTTTATATTGCAAAACAGTACACACTATGGTAGTTTGTATATATTTTTCCAGGTACTGACACTCCCCTGATTCCGTTCCATTATCATAAGAATTTCAGGTCAGCAAGAGGGGGTTTAAAAAATAGATTTTATTTTTTAATGCATAATACAGTACAAAAATACAATACAGTAGCTCTTGTCTTTCTCTTCGTTATGGCATTGCGAGATGGGGAGAGAGGGAACTGCAGCTCTGAAAATACAGTATTTCAAAAGATTTTTATTTTAAACATATTTATTTTTTTATTTTGGCAAACACGAATTTCTATACAGTAACTATTATCTTACACATCCCTCCACCCCCCCCTTCCTTGCTTGCGGCAGTTCTGAAAATGAAAAGAAACAATAAATGCAGACATGGTTATTTTAGGGCCATACTTACCTGTATCATACTTACCTTTGCCATATTACTTTCCCGAGGCCTGGCCATTATGTTGTATAACAATAGGCAACACAGTCGCAATATGATCAATATATTTATTACATCTGGCTACGGTAAGTATATTGTTCCAGAAATTCAGTATCCTCTTTTCCAATTCTTCCTTTTTGGACGGTTTCCACACTTTTCTGATATAATCCTTCAACTCATGCCATACCATTTCGATGGGATTAAAATCTGGTGATCTGTAATACAGTAGGAGGGGAGAAAAAAGGTGAATTACGTAAGGAGATATACAGTAAACTATGTAAAACAATGCGAAAAGGTTACCCAACTTACTCCGCTGGCGTCTTAACCCAGTTGATACCGCTGGCAAGAATGTGAGCCGTCGACGCTGTGTGTTTCGGATCATTGTCTTGGAAGAACCGGTGACCAGATGGGAAATCATTCTTTATGTATTCAACAACATGTGTAATTATGTGATCTTGGAAAAACGCTTTATTCATGATTCCTGGAAACAAGAAAAAAAAATGTAACATTAGGGTACAAAATACTGAATACAGTACAGCTGTCCAGTGCGTAAGGCCATAGCATGTGTATTTGTGCATTATTTTACCCTCAAAGATAATGATGCATCCTGGTCCTTGTCTAGAGATGGCACCCCACACATGCATCTTCACTGGGTGCTTGGGACGCGGCTTCAGAGATTGGCGTCCTTTTTTGTAGAATCCAAAACGGGCAAACCTCTCAAGCACAACAGTTGTCTCGTCTGTAAAAATGACATAATTGAAAGTTTCGCCACTTTCAATCCATGCCCGTGCCTGGTCCACTCTTTTTATTTTGTTGGCTTCCCTTATCATAGGATACGCTCTGTAATGACAAGGAAAAATGTTAGAGCCACTAAATGCTGGACATACAGTATGATACTGTATTAGGAGGGAGCCTAACATAAAAAAAGAGGGCATGGGTGACGTACTGTATACTGTACTTACTTAAAACACCCATATTTCCATCCCAATTTCCGTCTCATCCACCTGATACTGGTCTCTGATGCTTTTATTTTGTGAGTAGCCTCTAGTGCATTCCTTACCCTTGTGGCACACGTCTCATTATTCACGTCACTCATTTGGTCCACCAGAAGAATGTTCGCCCTAATGTGTAAAGAAAAAAAGAACAATTTGTTACAGTAGGAAAATTAAGCATCTCAATAGCGCACAGATTTCTTATTGTCTGATGTTGCTGCTGCACTTATTGTACTGTGAGTACACTTTGGGCGCTACAGTATACAGTATGAATATATTAAACTAGCTGATATACCCGGCGTTGCCCGGGCGTGGAAGGGCAGGGGGCATGGAGTGGAAGGGCGGGGGGGGCCAAGGGGAGTGGAAGGGCGGGGGGGGGCCAAGGGGCATGGAAGGGCGGGGAGGGCAAAGGGAAGGGGGGCAAAGGGCACGGAGGGGCGGGGGGGCGGGGGGGCAGAGGGCACGGAGGGGCGGGGGGCAAAGGGCACGGAGGGGCGGGGGTGGCCAAAGGGCAGGGACGGGCGTGGAGGCCAAAGGGCATGGAGGGGCGGGGGGGCCAAAGGGCAGGGAGGGGCGGGGGGGCCAAAGGGCAGGGAGGGGCGGGGGGGCCAAAGGGCAGGGAGGGGTGGGGGGGCCAAAGGGCAGGGAGGGGCCAAAGGGCAGGGAGGGGCGGGGGGGACAAAGGGCAGGGAGGGGCGGGGGGGGGGGCAAAGGGCAGGGAGGGGCGGGGGGCCAAAGGGCAGGAAGGGGCAGGGGGGCCAAGGGGCAGGGAGGGGTGGGGGGGCTAAGGGCAGGGAGGGGCGGGGGGGCTAAGGGCAGGGAGGGGTGGGGGGGCTAAGGGCAGGGAGGGATGGGGGGGCTAAGGGCTTGGAGGGGCAAGAGGGCAGGGAGGGCAGGGGGGCAAGAGGGCAGGGAGGGAGGGGGGCAAAGGGGAGGGGGCAAGAGGGCAGGGAGGGAGGGGGGCAAGAGGGCATGGAGGGGGACAAGAGGGAAGGGAGGGGGGCAAGAGGGCAGGGAGGGGGCAGGGGGGCAAAGGGCAGGGGGCAGAGGGCAGGGGTCAAAGGGCAGGGGGAGGGAGGGCAGGGGGAGGGAGGGCAGGGGGAGGGAGGGCAGGGGCAAAGGGCATTGGGAGGGAGGGCAGGAGGGCAAAGGGCAGGGGGGGCAAAGGGCAATAGGAGGGAGGGCAGGGGGGGGCAAGGAAGGAAGGGGGGGCAGGCGTCCCAAGGAACCAATCTCATTGGCCTGGCCCAAGGTCCAATGAGATTGCCGCTAGGGACACAGGGAGGGACACAGGGAGACACATACAGACACGGACACATAGGTCACTTTCACAAATATATAGTAGATAAATAACCCCTCAAACTGCAGGATTATTAGTTCAAAGAAAACAGAATCTTTTGAAATGATTACACTATGACACTACCTCCTAAAGTACAGAAGACAGTACAGTATATTACTGTAGAGTTGACTTAAAAAGCTAGTGACTGATTGTAAGAATGGCAAACATATTATACTGTACAGTCGAAAGGTACTGTAAAGATTAATAAAATATTGAACACAGGCATACTAGTACTGTACAGTTCAGTACAAGACGTTGGTAAAGTTATGGAGGACAATGCAGTAAGTACTTACTCAGTAGTGACAGTCGGCTTTCTTTTGACGTTTTTTGCCTTCCCATGCGCATGATAACAAACACTGCTTTTTGCTAAACCGAGGTCCAAAGCAGCTAACCAGCGGTGGATCTGTACAATGCGGTGTCCATTCTGGTACATATCCTTTATTCTCAAGCTGAGATCTTTTGAAATCCTTTTCTTTGGCATCGCTGCTGGTAGAAAAAAATTGCAAGCACACACAGAACAATTCGATGTGAATTCGATGTGTATTGAATGTCCATTGAATACACAAAATGGATGGTGTATTTATACTTTAATTTAATGTGCCTCAACGTCACTCGACAGGATTAGTACACAGTCCGCCCACTTTTAACACCTGCACCTCGTGTCCATGCCCGCGAAAATTTTTAAATAAAAGGTGAGACAAATTGCATAGACTCTCACACACTGATCTCTATCTGAACTTGCTCTTGCCCAGATACTGCATTGTGCATTCATCCATCTGTTCCATGGATCGCCCCTGATTCTACGGACGCAGGAACCAGCTTTCTTCTGCCGTGCTGGCCAAGCAAAAGGCGGAAGCTGTTTCCCAGCCAAAACCTAAGCGAAAACCAAAGCAGAAAAAAGAAAATGTTCCGAAGGCTCCAAAGGTTAAGACCCCTGGGCCTTATTTTGTAAAGAAGAAGATCGGCGCACTTAGCACTGTGCAAGTCAAGTGGAATCCCGATTCTCTCCTTGCACCCTCCCTTCCCCGCTCACCTGCTCCACAACCCATCCTCGACGCGCTGCGGCTCTCCTGGCAACCCCCGGCTCATCTGCTTCACAACCCCCAGCTCACCTGTCAACCCCCTGCCGGCCTGCTCCACAACCAATCCTCAACGCTGCTGCTCTCCTGTCAACCCCTGGCTCACATGCTCCACAACCCATCCTCGATGCTGCTGCTCTCCTGGCAACCCCCTGGTCACCTTTTCCACCACCCACCTACACTGGCGACACACTTTATTCGAGCTCGGCTAGTCCCACGAATTCGGGTATACCCGGGTGTATTGAGGGTTGTGACTGTTTTCTGCCCGAGTGCATTGAGGTATTTTCCAGGCAGGGATTGAAGCATTTTATTCCCGCTGGCTGCAATACTGCACAGTATATATATATATATACTGCATTACAATTCATGAATTTATGCCATCTGGTAGACACGCAAAGCATTGCAGCCTATTAAATCCTAATCATTATCATTTAACAGATCAGGCGCCCGTCAGCCAGGCATGAACCCAGGCTGGGAAGGCAAACGCAACGGGGCTTGTCAGAGGTGAGGAGCGGCGCATTCCAGGTATCTGCCAGGTACATACTGGGTATTTGCTCGAATAAAGTGTGTCGGTGCAGTATGCAGATGTCTACAGCATGGAGCAAAAGGTTGATCTTCTTTTGGAGACCATGTTGAGTATGGATATGCGCATGGAGAAAATGGAAAGTAACATGGAGAAGACGGCAAGTAACATGGAGAAGATGGCAAGGAACATGGAGAAGATGGAAAGGAAGATTGTGGGGATGTATTCTTTCCTGCGAGTTCCTGTCCCTGTATGTCCGACGCAGGAGCAGGAGGGTGGCCAGCATGACGTGACCGTCACACTTCCCTCACCAAGCACCTCACACTCACCCCATCCATCAGAATACGTGTGCCTGTATGCCTTTGAGGACGAGGTGACAACCCCGGTAAGGCCACAACAGGAGGAAAGCATCCTCCCAGACCACCTACCCTCACCCGCTGCCAGAAGTACACCAGCACCCAGGCTTCCAACGATGCTGGACATCATCTTGACCGACCTGACCCAGCACGACTGGGAGAAATACAGGACTGGATGTGCTGATGTAGCCCAGAAATTTGCCCTGGCAATATTTAATCACCATGTCAGTTTTGAGATGTACAGCGGTTGGACCCACAGTGTAAATTATGAAGGAAATAAAAGAAAAGGGCTATGCCAGCAAATTTAAGAAAGACCATTTTGAATGAAGTGGAGCGTTATTTCCGTATTACCCCTAGAGTTATGAGAGCTGTGAGAGACACTATAAATGGCCTGTTGAGGCATACAAGGGGCTCGTGCTTGGAGTGGCACCCCTCTTGCTAACGACTTTTCACAAACTCTACAGTAGTGCAAAAGTTTTTCATCCCCACCCAAAAAAAGCATTGTTTTATTTAATGTGTTTAATCATTTCTGTTTGTTTTTTATGGTTTTCAAATATTGATATTGTGTAATGATTTATTTCTGTCAATCAAGCACAGGTAAGTATGTTACTGTATAGAAATTCGTTTGTGCAAAAAAAAAAAGTGTTTTTACATGTGTTTTTTTTTTTTTTTTTTTTTTTTTAATCAAACTAACCATGTCTTTTTATTTACAGTGTACATGATTTTCAGCAGCTGCAGTGAAAAAAGAAAGGGGGGGGGATGTAAGATTACAGTACTTTGTTTACAGTAAGTGCAAACAAGCCTGTATCTTACACAAACCCCCCTCTCCCACCCTCTCTCAGTGTTCCAGTACAGTAACTGTATAGAAATCCTGTTGGGGGGAAAAAAATGTGTGGTTTTTTTTTTACAAATCTTTTGAAATGTTGTTATTGTTTAATCATTTTTACCAGTAATTACCAGTACTTGTTTCTTTCTACCGTATTTTCAGAGCTGCAGCCCCCTCTCTCCCCCTCATCTCGCAATGCCATAACGAAGAGAAAGACCACAGCAACTGGGTTTTTTTGTATTACTGTATTACTGTATTACTGTATGCATTAAAAAATAAAAGTATTTTACTGTATGACCGACCCCCTATTGCAGACCTGAAATTCTTATGAACAGGTCAACCAAGCATTGCACTTCACATACAGTACAGTACAGTATGGAAAGAAAGGGCATTAAAAATAATTTAAAAAAAATAATTAATACATACAGTATGGAATAAAAGATATACATTTTTATTTTTGGTGTTTATAAGAAAAGTTGCGCAATGCAACGTACTGTAATAAAACAGTAGTGGTGATGACAGTACTGTACAATGTAAAAAAAAAGAATTTAATATTAAAACAGCAGCATACAGTACTGTATAGTATAAGGTTTTCTATAAAGCTCATTATTGTTCTATAGATAGATAAAAAATGGCACTACCACTAAATGTTTGCCCACTTGGCAAACAATGCGAAAGCAACTTTTAAAATAAGCGATATTAGAGGTCCATCCAAATCCCTTCTTTTGTCTTTTTGCGCTGGATGACAAAGTTTCGTTTCTGGGGAAAAACAAAAAAATATGGTATTATTATTGGTATTGCGCATGCATCAAGTCGCTTCATTGGGAATTAAAGCAGCCGTTCAACCGTTGTGGACGATGAGAACAAACTTCTGATTGGCTCTGACTCTTGAGCCCCACCCTCTCCCTACATTTGTAAGCTGCAGCAGAGTCACGTACTTCAGAGTGCACTCAACAGAGAAACATCCCCTCAACTCGCATACAGTAAAGTACTGTATTGTATTGATGCACATAAGTACAGTAGTACTAGTACAGTAATGTACTGTAAAATACATACAGTACTACTGTATTGTTTCAAAAATAAATTTAGTTTTTGACACACGGCAGCTTGAACTGCAGCTAAAAACTTAAGACTATCATGTACATTAAACTGTAGTACAGTGTAATACATTACTGTATACTGTACCTTCTTTATAAGCTTTGCCAAACGGGTGGTGATGACTCACTGTGACTCCTCAAGTCTGCATTATAGTTGACAGGTGACAGCTGGCCTGCTACACTTGTAGTTGACAGCTGATGATGCTGGAAAACATGTTGGTACTGGTTCTGGTACATGCAAGCTTGCTGGTACCTGAACGCGAAATCATGCTCAGGCTGGAAATTTTCCAGGTATTCTGGCGGGGACAGGTAACAGTACAAAGGATTGCCGTTCACAAGGTTACTGACGGTCGGACCGGACACCGGTGCTGGTGGTGCTGTTGCCGGCACATTGCTGGATTGGGATTGACGAATCTTGTATGGGTTAAAACCCACTTTTCTTCTTTTGAGATTGCCATGATCAAACATACTGTGAAATTCTGGCATGACACCACAAATACCCGCAAATCTCTCCGGCAGGAGGGGCAATACGAAAAAAACAGTGATCGTTACTTAAGGTTGTTCTTATCGCACGCTTCCACCCATGAACGTCAGGTGAAAACTTGTAAAAATCGTAGTTCGATAATAAATATTCATATATTAAAGATACAGTCGCCATCTTTTCTGCTGCAGCATTAATCGCTGAATATATTAAAAACGCATAACTACAGTCAGGTTTTTTATACGTCTGTGGTGTAGCCATAATGTCCACTCATTGTGCGGGGAAAGAATGTTAAAAAAAAAGGCACACATTGAGAATTTTAATGCTTTTTATTAAGAACAGAAAAACACTAGGGTTAGGGAGTGATCACAAAACCACACTAATTGAGGCAAATAATGAGTAAATAAATGGTAATCCAAGAAAGTGGGTGCAAACTGTGAACTGAAAAGTGAATCAGAAACAGGGGGGGGGCAGGAGAACACAAATTGGATGTGTCTCCCAAAAGAATCCACTATAATGCACTCCTACTAAATTTAAAATTTAACTTTTAATATATTATCATAAAACATATATTACCAAAAACGTTGTGTATTGTGCATTAAAAATAAATTAAATTGACAATAACTAGCGTCCGTGTCAGTGAATGTGTGTTGGAGTGATCTCAACCAACAATTGGTAGTAGAAACTGCAGGACACAGAACGCTGCTTAGTCAGGGTATAAACCCCTCTGGGGCACCTATGAGATCAGGTACACAAGTAATAGTAAATAAATAAATAGACATGCACACTCGGTGACTGAGATGTATCGTAAGACTACCGCAGTCCTGCTTAGACTTGTAAACCACACTGACAACATGGCGCGTCCAACGCTCGTTTCCCTCCAGCAAAGGAGCTTCCTCAGGGACAAATTTGTCCCTGAGGAAGCTCCTTTGCTGGAGGGAAACGAGCGTTGGACGCGCCATGTTGTCAGTCTCCTACTTGGAGCTGCTTTTATGTAGTGTTTTGTAGTCTCCTGGACTTATCCATGCAGATCTGAATTGGGTACTTCACTTACACTCAGTGTGCAAGCACGCCTGCTCTTATATGATCTAACCATTTGGAGTGTGTTATAGAATGATTCAATGATCAATATGCTGTGAACATTTGTTTCACTATGCTGTGAATCATTCACCCTCCATCACTATACTATCAGTAGCACTTCTCTATATATATTGGATGGCAACACATGTATAATTAACATCCTCAAGTGCTCTGTGGTTTACAAGTCTAAGCAGGACTGCGGTAGTCTTACGATACATCTCAGTCACTGAGTGTGCATGTCTATTTATTTATTTACTATTACTTGTGTACCTGATCTCATAGGTGCCCCAGAGGGGTTTATACCCTGACTAAGCAGCGTTCTGTGTCCTGCAGTTTCTACTACCAATTGTTGGTTGAGATCACTCCAACACACATTCACTGACACGGACGCTAGTTATTGTCAATTTAATTTATTTTTAATGCACAATACACAACGTTTTTGGTAATATATGTTTTATGATAATATATTAAAAGTTAAATTTTAAATTTAGTAGGAGTGCATTATAGTGGATTCTTTTGGGAGACACATCCAATTTGTGTTCTCCTGCCCCCCCCCCTGTCCCTTTTTATTAAGAACGCCTAATTTGACAACGTCTTTGAAAAAACAAGGTCAATTCACAATGGGCCACTGTAAGTATATACACCAGTATCTGTTTTAAACACCTGCACCCTTACAAAGTAGCAAAGCAATGTACTGGTGCAGTACACATTCCAATTCAATACAATTCATTCATTGCATTCATTTCTGCCACCTGGCGGATACGCAAAGAATAGCACCCAAATTAGAATTAATTAACTCTGCCACATGGCGGATACGAGAAGAATTGCATCCAAAGAAACAATAAACCATTAAATTAAACGGATCTACCGCGTCCGGTTGCCCGGTGCCGGATTGCGCGAACGCGGCATGAATAGTGATAAAATGAGAAAATACCGAATGAAATACAGCGGTCAACACGAAAACTGATTTGAGGCGCGTTCGAATAACGGCCGCTGCATCAGTAAGTCAACGATAGATTCCGCAAGGTAGTGCGCGACTGTCACTATTCCACTTTAATGAAAGAGAAAGAATAGCCGTATTCATGCATCATAAAACCAATGAATATATTCCCCCATGTGGAATTCTTATTCTTCACGTGGGATTTTTTGGGGACCCCAATATTTGAAATCTTCTTTTGCGGACCAAATACAAAAAGGAAACCTGTAACAGGGGATGTAATGTTCCTTTAATCTAGCAGTGTGGTTGTTAATTACTAAACACCACCTGCCTGATTAGATAGTTTACAAAAAGCCTGCCTTTGAGACAGGAAGTGACTCTCTTTAGCTCTGACTGAGAGCTGACCTTTGGAGAGACAGAGCAGAGGTTCTTGAGTCCCAGGAGAGACTGACCAAAAGAAACTCAGATCTATGGAGCTGACCAGTCTTGAGCTCTGCCAGCCACACAGCAGAGCTGATTGCAAGACACCAAATAAGACTTCTAAACCTGGATGCTGATATTTTTCTGTGCACGCACGGGTGCGGTTCCAGGAGAGCAGAGAAGCTTACTCTACAGCAACTAAACAGATAAGACTTTCCTTATTAAGAGACTGCTTATATCTGCTTATTTTCATGTTATGTGTGGGCTGGGAGAAGCTTAACTAATGGAGATGTGAACTAATAGCAAGGATTTCACTAGAAATACTCCCAAGTGAATGGAAGCTTTGTTCCCCCCTGTGTTTGGATAATTTCCTGATGAAAAGGAAAAGGCACAATAAAGCCTATTATAATTTCACATTATAAACGTCTCCAAATTGTGTACCTCTGTGAACGTCCGTCTACATTTGGTGTCCGAGGTGGGACAAGAGGTGTCTTTGTAGTTAAAAAGGACCGGAGATTTTTATGTGAAATTTTTTTTTATGCTTTTTGGCTACAAACAGTCTGAAAAAAAAAAAAAACCTCATGCAGCAGAGATCGGAATTAAAGGGATACACACCACTGAAACTTACAAAAACCCAGAAGAGACTGCTAAAGTAGCTGAACCTTATTTTGCCTATCACAAAGTGTAATATGGTCATTGAAATAGGGGTCTTTGCCTTTCAGCCATAGTCAGGGTTCAAGAAGTGAGTCAGCCCTTGGAAAGGGATAGGTGTTTGTTGTTTTCAAAAGTTTCGCTGAAGCAGTGAATACAGATGGTGACCCACGAGTGGTACTGATTTTGCAGATAAAGGTTGCCACACCGCATAGGACTACCAGCTGTGAATGGAGTATATGAAGAAAAGTGTGAAAATTGATACAAGACTGTGCTGAAGCAGGGGAATTTTTAGCAAACCAATGCTGAGTGTAAAATTGCCCTATAGGGGGAAAAAGTGATTTCTGAACTGTGTAAAAGGTTTTTTCAAAACCAATTGCTGAATGTTGAGTCACCCTGCCGGGAAAGAAAGAAATAGTCCACTGCAAAGAATGTTTTTTTTCTGCAAGTAAAAAAGTCTGCCTATATATATCTTGGGAGCAAAAACAGACACCCAAAGTGTGAAGTGTGAATGCCATAATACCCAAAGATGAGACTGAAAATTAATGATCTCTGTTGCTGAAGCGGGGAGATTGCACCCTGCAAGAAAATGGTGTAAAGCAAATAGACTTTTTTTACCAGCAACTGCACATCTTGTATACCTGATAAAAGAAAATGCATGCACAGTACTGCTGATATTGGGAAAAAAAAAATTATCCAAGAAAGAAAAGTCTACGGAGATGCCTGTGAGAGCTACGACCTCTACAAGCAAAATATGCCCATCTGTAGGACTACCACAATTGGGGGTTCTAGCAAATACAGTGGCAACAGCTGCAATAGCGCCTCCTGAGGTCAGGAAGAAAATTACACCTGATAGATTAAAAATGGAGGACAAGATGCAGCGTTCCTGTAATGAACCCTACCCCACGGAAGAGTGGCCCTTCCAGACCAATAAAGAGGAAGACATCTCTTACGGAGAACCCAAACCGAGTCACACCCACAAAACCCCCCAAGAATGGTGGGGGTGCCTGAACTCGGCACGAACAGAAAAGACCGCTCCCTTTGATGACGAGTATGATCAACAGGAGACAGAGCGGGAGCAGCAGATCACCCAATATTTCTGTCAGCTAAAGCAACTGCAAGAAAAGCCTGGCGAATATAATGAAGCTGCTAAAATTTCAAATGAAGATGGAGACCCCAATATCCCTGAAGGGACGGTGTCATCCAAATCAAAAAGGCAGAAAAAGAAAAAGAAAAGCAGTTCTTCACTCACCGTGGAAGGAACAGACACGTCCGCAGATCCTGTGGAGGAAAAGGGGGACCGAGTTGCCCTGCAGCCTAGAGAAAATGGAGAATTCGGCCCACGGTTAACCGAATATCCAGAGGGCCCAAGGCAGAAGTCGTGTACCCCAAAGAAGTGTCTGTCCGGTGCCAACAGTGAGGAACTCTCAACTAGTCATCCCATGGAAGCGGAGGCGGAACCAGTGAGTGACAATCCCTTGACCAGCCCTGAAGACGCCCTGAAAATTGCCAGGCATGACTGTGATCTGCTCTGTGAAGAATTAGGAAGAGAGAGAAAAAATAATGCTGAGCTACAGAAGACTGTGCTCGCAATTTACTCTGCGGCCAAGACCGAATTGGAGGATCTCAAGACTGAGCTAGATACTGTAAAGGCTACTATCTCCGCCATGGATGAAAAGCAGAGCCAATCTGATAAAATGGTGGCTACGCTAAAGCGGAAGTATGAGGAGGCACTGAAGCAGATGACAGTCTTCCAGCAAGAGGTTCACACTCTTCGTATAGAGCTTGATGCCTCACATCATGAGACCAACAGCTGCCGCACAGACCTGGAAGTTTCCAGAAAGGAACTACACAGTCTCACTGAGGAGCTGGACATTGCTAAAGAAACTATTGGTAATCTTGGTACAGTTCTCAAAGTCTCTCAGAAGGAGCTTCAGACCCTCAACCTAGAGAAGGAAGTCTCACGCCAGGAGATTGTCATTCTCAAAGCAGATGTGCGTAAATGGAAGGAGGACTGCAAAGAAGCCCTGAAGAATACAGAGAAAAAGGAGAAAGTTCAAGATTAAAAAGAGAAAACTTAAAACTGAAAGAAGAAAATTTTCAGTTAACAGAAGAAGTCAAGGAAAAGTTTGACGCAGAGCACCGACTGCAGAACCAACTGCAAGGTCTGTGTACACACCTCCAGTATGCTGAGGAGAAGCAGCAAACGCTACAGGAAGAAACACTGCAGGCTGCTAAAGAGGTACAAGAGCTGCAGGAACGTCTGAATACCCAGTACGTCCCCACAGTGCAGTATGAGGAGCTAAAGGCCACGCTGCATGTCTTCAGAGCATCGTTGGAAGCGGAGCTTCGATACAAGGTGACTCTGTATGAGAGGGAGCGTGAGAAGGCTCAGAAACTGGAGCAAGAGCTGGAGAGACAGAGAGACTGTTCCATTCCCTTGAGTCAGTACACCAAGGAGAAAACAGACGCAGCGGCAACCTTGACGACAAAAATTACAGAGCTCCACAATATGAAGGAGACTCTGATACAGATTCCTCCAATACGGAAAAAGGTATTGGCTCTGCCCAAGCACCAGTATCTCACAGTAACTAATGCCCGTAAGGACAAGGGTACAGTGAGAGTTGGGGACTCCACGCAACTTCAAAACAAAATTACGAAGTTTGAGCCACCAAAGAAAGCACTAGCCAAACCTACAGCTGCCCAACATGCAACAAACAGAGGTAGGAGTGCAGAATCAAAGCAAGAAGAATCCTTAGCTGAAGAAGCTGAACTGATGACTCCATGGTGTGGAGAAGCTGCAGAAAGACCACTTCAAGAGCAGAAAACTCTAAGGGCTAGTCCTAACTGCCCTACAACTGTTGCCATACACTTTGTCTACAAAAAAAGGAGTGCCCGACGCAGCAGAAATCTCAAGACCGCGCACGCGATAAAAAGACTTTACGTGGAAAAAGTCCTCCTTGAGCGACTGAGGAGTGCTGATCTCAAGCATCTTCGGGAGGAGACAAAAATAAACTGGAGAAAGGGCTCCAATCCCAGCGGGACAGAGGGTTCTCTTCCTTCATCCACTCTCATTCAAGTCACAGAGATATCCAGAATGAGAGTGGAAGGATGGGCTTTGGCCATGGTAAGCCCGAGCTTCCCACAAACAGGGGAGGTATGTAACAGGGGACTTATCCCTGTTCAGTAATGTTCCTTTAATCTAGCACTGTGGTAGTTAATTACTAAACACCACCTGCCTGATTAGATAGTTTACAAAAATCCTCCCTTTGAGACAGGAAGTGACTCTCTTTAGCTCTGACTGAGAGCTAACCTTTGGAGAGACAGAGCAGAGGTTCTTGAGTCCCAGGAGAGACTGACCAAAAGAAACCCAGATCTTTGGAGCTGACCAGTCTTGAGCTCTGCCAGCCACACAGCAGAGCTGATTGCAAGACACCAAATAAGACTTCTAAACCTGGATGCTGATATTTTTCTGTGCACGCACGGGTGCGGTTCCAGGAGAGCAGAGAAGCTTACTCTACAGCAACTAAACTGATAAGACTTACCTTATTAAGAGACTGCTTATATCTGCTTATTTTCATGTTATGTATTTGGGCTGGGAGAAGCTTAACTAATGGAGACGTGAACTAATTGCAAGGATTTCACTAGAAATACTCCCAAGTGAATGGAAGCTTTGTTCCCCCCTGTGTTTGGATAATTTCCTGATGAAAAGGAAAAGGCACAATAAAGCCTATTATAATTTCACATTATAAACGTCTCCAAATTGTGTACCTCTGTGAACGTCCGTCTACAGATCCCAAAAGCAAATCATGTGGTTTTGGGGTCACCGAGTTTAAAGTCTGGGAACCACTATTAGAACATTCAAAAACCAAGCTGTCTAAATCCCCCAAACTGCCCATTAATGTGCTGGCTGGGTTAAGGGCCCTGGGCTCCACCGAGGACATTATTTAATATTCAATGTCGCGTCATTTAACTGAAGTTACAGAAATAGGAGTTACTCTCCCTTAAAGATCATACTGATGTAGCCTGGTCCCCATCGGCCCCATTGCCTTCTAATATAGCTACGGAGATGCGCAAGTGCACCCAGAGAGTGCCGGAAGTTGCGGGCGGTTGGAGGGGCAACCGGGTCGCCAGAGCTCTTCGGCGGGACACCGGTAAGGGCGCCCCCATCTTGGGATTGGGTGCGCATGTGCAGAAGCATCTCATGCATGCGCAGGAGAGTAGAAGGCCATTACCTGAGAGATCACGCATGCGCAGTACATCAATAAAGCGGTGGACGTTACACATAGGCTCCGCAGGGGAACTACAATCCCCAGCAGCCCCCGGGGCTGTTAGACAGGTGGCACAGCACAGTCAATAGGGCTACAAGATTCTCCCTGCACCGAAGAGATGCATTTGGCGTGCTGGGACAGCGCACTCAGTCATGAGGTGGAGCAGAACCAAGTAGGTAGTGTCCAGGGAGCTATGATTCCCTGAACTAGACCTAGTTTGCCTCTTTTGGCCCCAGGTAGACCCCTAAAAAGACTGAGACCCAAAAAGCTTGTGGGTGCTTTAGGGACAGGCCCCTCAGATAGGGAGCATGCCCCATTAGAGCTAAAGTGTCAGGGACACCGCAGAGACGCTGCCCGGTATTGAAGCCTGTGGTCTGGGACCAGACTACCACTGCAAGGCATAGACTCTCTTCAGAGTGGGACACTCCAGTGGGAGTCCACCCCACACAGAGACGGATGCTGTCGCGGACGATGACTATGTGGGACCTGACTGATCATATCTACAACCGGCGGTACCCGGGAGATGGAGCACTAGGCAGGTATCAGCTCAAGAAGTGCACCAACAATTCGTATACGTTCTGTGGTTAGCGCTACCGCACGCTTGGGGTGGGTTGTGGCTCCTGTGGACACCGGGTGGTTGGGTGCCCAGGGCACCTCAGTACTTTGGGGGGAAACCTCACCAGGGTGTGGACAAGGTGGTTAGACAGTGGGGTACTTTGCGGGTACAGACGTGTGGTGCCTGTAATCGTACTTAGGTTATAAGTTACATGTTCAGTAAACCATTATATATATAGTGTGTGTGTGTGTGTGTGTGTGTGTGTGTGTGTTTAAGGAATCTGGGAACACGTCCTTTGTGACATGTTCCCTCCTTACCTGCTGCCACTCAGCCCTCAGTCTTGGCACCGGCGCCGCTCTATTTACAGCTCTTCTAGAGTTGCCTCAGAGCTTGGCTCCGCCCACGGATGCACCGCGCGTCAGCAGCGCGCTCATGTGACGATGTGCACCACTCCCGAGTTGCGCAACATGGGACTTTGACAACTCTCAAGACCAGGGCTTAATGGACTTCAACTACTCTGTTCTCTACAACCCAAGACCCCGGAGACTATATGGATTAACCCACTCTCTCCTGCCCAGACCCGGCTACGCTGACAATCCGCCTTCCAGGCACGCCTCAGCTGCTGTCAGTGCGTGGTTTCAAACCTTCCCACCTCAGTATCGGGGTCTTGTCTTGTCTGTGGGTAGCGCTGAGCCCAACAAACATAGACACCCAGAGGTGGGCCAAGCCCTGTCTTCTATCTCTGAACACTAGTATTTGGACAACCAAGTTGCTTCCTTGACTCAAAAGATAGTCACAGTCTCGCTTCAGGAATCCCAGTCCAGAATCCTTAGGCCTGCTACTTTGTCCTCTTCATCCCAGGAGGCCAACGTACCTATGGAAACGTGTCTTCTCACTCCCAACCGCTATGCGGGTGATCCCCATGGCTACAGAGGTTTCCTCAATCAATGTGACATTCAGTTCGTTAACCCCTTCTCGCTTCTCTTATGACAGATCTAAGGTGGCGTACATTATCGCATTACTGACCGCCGACGCATTGGCGTAGGCATCCCCCATCTGGGAGCTGAGACCTGAACTTACCCAAAACTTCGCAAGTTTCAAGAAGGAGTTCCAACAGGTTTTTGACACCCCCGGCCGTAAGGTCACCCCTGCATTTCTCAGGGTCGCAGATCGGTTGCAATATATGCTCTGGAATTTCAGACCATCGCCACAGAGACGGGTTGGAACTATGAGGCCTTATCAGCGGCCTTCTGGCAGGGACTCTCCGAGACTCTGAAAAACTAGCTAGCCACTCAGGAAAGACCCACTGTGCTTGAGGACCTTATTGCCGTATGTATCAGGGTGAATATACGCCTCCAAGAAAGGCGGGTTGAAAGCCACCGTCCACAAACTCTCACTTCTATTACTCCTATCCGTAGTTCCTCTTCTACTGCTTTCCCAGCTCTTGAGGATCCGGAACCCATGCAGTTGGGTAGTCACTAACTCTCATCTTCAGAGAAACAACACCGGAGGAATGAGGGTCTGTGTCTCTACTGTGGACTGACAGGACATCTGGTGCATCGCTGTCCCACGAAGCTGGGAAACGCCAGTGCTCAATGAGGTATGAGGGGATCTCATTGGGTACCATTTCCTCCTTCCCCTCTATGAAGAAAACCCTGCCAAAGAGAATTATGCTCCCAATCTTCCTCGAGGGTCCTGACTTCCGAATTTCTGCTTCCGCATTTATTGACTCCGGGTCTGGGGCAAATTTTGTGGATCAAGATTTTGCTACCAAACATGGGATTCCCTTGGTAAAGAAGTCCGTACCCGTCGGTCTCAAGGCCATTGATGGAAGTCCTCTCCAACCAGTCTTCATATCCTTGGAGACACCTACCCTTTCTCTCTCCGCGAAGGATGGACACAAGGAGGAGATCTCCCTGGACGTAATTCACTCTCCTTCTGTGCAGGTAATCCTGGGCCTACCTTGGCTCCAGCAACACAATCGTTTTATAGACTGGAGTGCCAAGGAACCCATACGATGGGATACATCCCCTAAAGAACTTTCTTCCTCTCTGGCGCAAATTCTCGCTGGTTTAGAAACCATTTCCCCTGTTAAGCCCTCTCTTCCCGAAGTATATGTAGAATTCATTGATGTTTTCGACAAAGTCCGTTCTGAGGTTCTTCCCCCTCATTGTCCCTTTGATTGCCCCATTGACCTCCTGCCTGGTGCTTTTCTCCCTAAGGCCAGATCCTATCCCTTGTCTCTTCCAGAGACCAAGGCCATGTCTGAATATATTCAGGAGAATTTAAAGAAAGGCTTCATCAGAAATTCTACTTCCCCTGCTGGGGCTGGGTTCTTTTTTTGTTAAGGATGGTTCTCTTCGTCCGTGCATAGACTACAGAGGCCTTAACAAGGTTACCTTAAAGAACCGCTACCCCATCTTAGAACTTTTTGACCGTTTACAGTAAGCTACTATTTTCTCTAAACTCGATCTCCGCGGGGCTTACAATCTCATACGCATACGACAAGGCGACTAATGGAAGACGGCCTTTAACACCCGTGACAGCCACTACGAATATTTAGTTATGCATTTTGGACTATGTAATGCACCAGTGGTTTTCCAGGAGTTTGTGAACGAGATTTTTCAGAATGCCTTAAATACTTTTGTTATTGTATATCTCGACGACATTCTTATTTTTTCAAAATCCTTATCTGAACACATCCAGCACACCAAGCTAGTTCTCTCTCGCCTTCGCGAGAATCACCTCTACGCCAAGATGGAGAAATGTATGTTTCACCAAACCTCAACCTCCTTCTTAGGTTATATCATTTCTGACGAGGGATTCGCCATGGACCCTGAGAAACGTAAGGCAGTTCTGGATTGGCCCCAAACCTCTTCTCTTAAAGCAATCCAGCGATTCCTTGGCTTCGCCAATTATTACCGTACGTTTATCCGTAACTTTTCCGCTACCGTAGCTCCTATCACTGCTCTGACTAAGAAAGGCACGGATACTTCTTCCTGGTGCCCTGAAGCATGCCAGGCCTTCGAATCCCTTAAGAAGGCATTACTCTCCGGCCCCATCTTACGTTAACCGGATCCTACTCTTCCCTTCACTTTGGAGGTAGATACTTCGGATATTGGAGCAGGAGCCATACTCTCACAGAGACAAAACTCCCAGGATAAACTACACCCCTGTGGGTTCTTCACTAAGAAATTCTCCTCCACAGAGCAAAACTACGATGTTGGTAACAGAGAGCTGCTGGCCATCAAACTTGCCCTGGAAGAATGGAGACATATCCTGGAGGGTACTGAGAATCCTATCTCGATCCTCACGGACCAGAAAAATATATTGTATATTGAAGGCGCTTGTTGCCTCGGTTCTCGTCAGGCCCACTGGGCTCTCTTCTTCTCAAGATTGAATTACATTATATCCTACATTCCCAGTACTAAGAATCTCAAGGCGATGCTTTATCTCATCAATTTGTCAGTGAAGATAAATACGAAGATATTCCAGAGAACATTCTTCCTTCTAAATATATCATTTCTTCAAATTCTTTCGATGTACAGGATCAGATCTTGGAGACTCCGATGCAGATTCCAGAGGGTATGGAGGTGCCAGAGAGTTGCTTGTATGCTGCTCCACAATTTCACCAGAAAATCCTTGAATGGGGTCACTCTTCTAGGTCAGCAGGTCACCCTGGTACTAAGAGAACATCGGATCTAATCAGACGCACCTTCTGGTGGCCGAATATGCTGAAATACATTAAGGAGTTTATCAGTTCTTGCTCTACCTGCGCCCAAAACAAGTCTGCCCACAACATGCCGTCTGGCCTGCTTCGCCCACTACCTATTCCGGATCGTCCATGGACCCACATTTCAATGGACTTTATTGTAGAGCTCCCTGTCTAAAGGAATGAATACTATTCTTGTGATTGTGGATCGATTTTCAAAACAAGCCCACTTCATAACTCTCAAATGCCTTCCTAATTCTGCCACAATGGCTGACATCTATATTAAGGAGGACTTTCGCATCCACGGAGTCCCACTCTCTATAGTATCTGACCGCGGTTCACAGTTTGTCTCAAAATTTTGGCGTACCTTCGCCCAAAGGTTGGATATCTCACTTCTTTTTTCTTCTGGGTATCATCCCCAAACCAACGGTCAGACGGAGAGAACAAATCAATCCTTAGAGCAGTATCTCAGATGCTTTATCTCCGACGCACAGGATAACTGGGTAGACCTCCTGGGCCCAATTCGCTCACAACTCGCTCAGAAATGAGTCCACCCAGGAGTTGCCCTTCTTTGTAAACTATGGGTTCCACCCAGCTCGTCTTCCCATTTCCGCTAATCCCTCCGGAGTTCAGGCGAAAGATTTAGAGTAAACTCGCTTCAGAATTCCTGAAAAGGATTCAAAAAACTCTCCAGCAGGCAGTCCTTAGACAAAAGAAGCAGGCGGATCGACATCGCCGAGAGGCACCTAAATTCAAGCCAGGAGACAAAGTGTGGCTCTCTTCAAGGAATTTAAGACTGAAGACGCCTACGATGAAATTTGCTCCAAGATTCCTGGGTCCATTCACCATCATTGAACAAGTCAATCCTGTGGTGTACCGCCTACGACTACCCCAATCTATGAAGATTCCACCAGTCTTTCACGTCTCATTGTTGAAATCCATTTTTCAAAGTTCTCAGTTCCCTGGCTTCTCTCCAAGACCGTCTCCGGTCATTGTACAAGGCCAAGAAGAATTCTAAACTCAGTCTATAATCAATTCCAGATACTCCAGAGGAGCTGTCCAATTCTTGGTACACTGGCAGGGTTTTGGACCCGAAGAACGATCCTAGGTACCTCAGCACCAGATCCATGCTCCCAGCCAGTTAAGGTGGTTCCATGCTAGGTTCCCGCACAAGCCTTATGGGAATCGTCCTGAGGCCGATCCTCAAGGGGGGGTACTGTAAAGAATCGGGGAACACGTCCTCTGCGACGCGTTCCCTCCTTACCTGCTGCCACTCAGCCCTCCGTCTTGGCACCAGCTTGTGCGCGCACCCCTGCTCTGTTTACAGAGCATGCGCGTACGTGCAGCTCTTCTAGAGTTGCCTCGGAGCTTGGCTCCGCCCCACCGGATGCACTGCGCGTCTCGCATCAGCGGCGCTCTCACGTGCACCGCTCCCCTGCTGCGTGGCAAATAACCAGACTGCCACTTGTCTCTTGTGCAAATCACGGCTCCCGCTGGGGTCGCGCCTCCACTCCGCCCCCTCTCCTATTAGCTGCCTTGCTATATTTATACTTGGCTCTCACTCTAGCATTGTTCAGCATAACCACTTGTAGCCTTGTGCCTCACAGTTCTGTTGTGCCTTGCTCCTGTTCCTGTCTTGTCTTACAGTTTGTCTCCTCATGTACCGACCCGGCTTGTTAGTGAACCCCCTCTGGATATCAACCTTGGCTTACCCTCGACTACGTTTACCTCTCCAACCCATGATCCCGGCTACCGAGACTTCGACAACTCTCAACTCTCCAATCCCAGACCACGGCTTAACGGACTTCAACTACTCTGCTCTCTACAACCCAAGACCCCGGCGAGTATACGGATTAACCCACTCTCTCCTGCCCAGACCCGGCTACGCTGACAATCCGCCTTCCAGGCACGCCTCCTCTGCTGTGGGTGCGTGGTTTTATACCTTCCCACCTCAGTACCGGGGTCTTGTCTTGTTTGTGGGTAGCGCAAGCATTACAGTGTGCTTGCTTGGAGAAACGATCTATTACCACTAAGATGGTATTCATCCCCTTAGAAACGGCAGCTCCCTTATGAAGTCCATGGACAAGTGGGTCCATAGACGGTCCGGAATGGGAAGCGGGTGCAGACGTCCACGTGGTTTGCTCCAAGGAGTCTTGTTACGAGCATGCAGCAACAAATTCTTTAACATCTTTTTGGATGCTGGTCCACCAGAAGGTCCGCTCGACCAGATTGGTGGTTCTTCTTGTACCTGGGTGTCCAGAAGATTTTGAAGAATCATCCCATTCTAGAACCTTTCTGTGCTTGGGTGAAGAGATGAAAAGGCGACCCTCCAGAACTTCAAGACCATCTGGGATGTTAGCTTGGTCTATAAGAATATCATTCAAAGCATCAAATGTGTTAGCTAGGAGTATGAATTTAGAAGGGAGTATAGTCTCCAGATGATCCTCGGATTTGTCGTCAACAAGAAACTGACGTGAAAGGGCATCGGTTTTAACATTCTTTGAACCTGGTAAGAAAGAAATAATAAAATTGAAACGAGAAAAAAAAAGCAGCTTGTCGGGCACCTATGCATTGTGCACCTTCGATGTAAAGTAAATTTTTGTGGTTGGCCAAGATGGTGATAGGGTTCTCCGTGCCCTCCAAAAGATGCCTCCATTCTTCCAGAGCTACCTTAATGGCAAGAAGTTCACATTTACCTACATCATAATTTTGCTCAGCAGGGGAAAACTTCTTCGAAAAAAAAGGCACAAGAGTGGAGTCTGGCTTGAGGTGTCTTTCTTTGTGAGAGAATGGCTCCGGCCCCGACATGGGATGTATCTACCTCTAAGATGAATGGTAGTTTGGGGTCCGGATGTATGAGGATAGGTGCGAAGAAAAAGGTGTTTTTCATGTGATCGAAAGCTTGAATGGCAGCTGGAGACCAGGAAGCAGGTTCCGCACCTTTCTTTGTTGAGGCTGTAACGGGGACTACCGTAGAGGAAGAATTCTGAATAAACCTGCGATAATAGTTAGAGAAGCCCAAAAAGCCTTAAGAGTAGTCGGACACGGCCAATCCAGGACTGTCTTTACTTTAGCGGGATCCATGGAGAGCCCAGTGTCCGAGATGATATACCCCAAAAATACCGTGGAGGTTTGAAACTGGCATTTTTCTCGCGTTGTGCCGACGTTGTTTCTCGGAGGAAGACAATTTATTGCCTTCTAGCTGCATGGGTTCGGGGAGATCTGGCTGAAGAGATTCAGATATATTAGCTTGAAGAGAAAGGTACCTCGGAGCAAACTGGCGATGACGGGATCATTCAGCCCTCCTTTCTTGCAAGCATTGATCCACGCGAATACATATGGCGATATATTAGGGGGTACTGGGGTAAGGGAAGTACCTTATGTCCTCTTGGGACATGAGGGAACGGGAACAGGCCTGAAGAAGGGGTTTTCCCCGAAACATTGCGCCCCTTATTATCCCGTTTTTAACCCCCACTTACCCTTGTTTTCCTACTCCCTATCCCTGGGGTATGTCCCTATGCTACCTATGTTTTGAGTTTTTTGAGCGATATCATTTTGCTTGTGTCGCACTGGTCCATGTATATACCTTGTGCTTGTATTAAATATATTTTTTATGATTTGGCGTTTATTCCGCTTTTGAGATTTGTCCTATTAGTCAGTGAGTGCTGGAACTATTATTATTTTTTTGTTTATGCGTTGCTGCGTGCTCAAGACTCGCCCCACCTTAGCGGGGTCCATGTTTGTGGGGCTGAGTATACTGTAACAGAGTGCTCACCCCAAACAATGCGTGGCCGCGAGTCCGAGGTGGGGACTGATATAAATGCCACCCACAGCCGTGTGGGTGCGTCTGGAGTGTAGATTAGTCGCGGTAGCCGGGTCAGGATTAGAGAGTTAATAGTAGTCGTGATACTTGCCGAGGTCGGGGTTGGAGAGTAGTGGATCGTTGCAGCTACTTTTAGCCGTGGCCTGGATTGGAGAGGTAAGAGTGGTCATGGTACGTTACCGAGGTCAGGGTTAGAGAGGCACGGATCGTCGTTGGTAGCCGGGTCAGGAGTTGAGAAGAGCGGAGTCCAATACAAAGCCGGGTCAGGAACAGAGAGCTAGGAACAGAAGAACAAGAACGGACTGCAGAGGCAAAGAAGCAGTGAACACTACGCAACATAGGTTTATGCTCAGCAGATTTGCCAGTGGGGCAGCTGAGCATGAATAGGAGAACAGGAGCCAATGAGTAACCAGCAGCGTGGAGGTGTGTCAGCAGCGAGGGCTGCGATTGGAGAATCCGGTGCAGGGAACAGATGAGATGAGGATGCCTGACGAGGTCTGATGAGGCGGCTCCTGTGTGCGCTAAAAACGTCGCGCACCACTGACGACAGCGCGAGGATGCAAGCCGGAAGCGGGCCAGAAGGTTCAGCATTTATCCCTGCGCGGGATGCGCGCGTGCACCTATGAGGATGGCTGGAAAAGGCTGGTGCACATGACGTGCTGCCGGGTGCAGAGCAACCGGTCCTGGTTCTTGGTAAAGAGAGTGCGCCAAGGAGGGCGAGAATCACGGCTCTTAAAAACTACAATATATGGCTAATTCCTCAGAAACCTGTTTATTATGACATGTTAAATGCATAGAGCAGTGGTGGGCAACATTATATACATGAAGAGTTGCATGTGAGGCCCTCAAAAGGGCCACATATTACCCCACCACCCCCACACACAAACATATATATATATTTATGAAGATACTCACAAATTGGTTGCAACAGACCCATTTTTTCCAGCCTAGAGAACAAGCAGGATTTTGCAGTGGATACAATGCAATGAACAACACCCGAGCTGTACAAGACGTGATTTCCTGAAGTAATGAATATCATCTGCCAATCAGCTTTAGATTAGTAAATTATGAAAAAGTGTTGAAGAAGTGTACATTGATTTTTTTACGAAGCTCCATAGCTGGAGGGAAACGCGCGTTGGGCACGCAATTTTGTCAGTCTCCTACTTGGAGCTGTTTTAATGCAGTGTTAGTAATCACCTGTTTCAGTCTGCAGAGTTCAGGTGTCACTATTCTATTATAGCTTAGTGTTGCCAGTCAGTGAGGTATTTTACCATCTCTCTACCTAGTCATTTATGTGCTTTGCAGCTCTTGTGCTGTGAATTTATTTCACTGTTTCAGTAGCTGCACTATGTGTGTTAGTCATTGTGTCTACACCTATGGTGCCTATACCCTATATTTTGCATTAAACTGATATACCATTAGGGTGTTTGAACAACACATTAATATACTAGGTGGAGTTCTCATTTATTTTATTTAATTTTTATCATTATTTTCCTCACTGCTGTTTATATTCACTTACCATCTGCTCTGCTAGCTGATCCAGAGGAGTTTATACCCTGACTATTAGTACCATGAGTCCCCTATACCCTACCATTAATAGTTGGTAGATAGGGTTCAATTACAATGATTAGGTGACTCTGGTGCTAAGTGATGTTGATTTAATTTCTTTTTATTCACGTTATACACTCATTTGGTAATATATGTTTTAAGTAATTTATTAAAAGGCATATTTTAATTTAGGGGTGTGCAGTTAAGTGAATTCTCTTAGGGGTCCAATCATTTTGCACTCCTTTATTTTGTTGATTTTTTTAAGGAACATTTATAAGAAACCTATGTCCACTAATAGAATACATACAGTAAAGACACAAGTAAGATAAGCAAGGCTGTGTGACAGGGAGACACCATGTTACCTAAGCTTTTTTTTTTTTTTTTTTTTTTTTAAACTTAATTTTTATTAAAAAAAATTTAGGGAGAGGGGAGGAATGAAGAAAATAAAAAATGGGGGGGGGGGGAAGGGTACAGAAAATAGAGATGGGAGAAAGTTCACATTCATTTACAATTTTACCTAACAAGATTTCTTAAAATATTCTATCACACAGTTAATTTAAATATCATTTTTCCTTTTTTTTTGTTACAACAAAATTAAGTGGGTATTAATTTCTTGTTGATTTTCACTCAGAATCCAAGGTAACCACACCTTCTGAAAATCTGTGTAGGTGTCGTTATTAAGACTAACCATTTTTTCCATGTAGCAAATCTGCCAGACTTTATTTTTAACTTTGGAAATTGAGGGAATAATTGTTTGTTTCCATACTGCCGCTAATTCGCGTCTTGCGGCTGAAGATATGTGGCACAGTAATTTATTTTCATGTCTCGTGAGGGGGTAATATGGTTTGTTTAAAAGAAATAACCAGGGATCCATTGGTAGGTCCAAACCGAAAAACCTTTGTGACCACATTTTGATTTCCAGCCAATAAGCTGCTCTGAATGGGCACCCCACCACATGACCTGGGGGAGGTATTAGACATGGAAGACTGGAATGATATTTTTCAAAAAGTTACCTAAGCTTTTTGCAGCAACACTTGAAGAATTCTGTAAGATATTGAAGTAGGAATTAAAATCAACAGGGAATACTTGAGTCACCTATGTTTTGTAGATGACATGAGTATTTAAAAAGATAAATGGAATATAACTAGAAGTCAAAGACTATGTATACCTTGGCCAGAAAGTATCAAGAGACGGGAACCTTTCTAATGAAATGAATAGGATAATGAATGTGGGATGCAGTGCATTTGGAAGAAACAAGAAAAGGATGGTGATGAAACCTTCCACTGTGTCTAAAAAAGAGAGTGTTTAACTTGTGTATGCTGCCTGTGTTCACATAGTGATGGAAAACTTGGACCAAAGATAAATCACAGCTACAGACAACTCAAAGAAGTATGGAGAGGTGTATGCTGGGTATTACCCGAAGAGACAGAAGAATTAATGGGTTCAGAAGCAAAGGTGTGTGACGTCACACGTGAAGAAATTAAAATGGCAGTGGGCTGGAGATATCACAAGAAGAAATTACCATCATTCGCCATAAATTTAACTCAACTGTATTCCAAGGATACGACAAAAGTAAGATGTGAAGATGACATTAGAAAATTTGGTGGAGTAAGTTGAAAAGAGGCTTGCACCCGCACTACATGGATAATCATTGGGGAGACTTTCACCCAGCACTGGATCGATGAGGGCTGAAGATGATCATTGATTATATATATATATGTAGCCATGCATAATAATGACTGCATACATCTTCCCTGTTGGCAGTAAGTCCTGGTAAGTACAGGCCTGCCAACAGTAGTTATGGAGGTTTTCCCTCACACCCTGGTGTGGTGCCCTGTGTAAGGAAGGGAGTGGCTGTATGCTCTGAGTCCCTGGATAGTGACATCAGAGATGCGCCTGCCCCCTGAGGTATAAAGGGCACAGCACTGTCAGTTAGTGTGGTTGCAAGGGTTAGCCAGCGGTTGTGTGAAGCAGCTAGTAAAATGTATGCTACGGCATAAGGGATTGGAGGAATACTTTTGTGACCCTAGTGCAGTAACTAGCGGTAGCAGAGTGACCAATCAAGTCTGTCTAAGCCACACTGTGTCCAGGGACCTGGCGCAGTGGTGATCTCCCTAGGAGAAAGGGAATCCCACTTCAATACGGGAGGGCGTACCTGGCAAAGGGACAGCACGGAGAGATGTGCGGCTAGAGCCGGCAGCTGCATGGGGCAGTCTGCTACATCCCAATCTACAATAAAGATGCCATGTTCAAAGAAACCCCCACTGTGTGAGTGTGAGATTACTCAACAGTGGCAGTCACCACCGAGAAGGAGTTCCTCACCAGGACCATCTCCCTGCGGAAGCATAGATCCTGATGAGGTGGAGGCGCTGCACATAAAGTAAGTTGGACTCGTAACCACTACCTCAGATACCTGTCCTGATGATATCCTCTATAACACCAAGCGGGAGACTCAGGAGTCCTGTTACTAGCAGGTGCACCACCACACACGACCTTGTAATGGGGACCGGTTAGACCACACGGGCCAATGTGAGATTGGGTGGGTCAGACAAGGGGCTTCCAGCCGTTACAATTGGAGGCGCTGCTGAGAGACCTGTTAACAGGACAGGCTTTTGCTAGGCACATGCTAGGAAACAGGGAAAGTGTCTGCTGCCACTTTGTGCTGCGTGGGACGGAACCAGGGGTAGTCGGGGAGATGCTGGAGCTGCATGCCACAAAGACGCCTTGGGATCCGTTAGGGGTTAGTGAGTCTGGAGCAGGGGGCTATTGCTGTTCTAGTCGCCTTGAGGTAGCGCTAGCGGGGGATGCCTGAAGGGGTAAACTGGTAACTTAGGGCAGGAATTCTGGAAGGGTCCGCACTAGCCAACAGTAGGTCGACGCCCAAAGTACTGCATGGAAGAGCCAGAGTACTCTAGTCTCCATTCCAGACCACTTACCAAGGAGCACAGACTGGAGGAACGTGTTACAGTAGACACAGAAAGAGTGAGCCTAGCCTGAGGTAGTGCAAACACGAGTCAGATCTACGTTAGGTACACAAGGTGGTGCACAAGGTGGTGCACAAGGCATGTTTATTGTACGGATGTGGTAGCTGCCCCGCAGAGCGGAGCTCCATGTACAAGAACCCCGTGTTCAACGAACAAGAGAGACCTGTCGGAATGGAGGATCTGCACAGAGCAGAAGGTCCAGGGTGGCAGGGAGAGAGAACCGTCAGAATGGAGGATCTGCACAGAGCAGAAGGTCCAGGATGGCGGGGAGAGAGAACCGCAAGAATGGAGGATCTGCATAGAGTAGAAGGTCCAGGATTGCGGTCAGAGGAAGAACACGCATATGAACTGTGCATGGGTGAAGAACAAGCTACAGGAGAGACTCTTGTGTGTTTGCTCTGGAATGGCGTGAAAGCTGTGGCTGCGCCGTGTTTATCATGTTTTTGTTCTCGGGATGATACCCCTGAGAATAATGAGCCTGACAGTATTATCCGATGGGAGGAACGAAATGGACTTTGTTATACCCCAATTAACAAACAGCCAGACGCTACCTCACATGGAAAGAAGGACAATACTTACCAAGATGGCGGTTCCCGCGTTCCCGGGACACCGTGTGGGCATGCTGCAGAAAGTCTTGCAACTTTGCAGTTTGCTAATTGTTGGCCAGGATTGGCGCCAACGAGAAAACTCCACCCCGATGGGGAGTTTGGCGCGAAAGCTGGAGCCGCGCCCTCATGGACTATGACTCACTCTGCCCCAGTGCTGGGTCAGCCTACAAGTCTACGAGACATCCCCCTAGTTTCAACCAGGGGGAGTGGTTTGCAGTTCCACCGGATATCGATGGAGAAAGAAGGAGGAGGGGTTGCCAAACCCGCCTCTGCCCTTCAGTTGCGAAGAGCCATTGACCAGTACAGACCTCTGAAACGAGTGCCTCCGCTGGTGAATATGGCTGCAGTTGCTGATAAAGTGGACCAGAGTCCGTTGATCTCTACTCATCCCTACTCGGCTCCAGGAGGCTTCCTGATCATCCGTGTGGAGGGTGTGGAGACTGTGGCGTGTCTTTGCCTGCAGTGCAGACTGCCGGGCGGAGCCGTGGGCAGCGAGGCCCGATGCCCCCACTGTGGACTGCAGTACATGTGGCCCATGACCACTTTTGTACCGGTACAAGCGGTGGGAGTAGCAGGAAATGTCCCGATGCCGATCGACGAGCAGCCGGGAGCACTATGGAATGAGAGTGCAGGTCCCGCGGAGTCGGAGTCAGGTTCGGTGCTTCCGACGGAGAAACCCAGCCATCGGAGAGGTGATCACCGAGGAGCCCATCGCCGGTCTCCTACTGGGATGCCTCGGCCGAATTGCCAAGTGGAATCCTCGGACGAGGAGTGTGCTAGGCTGTCGAGAAAGATGGTCATAAAGAGGGACTGCCATACTATTGATACGCCCTGGAGAGATGCCATTCCCCGTGGTGTGGAGACACGGAGTCGAGTGTCTCCAGTACCGCGACCACCCAATCGCCGGAGTCCCACTGCCGTGGTGACTAGTGGATCGGAAGGAGGTCGATCCACCCCGACCCTGCGAGGTACTAAGATGACACCGTGCCTGTCGCAGACCCAGGGGGTGGAGGAGAAGGAAGAGCGAGTCCAGAGCCAGACTGGATCGCGCAGCAGACGGGCGTTGCCAGATGTCCTCGTGGAGGAAGAGATCCCGATTGGGGATCCAACCCAAGATGGCGTCGAAGCACGTGCGTGCATGGAGGAGATTCCAGATGACCAGAGCGGCATCGAGTGGGAGGTGCTAGCGCCTCTGCGGTCGAGCAGCGGAAGTCGATCCCCTGCTACCAGGGGGAGCGGGCGTTCGAGCCGGAGAGCAAGAAGCCCAGCTGCTGGAGTCAAGAAAGGACTTTGTGGCGAACTCAAGGCAGGTATTGCTGGAGAGCAGGTCGTAACCCTGTCAATACCTACTGTCCGGTCCCGTCCCTCAACCCCGTCCACTCCCAAAGTTAGCCCCAAGGCCCTAGTTAAAGCCCCTGTCCCCGTCACTCCGTCATTCGGGTCCACTTCTAGTTTGGGGGCGTCAGGGGATTCCCGGGGTCCTATCCAAGAACGGACTGGAAGCCTGGACTGGGGAACGTCCGATAGTGGATCGGAGGGTGGAGGGAGGATTTCGCGACATGGGTCGATGGCCAGCGAGAGTTATAGCGCGCTGGGTATTGCAGGCGGACATTGGTCTCAGAACAAGAATCACACGGGGCGATCTGAGGGTACGTCCGGGGTGTCTTCTGGTGGGCCTGATGAGGAATCGATAGAGGAGTCTATAGAACCTAGTTCCGAGGAACGGAGGGAGACTAGGTGGTGGGCCCCGTTGTACGAGGGGTATGTAGCCTGGTTCGACCGCACCCGATTTATCCTAGAGAGGGAGGGGGTGGTTGATCACTGGTGGGCTGCCGGGGACTTTGATGACGAGGCATACCTTAGGGCCCTAAGGGTAAGGTGGGATCGTATCCAGGCAGGCCTTATTATCCCTAAGGGGTCCGCAGGGTTGGATGACCCGGTAGAGACCGATGAGCCCCTGTCATGGGTGCTGCCCGGGGTGGCTGGCGAAAGTAAGTTGACTAGGGCTTGCCGAGCTGAACGGGCTGTTGCGGCCAAATACAGAAAGTCACATGGGCTTGATTACCCGTATGTCCCAGAACCTCTAATGAGAGAGATAGAGGAGAATAGGGAGAGATGGCTTAAAAACGATATCCAGCACTATATCGTAGAAAAAGGGGGAGCCATTAAAGGAATTCAGGCCGAGCAGAGGGTGTCCCAACTTATGCGGGTCTGGAAGATAGGACGCAGTGTGTACATGCACAAAGTGGTGTATTGCAATGAGCGAGGGATACCACGGGAATACAGCGTGACTGTGCATGATGCCGCGGGGCGGGAGGTGAAGAAGCCAGATCCTCGACATTATTATTGAGTGCCAAATTAGAGTGGTCTGCTTTTTCTTTAGCGCTCCCTGCTGGTCAGTGAGTGAGATGGGCTTTCATTATTATGCTAATGTGATGATGTTTGCCATGTTATTTGTGTGTTCTTTTGCAGTGTTTCCTGGCGCAAGGTACACCAAATTTAGGTCCCAGCCGGGACGGTGGGTATTAACCAGGGGGAGTATGTAGCCATGCATAATAATGACTGCATACATCTTCCCTGTTGGCAGTAAGTCCTGGTAAGTACAGGCCTGCCAACAGTAGTTATGGAGGTTTTCCCTCACACCCTGGTGTGGTGCCCTGTGTAAGGAAGGGAGTGGCTGTATGCTCTGAGTCCCTGGATAGTGACATCAGAGATGCGCCTGCCCCCTGAGGTATAAAGGGCACAGCACTGTCAGTTAGTGTGGTTGCAAGGGTTAGCCAGCGGTTATGTGAAGCAGCTGGTAAAATGTATGCTACGGCATAAGGGATTGGAGGAATACTTTTGTGACCCTAGTGCAGTAACTAGCGGTAGCAGAGTGACCAATCAAGTCTGTCTAAGCCACACTGTGTCCAGGGACCTGGCGCAGTGGTGATCTCCCTAGGAGAAAGGGAATCCCACTTCAATACGGGAGGGCGTACCTGGCAAAGGGACAGCACGGAGAGATGTGCGGCTAGAGCCGGCAGCTGCATGGGGCAGTCTGCTACATCCCAATCTACAATAAAGATGCCATGTTCAAAGAAACCCCCACTGTGTGAGTGTGAGATTACTCTACAGTGGCAGTCACCACCGAGAAGGAGTTCCTCACCAGGACCATCTCCCTGCGGAAGCATAGATCCTGATAAGCTGGTGGCGCTGCACATGAAGTAAGTTGGACTCGTAACCACTACCTCAGATACCTGTCCTGATGATATCCTCTATAACACCAAGCGGGAGACTCAGGAGTCCTGTTACTAGCAGGTGCACCACCACACACGACCTTGTAATGGGGACCGGTTAGACCACACGGGCCAATGTGAGATTGGGTGGGTCAGACAAGGGGGGTCCAGCCGTTACATATATATATATATATATATATATGTATATATATATATATATATATATATATATATATTGGGGGGGGGGGGGTGACATGGAGAGGGTCCCCTCTGGTTAGCTGCTAAATACCACTGAATCCTGCCACACTCCTCATTTTACACTGGATACTAGTGATTGGCACACAAGAGGAGCGAGTAGTTTTCATCTGTGCACTCTCATTAAGCAACTGAGGGAGCGAGGAGAAGCTACAGTATGATACTAGGCAGCAACATCCCCACTCACTCTGCACTAGGGAAAGTGGTTACCTGCTGGTTACATCCGGCCTTTTGCCCTCAATGGCTTAGAGGATAGATAGGCTAATTACGCTTTTGAAGGAGAAAAATAATAATCTTGAAACTAACATGGAACAGAAAGATGCGATTCCCACTTGTTCAACACTCTAATTTTTCTTTTCTCATTATTCTCTGAAATGTCCGTGTATTCAACTACTTAAGTGTTAGAGGTTGTGCTTAGGATTGGGAGCCAAGGTATGGATACTAAAAGAAGTTAGCTCACTCATATTAGCATATAAAGAACTCCCTCCAAACGTAGTATTTGTAGCACATTCTGACAGGGTACATGCTGCAATACGCTGTTTCTATATTCTTATTTTCTGAAACTTTCATGTTGCTGTGTTATCATCTGTTTTACATTTCACAGGCATACAAGGTTGCCAAGGCAATCTCTGTTTGTTTAATGTGTGTGAATGGCAGGGACCATTTAAAATTCAGTGTAGCATTTTTGGGGGAAAACTTTTCTCTAGAGTGCAGCTCTGTAATTTGCCATGGTTCTCATCACAGCAAAACCATGAAAAGACAGGAAGACGTCGCACTCAAAAAGGATTTTTGTTGCAAAAATATATTAGCAGGAATACAAATGTACAATAAAAATGAACAATAGTAATGTATATAGCAACAAAAAAAATACCATTTACAAAAAACATCTAAACACAGAATAATCATACAGAAATATAATAAAAGAGTAACAGCATTCCCCTGGAGGTGAGGCAATGGCATAGCGTTTCGCGGTACAAGCTCCTTCATCAGACGTTGCCTACCTCATCACAAAAAGCTCTAATGAAGGGTGTAATACGAGATTATACATTCAAATCAAGTGAATGGTATTCTAAATCAATAATGGCTGTGCCAGTGAAAACACAATTAGTGACAATAATGCAACACAATAAGCACCGTGATTCGTGCTCAGTGAGTGATGTGATTATATATCGCTGCATTGGGCAGGAACTGCATTAGGCAGTGAGGCATTTAAAGTGAGGTTTTTAAGTGATACAGTTAGACTACAGTTTGACTAGAGGTGACTGGGGACTGCTTTTTTCTGCAAACTCTTTAACTCAAGACAACAAATGGTAAGCTATTCAGATCACACTATGATCCCAAGCTTGCTAATCTGCCTATTTCAACCCCCCACCCCTTTACAACTTCTTTCACTGCAGCCTCTCCCAAAACTGACTGCACAAAACACTGAAACCCTGACTTGACCCTAGCATTGCAATGCAGCAAAACACATGACAAGGTACAGGTTCACCCCTGCTGTTTAGTCTGCACACACTCACTCTGCTCATAACAGCTCCATGCAACACTGCCTACCTCTGGCATCATGAACCTGCTATGTCTTCTAACTTTTTTCTTTCTCCTGGCCTCATGGAGATGTTACTCCCTCTATCCACTACAAACTCCTCCATCCTGGCCCGCACCCAACATCACCATACACCCTGGACTACTCAAAAGCCTTTCATTATCTATGGAATGTTGGTGGAGAACTCTAAAAACCAGCACACCAACCACTGCTCACTCTAATGGAAAACACCACAAATTTACAACTTGTAAACAACTACCCAAATTTCTTCTCATACTATTACTCTCTCTAGCAGGTGATATTGAAACTAACCCAGGTCCTCCCATTTCAGCTCTGCCCCATGCCCCTGAGAATTCCACCTTTAAATTCCAAAAAGGGCTATCTGTCGCCCATATAAACATCCGGAGCCTGCTGCCCAAACTAGACGAACTAAGGGCATGGTGCCTTATGCATAAACCCAAAGCCATCGTTCTTACAGAAACATGGCTATCCTCTAAAACCCCTGATGCAAATATCGCCATTCAGGGATACTCCATTTTTAGGAGAGATAGGTCAAAGAGAGGAGGAGGGGTGTTATTTTATATTGCAGACACCTTACAATTTACACTGCTACATTGCCCACCAAGTCCACCCTCTTTTGAAACTCTAGTTGGCAAAATCTGCCTCCCCTTTTCTAAGCCCATCTTGCTTGCTGGCATCTACCGCCCCCCTAAAGCCCCTCTACAATCCTTGACTGATATCACCCAATTTCTTGCCTCCATTTCCTCTCTGAATGAGAAGAGTGAGCTGCTAGTTCTTGGGGATTTCAACTTCAATTGGCTTGACCCTAAAAACCACAAAATCCAGATACAACTCAAGTCACTTAACCTATCGCAACTCATTTCCCAACCCACACGAATAAACCTGAAGTCGCATAACCATTCCTTGCTAGACTGGATTCTCTCCTCAAACCCCAGCAGAATCCAATCCTCTGGCATCCTTCCTGACATTTTCAGTGACCATGCAATAGTGTACTGTGTAAGGAAAATTAAACCGCCCCATTCAAGCCCCAAAGTTCTCCTCACTAGAACATTTAAAAACTTTAACCCACAACAGTTTCTGGATGACCTTACCAACTGCCCATGGCACAGAATCGATTTAATCCCCGACCCTGACTCTGCGCTCGACCATTTCCAATACGAGTTCTTAAAACTCTGCGATACCCATGCTCCACTACGCAAAATAAGGGTACGGGGGGCCCACCTTCCATGGGTTACACCTGACCTTATAGCACTCTACCAGTTCAGGGATGCCTTGTGGAAAAGCTACAAAGTAACTGGCACTACCAAGGATCTCAATCACTACAGATGCCTGCGGAACGTGTGCACAAGGCAAACAAGGCATGCAAAAGCACAATATTACTCTGACAATCTCCTCCAGAATACATCAAACCCAGCTAACTTCTGGAAGGTTATCAACAATATATTCCAGCCTCCTAACCATCAACAACCAAGTAATATCACTAAGGGGGATATTACTCTGACAAACCCCACTGACATTGCAAATGCATTCAATGATTACTTTGTGGGGTGTGCCACTAACTTATTAGCGAAACGCAGCACAAACCCCAAACCTGAATCTCATCCTGGGAGTACCCCTATAGTCCCACCCCCTCCCAACACTGCCCACAATTTTCAATTTAGCCCAGTATCTGAAGAGGAGATTACACAAGCGCTCCTCAAACTAAAACTAAGCAGCCAATGTGGACCCGACTTACTACAATCTAGGTTCCTACGACTTGGTGCCCCAGCCATTGCCAAACCAATTGCGTCCATAGTCAACTCTATCCTGTCTGCAGGCCATATCCCTAAGACCTGGAAAACTGCCAGAGTTGTCCCAATCTTCAAAAGTGGGGACAAAAACACTGTCTCAAACTACAGGCCAATCTCACTTCTCCCAATTCTATCCAAAGTTATGGAAAAATGTGTCCACTCCCAATTAAGCGATTTCTACACCAAGACAAATTTCCCTAGCCAATTCCAGTCTGGGTTTCGTCCCAAACACTCCACCGTAACTACCCTGCTAAAAGTTTGCAATGAAATCCAGTGTGGAATGGAACGGGGACAACTCACTGGTGCAGTATTCCTAGATTTTGCAAAGGCTTTTGACACAGTTGATCATGCTATCCTGCTTAACAAACTCCAGAGCTCTGGAATAGGGAAACATGCTTTAAACTGGTTTCAGTCCTACCTATCAGGAAGATCCCAACATGTGTCCATCTCAGGCTCTAACTCCAACCCCCTGGATATCACTTGTGGTGTCCCGCAAGGCTCTGTTCTGGGGCCCCTACTCTTCTCAGTGTTCATTAATGATCTTCCCACAGCTTGTAAGGAAGCCTCAATACACATGTATGCAGATGACACAATCCTGTATGCACACAGCCATAGCCTCTCTGACCTTCAACACATACTTCAGTCTGACTTTTTGAGACTCGAAAACTGGATTTCCCAAAACAAACTGTTTTTAAACACTGACAAGACTGTAACAATGGTATTTGGGACCAAGACTAAATTTGTAAAGCTTCCAGTGACTGAGCTCCTGATTAGAACCAACGCTAAAACCACCCTAACACCTGTCACTAGTTTTAAATACCTGGGCTTATGGTTTGACTCCCACTTAACATTCGGGATGCACATTGATACCCTGACAACCAAGACCTATGCCAAACTAGGGGTACTTTACAGGAACAAATCCTCCCTAAGTCTCCTGGTCAGAAAGCGTATTGCACAGCAGATGCTAATGCCAATTATTGACTATGGAGACATAGTATATGGCTCGGCTCCTCAAACCCACCTTAGCAAACTTGACACCCTCTACAATTCAATTTGTCGTTTTGTTCTCCAATGCAACTACAACACACATCACTGCGAAATGCTCAAAGAACTAGATTGGTCATCACTAGAGTCTAGGCGCAAAGTTCACCTTTCCTGTCTCACCCTCAAATACTTTCTGGGCAAGCTACCCAGCTACCTGAACAAGCTCCTCACCCCTACCACATGCAGTACCTATCACCTGAGATCAGACTCCAAAAGACTATTCATGGTCCCAAGACTCAACAAAGTATCCGGACGTTCCTCCTTCTCCTTCCGTGCACCCCAAAACTGGAACAACCTACCAGAGACTCTCATATCCACCACCAGCTTAAGTTCTTTCAAATCTAAGGCTGTCTCACACTTTAATCTGGTCTGTAACTGTTTCATACGCTCATAATATATATTTTCTTTAACTGTGCATGCAATGTCTTGTATATAAATGTATACCTTGTTCATTTATGTAACTGTATTTGTAACCATGTATTATTTGTTTTACTCTGTGCCCAGGACATACTTGAAAACGAGAGGTAACTCTCAATGTATTACTTCCTGGTAAAATATTTTATAAATAAATAAATAAATAAATAAATATGCAGCTCTTAAACCCATAGAGGATGGTTCACACTTATCCTCCGTTGGTAGTTGTAGACAGAAGAATTGGGGGGCGCAGTGGTCATCACATATGGAAAATAAAATTAAACAGACACAGTGCAGTAACGTTTTGCGAAGTGTTGAAACTTTATGATATCTATATGATGGGAACTCACACTTTTTCTAATAAAATCAGGCTTTTCCTCTGTTTGTTTTTTGACGAGGTGTGTAACCTGGAGACTCTCCTGTGCAGTGACGTTCTGTCTGTTCAGTGTCGTGGTAATCTCAGACAAAGGAGGAAGTATACCATCGCATGAACTGTGCCAGATTAAGGTTTCTAAGTAAGAAAAAGGAACCCTTACATAGTGTCATAAAGCATAGACATATAGAACTATAGATACCCTGGGCCACTGCAGCGCGCCTGCCCTTCTGTGATCCAGCATCTCCTGCCCTACGACACGTCTGGGTGTCGTCACTCACAGCTGTCTATCTTCTGGTTTTGCGAGACGGATCGGAGGACTGGAAATGCTCAGGATCAGTGAGCAGGTTTTAGCAGATGTCCGGCAAAGGCACTCTCAACAACTCAACGCGTTTTGCCTAGTAATTGGCTTCGTCAGGAGTTTTAATTCCTCAGCATCCTCCTCACAGCAAGAAATGGATCAAGTGGCAATGCTACTTTAATGGTTAATGCATTACCAAGCCGGCCCCTCAACTGGTCACTGGCCTTTCGACTAGGAACCAAAAACAATTACACTTTGGGGCTTGTGTAAACTGGGGGGGGGGGGGGCGGCGGGAGAATTTGCAGGGGGCGGGGGGGGGGGGGAAGCACGGCTGTTACAGAGGCCCTGCGCTCGTCCCCCATTTAATTTAATGCCGGGGAAGGCCTCTGTAACCTCACTTACCTACTGGCAGCCGGATCTTCGGCAACACATCGCCATGGCAATGCGCGTCAAATGATGCGGTGGGGTCATGTGACGTGACCCGCAACGTCATTTGAAGCTGTGTCGTCGGGGGAGGGGGGGCGCGAACGCTGCATCTCCCAGGAAGGGGGCCGCAGCTAAAAAAGTTTGTGCAGCGCTGCTCTATGTATCGAGTGGAACGTGTGCGCTGACGCAGTTGCGTGAACAAAATGGCCCTTTTTCCTGTCTGAAACACTGAAAAAAAGACATATGCCACCGTTAAAGTGACAGGGGGAAGTTGCACAAGCGGCACATTCCTTTATATAATAAACCTGGCCAATACACAGTACATATGTAACTGCCTAAACTCCCCCCTCTTGCCCCACCGATCCTCATCTCGTCGCATGCAGACACACAAGATGAATACATTGGCGCTGTTTGTCGCAGGTATATTTTAGCACGGTTTGCGCTAAAAAAATTACTTTGCAACAGAAGTTGTCATTTCATAAACCGCTGAGATACACTGAAAATTAGCTGCAGAGGGTTTGTATTTGGATTGTTATAGTAAAGTGATAGAGTAAGTTTTATTCGGGACTTGCAACGAGCTTTGCCTGTTTATTTAACACTAGGCTCTTCCGCCAGTAAAGAGATTATTGCATCAATCATCCCTGACTATTTTTCGTGATACATTATGAATATAAGATGAACCAACTGGGATATCTCTTGGAGCATCACCATCCTGTTCTTTCCGTATGGAATACTGTGCCGTTTACGTTTTCAGTTTGGGGTTTTTTAAATGGCTACCAGCAAGTTCCTTGACAAGTCATGCAGTAGCTGCAAAGGCAAACACGATCTTATCTTGCATTAAACGGGCAATGGATGGAATGGAAGTAAACATAATTATGCCCCTTTATAAAGCATTAGTAAGACCACACCGTGAATATGGAGTGCAATTTTGGGCACCAATCCTATGAAAAGACATTCTGGAACTAGAGAGCGTGCAGAGATGAGAGCCATCAAATTAATAAAGGGGATGGACAATCTAACTTATGAGGAGAGGCTAGCTAAATTAGATTTATTTACATTAGATAAGAGGCATCTAAGAGGGGATATGATAACTATATACAAATATATTCAGGGACAATACAAGGAGCTTTCAAAAGAACTATTCATCCCACGGGCAGTACTAAGGACTCGGGTCATCCCTTAAGGTTGGAAGAAAGGAAATTTCACCAGCAACAAAGGAAAGGGTTCTTTACAGTAACGGCAGTTACAATGTGGGGTTAATTACCCATGGAGACTGTGATGGCAGATACAATGGATTTGTTAAAAAAAAAGTTGGACATCTTTTTCCCCTTATGAGATATCATTAGATGATATTTCACTGGGGTTTTATGTTTGCCTTCCTCTGGATCAATATACTGTAAGTAGGTATATAGGATAACGTATCTGTCGTCTAAATTAAGCATAGGTTGAACTTGATGGACGTATGTCTTTTTTCAACCTCATCTACTACAGTATGTAACTATGTCATCCATACTGACACCATGGTGAGGTGCCCAAAGATTTGAACTTAGGCTGGGATTCACTAAGCCACGGTAAGTTATATCGGCGCTTAGTCCTGCATTAAATGCCATTGACTTGAGCAGCATGTAACACTGAATCGAGGTACAATACCCCTAACCAGAGTGTAGTGAATCTTAGTGTTGTTATATGTCACCAGTACTGATAGGTCTGCCGGCAAGAAAGTCATGTTGACGTCGCCAAGAATCTAGGGACTGCTAAATAAAATGGTTTGAGGACAGTTTGGGGATCATGGGACACTTGGATGAAGGTCCAGAGAAGTTGTTTTCAAGCAAACAATAGGTACAATAAACTAAAAATAAAGAAACTAAATAGAGATTAGAACATTAAAAGCATGGCACCAGCACCTTAGCAAAGTTGTGGTGCAGCTGTGTCTAAGTATAATGTATGCTTTACAATAATGGGTGCTATTCAAAAGGAAGCACAAAACCCACACAGCTATGTGGACAAATTGCTGTCTATGGGGTCTTTGGTGTCCATTTAACTGCTGAAAAGGCTTGTAATGATGTACCATATATTGGAGTAAAATAGAGTAGATCAACATTCCATGTTTCCTACATAAATACATACATGTCCTTTAAAGACCTTGGCTGGACAATTGAGCACTCATAACTAACACCACTAACTTAACTAATTGTATAATGTATCTCTTGGGTGAAGAAAAACCTCAGCAAGGGCTGGTGGTTGGACACTAACAGCTGCTAACTTTGGATGTTACTATACCTGCAACCTTTTAAAAGTCATGTTTACATGCAACTATTCAGTATGGAGTGTGAGCCACATTGGAAATGCACTGCCAAAGTCACTTACAACAGGGAATCAGAATGGAGAAAAAAAAGCCAGTCTGGCCAATAATTTAATTCAAAACTTGAAGAAAAAGAAAACAATTCTAAATGCATAAAAATACCTTATATATATATATGTGTATATATATATATTTGTAATTAAAATAAAATGTAAACAACTTATGCAAGTAACTGGCTATCTAAGAAACTTCCAATGACCTTTAAAGTGAAATTGTTAACTATGTGTGCCCTGTAAAAATGATAGGTTTCATTGTTGGATGTATACTCAGGTTGGTTGTTAGGCTATGATGACATACAGTAATTACTTTACACGAAAAACACAGCATGGGTTAACAAGTTTGATCGTAAATCTCTCCAAAGTATATTGTCACCATGAAAACATTAAGACCTATATTTATTATTGGTGCTTGGTCATTATATACCTCAAACTTGAATGGGCGGTGAGGTTTCTTATGTAATAACAAGGGCCTAAATGTTTTTTTTAAAAATCATAAAAAATATGAACCATCAATTATACTAATGTAACACATTAAATATATCCCTATTCCAAACTCACATGGGACAGAGTAGGGCCCTTTCAATGCAGACTACACTTTACCTATGCCCTGTGCCATTGCTCCTCCCCATACATTTTATTGACAACAGAATATAGTTGAAAGCTCTAGTAGCTTTGTTGGTTCTGAAGAAATGTAAATTTGCTGTAGATTGTGATACTTTTTAGAGGACCAACATTAGGGTTCTGTGTAGATATAATTATGGTGTACAGAGCTTTCAAAACCTCATCGTTTTCTTTCGGAACACTTAAAGAAATCTATGAGGTTTTGAAAGCTCTCAACACTATTATTTCATCTATGAAAAACTCAAAAATGTAACACAACCTACAATTGTGCTTATACTTTATCCCAGTCTTCTTCAAAGATTAGATCTCATCATTTGCCACCACTCATTGCAACATCCTGTCTAGCTAATTGCATTTTGCTTAAACACAAAGAGTTAATGTTTTTCTGCTAATCAATTGTGTAGCACAGAGTTCTAGTTCTCATCTTTGTACTGTCAAATAAAGAAACCACGATGCAATTTGTCAGTAGTAGGTTTGTTGTAGGTTGCATTATCTGTTAGTGGTCCAAGATTAGACGTCATATACCTGAAGATGAGACATCTAAGGCCTTAAAAGTTACATTGCCTTGAGTATCTCTCACGTCAATCCATTAACAGATACCAAAACCTGAAACCAATTTACAGCTGATGAAATGCTCATTGTATTAATGGATCTGTCACCAAATGCTATTTTATGTGCTAAAAGCCATTCCGAATGCGTATACAGTATTTACCTTCATGCAGGAACCTCCTATTACACATACAGCAAGTAGTTCCTGACTGTTTGATCTTCAAGATTGACTACTGTCACAGGTGGCATATTTGATGGCAGCAGTAAGACAACTGGGCAAATAGCTCCCTCTCCGTGGAAGTCAGCTTAGTTAATATTCATGTTGTCTTTAATTCAATAGAAGGTGGGTTAGGTGCCTTATTATCACAAAAATAGAAGTTATCACTCGCTAGCCCGGAGAACCCCTTTGGCAAAAGGAATCACTAGTGATGAAACAACAGGTGTTAGCACGTAATCCAGCTCATGTTTGATTTCTATGCATGTTAAATTAGTACTAGTAGGTAGAGGTTATTAGCCCGTTCGGAAACCAAGGTTTCTGATTAGTATGGATTCTGGGCATTAACAGACAAGGAATCCCCATGGACTGCTGCTAACATTAAAATAAATGGCTACATTAAAATGAAAACAAATCAAAACATTTAGTCTCTGATAGAAATCATCCCCCAAGAACAGCTTGATCCTGCTCGTAATACCCCAGCTGGGTCAAAGGCCAGGAGGTACACTTCTCAGACCAGCGCAATATCTGGGTGCCTAATGCCCTGTTCTTTGGGGCTTATTAGTTAACAAATATATGCAATAGTTATTGCTAATACTGTATACTGGTATTGGAGATTCATCTGCGAAAAAAATCAACTTTGCATGTTTATTCCTCTGTAGTGATAGTAATACGGACTACATGAAGGCATGAACCTATGTGCAATATAGTGGATATCACTGGACTGCAGTGATGCTCAGGTTGGCTCTTTCAGCATTACCTTTGTAAATGCCTCAGGGTGCTGCTTCAACCCAAGTTTCAGGTTCCCAATAAGACACCTGAGCTGTTTTTATTGAAACTGTATTAGAGAGCAGTGCACTTACTTGGTCACTTTTAAATAAGTGGAGTAATATCGATACGGATGCCCCTGCTAATTTAAGTACCTGTTTCTATTATGTTATGATGTTTCATTGACTAATGGCAACAAGAAAGGTCTGTTTTAGGCTGCAGGCGTTATGCAGTGGGAATTACGTAAACCCATTCTCTCAAGTTATGTCAATGGGATTGCGTCCAACATGCATTCCACTTTATATAAAGTGACCTTATACAAGTACAATAACTGCTTCACAAAAATATTTTTAAAAATAGGTGAAAAATAAATACTCCTAATTAAAAGACAAGCTCAAACAAATACGCTTAAATCAATAGCCCGCTTCTTTTTATGTGAAAACTGTCACAATAAAAACTATACACATATTTAGGGTTACAGATCAGCTCCTGGTCCAGGGGTAATAATAATAAAAATACAACAATACCCAATTTGGAAGGGATTGCTGCTTTAATGTGAGTTCTTATTATACCTGGCTTAACACACAGCTGCTTTTAGCCTAATATGTTATTTGTGTTTGTTTATCCGTTTTCTTAAAGGGGTTCTATAGCAAGTGGGAAACTGTGAGTGAGTTAAACATTTTTGTGAGCAACACCAAGTGAGGATCCTAAAATAGATTGCATTTTAATTAGTTCGTGTGCTATGCGATCACAGATCCGTCCTTCAGATCCTGTATTGATTAATAGGAGTGGTACTCTATAAAAGCAGTGCATGTGGCAGCCAATCACCGCACAGGGCGACCTAGCTCAGCCCACATTAGTATACTCAGCACTACATGGGTGGAGTTTTCTGAGCATCTGCACAATGTGTGCCTAGCCTGGAGTAAGGAGTAAGGAGTGAGAGGAGGAGGAGGAGGAGCAGCTGGGAGAGTGTGAGGAGATACAGCTGATGTAGGTGCAGGAGATAGTGACTGAGGCAGTAGCTGAGTGCAGGCAGAGGACAGGCGGGTGTGTGCACCACTGACACACACCAGCTCTCTGTGTTTGTTGTAAGTATAACAGCCATTTGCCTGTGGGTATCTCAACGTTGTGTGCGGTTGTGAGTCAGTTGACAAATACACACTAATATATATATGGTGGTGCTATGTGCGTTTGCGAGGGCACGTAACACAATTGGTGTGTTATTTAGACAGGAACACTTACATTGTGCTTATGTTATTGTTATCTATATTGTGTGTATGTTGTGAAAGACTATTATAACAGTGTGTGCGTTTGCAGTTTGTTGCACACAGAGAATGAGGTGTGTGTCAGATCCTGGGTCAGTGTTGCAGTCACGTTATGACAATATACATGTTATAAGTCAGTGTGTGATACAGAGACCCTGTTACTGGGGGGGGGGGGGGAGGGCAGTGACTGGGGTCAGTGTGTCAGGCATTGCACACAGCGCTGTGTGATGAGTGCATGTAAATCTGTGCCTCCAATAACACGCTGTGTGATGTAACCCAGTATTCCCAGGCTGTCTGTGTGTGTGTGTGTGTGTGTGTGTGTGTGTGTGTGTGTGTGTCAGGCAGGCAGAGAGGGAGCTCATAGCTGTGATTAGATCCTGGAGCAGACGGTGTGTGTCAGTCAGTGAGCGCAGCGCTGTATCTGTGTGTGTGCAGGGCTGGGAGTGAGAGGTCTCCCAGGCAGAGAGTGTGTGTGTGAGAGAGAGAGAGTGTGTGTGCGTGTGCGCGGCTCCCAGGCAGAGAGAGTGTGTGTGTGTGAGCGGCTCCCAGGCGCAGAGCTCAGTGTGTGTGTGTGTGTGCGCTGGAGGCGCTCAGCTCAGTGTGTGGACTGAGCTGGGCGCTGCGTGTGTGCAGGGCTGGGAGTGAGCTGGGCGCTGTGTATATCTGGTTAGGGCGCTGTGTATATCTGGGCAGGGCGCTGTGTATATGTGTGTGCAGCGCTGTACTCAGCGCTGTGTGTAACCCGCAGCGGCAGCAGCAGCAGCATGGCGGCGCACTGTGACTCCCTGAGCGGATACATGAACCAGTCAGACCCGGGCTCCAACAGTGAGCGCAGCGCCGACTCCCCGCTGCCCGGCTCCGAGGAGGACTCCCCCGGCCCCGCCGCCCCCCCGCGCGATCCGGAGTGGGGAGAGGAGAGGTTCCGTGTGGACAGGAAGAAGCTGGAGACCATGTTACAAGGTACGGACACGCGCTATATCCTGCACACAGCGCCGTTATACCGCTGCACAGGGACACAATGCAAGGATCCGCTACACAAACTCATCACTACACACACCGCCCGTGCAAGTTATAGGAACTACACATCGTGATTCATCACAGTGCAAACAACAACAATGTGGCACCATCATCTGGGATCCGAAAAGCCCAAGAACACAATGCAATTGTGTGATCATCACTGTGCACTACACAAACACTCTCACTGTGCACTACACAAACACTCTCACTGTGCACTACACAAACACTCTCACTGTGCACTACACAAACACTCTCACTGTGCACTACACAAACACTCTCACTGTGCACTACACAAACACTCTCACTGTGCACTACACAAACACTCTCACTGTGCACTACACAAACACTCTCACTGTGCACTACACAAACACTCTCACTGTGCACTACACAAACACTCTCACTGTGCACTACACAAACACTCTCACTGTGCACTACACAAACACTCTCACTGTGCACTACACAAACACTCTCACTGTGCACTACACAAACACTCTCACTGTGCACTACACAAACACTCTCACTGTGCACTACACAAACACTCTCACTGTGCACTACACAAACACTCTCACTGTGCACTACACAAACACTCTCACTGTGCACTACACAAACACTCTCACTGTGCACTACACAAACACTCTCACTGTGCACTACACAAACACTCTCACTGTGCACTACACAAACACTCTCACTGTGCACTACACAAACACTCTCACTGTGCACTACAACACTAACATTGCGCACAGCGCAAACATAACACCCACTGGAACTGCCGCAGTAGTTAACGTCCCATAATCGCCGCTAAAACTTTTTGCGCTGAGCAGACACCCAGCACCCTGATCCCACGCAGCACCCTGATCCCACGCAGCACCCTGATCCCACGCAGCACCCTGACCCCCAGCCCTACTCCTGTGTGCAGCTAGACATGCATGTGCAGTTCTATAAAGCGCACAAACTGCAGTTGGCCTGCAGCCCAACACTATATAAACTGCAGCCAAAGCAGAGTACACACTAACCTTCCTAACACACACTGACCTGTACTCAACCAACTTAAGTGATACACACAAACTACACCCGAAAACGTGTGTGTGTGTGTGTGTGTGTATATACACGCACACATTCTGGGGCAAACTGCACAGTATTTATCAAACTAAAAAAAACCATTGAAAGCTATCTTTTTGTTTGATGCATCTGGTGGAGTCATTTGCCCCCTAATTGCTTAATTTGTGCTATAATGCATAACCCTTTTATTTACAGCACACATTAGAACTCATCCACTTTAATCCCACTTTATACCTGCCCAGGGGGGCACAGTTTTTAGTTTGGAGCGCAAAATACACACAAGTCACCTCTACCCTTATTGCACTTTCTGTTGGATGAGAGAAGCACAAGGGAGAAGATTCAGGGCTTATTTATTTAAATATCTTGTTAAATTTATATTGAACCCATGTACTGTATGCCTTGAAGACATATGGAAGGATCAGGATACCCTCCCTGTTATTATAATGTATTTATAAAGTACCAGCATATTTCACAGCACGGTACAATGGAGCAACCAGAGTTGCATAAACAGAATAGCATACGACATTAAAATAAATGCTAACTGATACAAAAGGTGCGGGTGTCCCTGCTCCTGAGGTCACACTCTCTAAGGCAATCTTCACGGGTACAATGGTAGAACTGGGTGCTAGACCTGGACGTGTGTGAACTTTTACAGCTTAATTCATGTTTTTATTTCAGCAAAAGTGATGTATTACATCTCCATGGTTCAATGACACTTTGCCACATTAGTCATTTGTGCATTTTCAAATATTTTTAGTTGATTTTGTATTGTAGACTATTGACAAATGTATTGTTTAATCACCAACCATAACATGCCAATCACGTCCTGATTGCAGCTAACAAGCCAATGATTTTTATAGATATCCATCTATCTCCTTGGGAGGTGTGGTTCAGCGGGGGAGGGTCATTATTGTTTTTGTGCATATGTCGGCTGTGGGTGTTTATTTAAGCTGAGCCATTCTAAAAGTTTTCAACCCTTTTGCTATTAAATGGGTCGGCCCATAGTAAATGAGTTAATTTTCTAATTTTGCTTTGTATTATCCGTGGCAAACTGTTGGAAGAAATGATGATCTGTTAATATATTTAATTGACTGATTTTTGTGAGGAAGAGGGGAAGCCAAATCTTAATTGATATTTGGGGAATTTAGACTGTAATTGAAACTGCTGATTGTCTGAAAACCAAACACCTTTTTTAGAAGTCTGATGCCTGTAGGAAATCTTGGTTACTAGCAAGAGCAATGTTGATGTATGAGATTGTAACCCCGCTTCTAGGTGCCTTATTGTTGCAGTATGTTGTGACAGTGCTGTAGCTGTTTAAAATGGGGCGGTGCAATACAAATAAATTCCTGCTTCTGAAAGAACACGCCTTAAGAAAAAATTGAATCTGTAGTTTCAAGTAAAAAAAAAAAAGATTTGGGACTTGGATACTTTCAAAACTACAGTGGATTTTCAACGGGTGCCTTAAAAATGGTTATTTTGATATTTTTAGCATGCATTTTAACCTTTTAACTGCTGACCTCTGGCGTTTCCGGTCATGGAAACGTTACAGGAGCAAACGCATGACCACCCCTGCTCCCCAGATGATGTAAACGCTTTAAACTTCTTAAAGCGATGATCAGAATATGTTCCTCTGAGTCTTTTAACTCCGTGGGTGCTGTGCAGTTGAGGCTGGAAAGCCTAACTTGTGAAATCACAATAACCGAATTCACGGAGTATCTAACATCTGCTTTCCAGCCAGGGCCTCATTGCTGTCCGCAGAAAGAATGCAGCCAGCGTTCCACGGATCAGTTACAAAGTAGCTGCGATTCAAGAAAAACCTGCGAAAACATCAATGTTTTCCTGGACAGCATCGTAGAAGTTAACAAAGACAAAATTATTTTGTACAGATGAGTTTTGTACTGTATTTGAGCCGTGCAAAAGGGAGTCTGGGGCTTTAAGAGGGAAGAACTGAAACCGAATCGTTGCAGAGTGAATCATTTTGACTGCCTGCAGTGTGTGATTTTTGAGGCTAGAAGAGGGATGAATAATCTTCCTCCGTGCCGCCAGGGTCTGGAAGGAAAATCTCTTTATCCCAAACTGAAGAACTTCCTGTATTGCGACCTCCTCAACTCTGTTCCAAGTTGCATTTCAGCTCAACACGCAGCTTGTTGCGGATGCTGGAGCTGCTGAACATATAAGCTGATTTCCAGCACGCTCTGGCTGTACTGGTGGTTTTGAATATATTTAGATTTTTACGTTTAGTCCTTCACTGCTTTGCTGTAAGACGTAATACATTTCTATATTCTGAATAAATATACAAATCTGACACTCTTAATAAAAAGAGGCAAACAAAAAATATTTTTCCCTTTTAACCTGTCTGCATGGGGGCTGGCAACAAATTGTATGGTCTCTGAGTAAGTGAAAGATGACTTCGTAGTGTTACGAATAGGGACTCCATATGCTGCGAAGCTGTCTTGCCCTTCTCTTGCCCAAGACGATTCATTCCATTCAAATGAAGGAAGGCTCTACATACCTCATGGTTCACAAATGGGCGTTATGACATAAAGATGATTATATAAAGATTGTCTTTTCATGTTGGACCCATTTATGCCATTGAGTACTTGGGGGTTGGGTACAAAAAAAATGGTTGCAAGAAATCAGCCTATAAAAGCATCCCTTATAGGTTGCACTCATGGAAGATAACGGGTGGGAGATGTAGTATCCTTGGGTGTATCCTGGGATACTACATCTCCCACCCAACCATTGTATTCCCTGATTTCAACCTAGAAGGGATTCTTTTGGGCTGATTTCTCTCAATCAACCATTTTTTGTTACGATACTCATTATTTTCCCTTGATGCAGCATGTGAATATTATCCATTATATAGCTGTGCTGTATTTGGTCGAGCGGCAGGTATACTTCTTGTATACATACTTTTGGGGTTATTTACTAAAGTCTCCAAGCTACAAAATTGTTGCAAAACAAGCACAAAAGAATTGCACCAGATTTATCAAATAAACTCTGCTTTCAATGGGATGTATCTTCTTTGCTAAATATGATGCAGAATTTTCTAAGTGGGAGGCTTTAGCAAATCTGATTTCTCATCAGGCATGCTCTCCTTTTAGGAGTATTTAGGGGAGCAGACATACTCTCCTTTAGAAGTATTAGGGGAGCAGTCCATGCAGCATTATAAAGGTAAGGTAGCAACGTTTTCAACTTTTAAATGGCTCTGTTTTCCTTTCTCATTGTGACATTATAATCTTCTGAATCTTAAGTGGTGTTAGCCTCATTCCTTAAATCGACATAAGGAACTCTTATAGGATGTATTCCGATGTAAAAGCAAGCTGCATCATTTTGATACATATCTCCTGTATGTTGGAGGCTATTAGGACGTGTTGTTTTTTTTGTTTGGTTGGTTATATGGAATTAAAGGTTTATTGTTGTAATTTCCCGATAAATGTGGACTCCGCTCTATGTATGGTGCTGAAAAGGCAGACGTTGGATTTATTAACTGTTAATGCTAATGATCTTCTGAATACTTAGTGACATCACAGATCAAATGTCTGCATTCTGACATCATTATATACAAGAACCTATTGCCAACGAGATTGAAATACTTTTTTTAAATTTTTTTTATTTTATTTTACATTATGGGAATGCTAGTCCCCCCCAGAGTGAAGCATTATCTTTATTCTGCCTGCTCTGGGGACCTTAGGTTTCCCAAAATACTGTACATGCCAGTGAAGGCGCACAAGCTCCCATCTGACAAAACACTATTGTCGCCAAAACTTGCAAGATGATGTGGTCCAATAGGAAGCTGCTATGTCATTAGTTGCAGTTTCTGTTTGGACTATACCAGCGGCTCTATTGGATTTTGTATGTGGAAGCATAGTCACTGAAAAAGATGCAACTGGGGAACCGCAAGGGTACTTGGTGCTGAAAATAAAGTTTCAGTTCCAGAGGACCCCCTGGTCACAAATATGTAAAATAAATCAAATGTACTAATGTGTCTAGAACATTCTTTAGACTGGAACCTCCTTCAATGATTCCCGGACTTCTTTCAAACTTCCAGTCTAGTTTCTTCTTTGATTGACACAGCCAGAGGATAAATTACAGTGCAGGAGTGGATGTGTGGTTGGAGAGGAGGGGAGAACTTTGGAACTTGATATCTTAAGTGTGAGTCCTAGTAATTTTAGTCTCTTATTTTAACTGAACCTTTTTCATTTTTCTTCATGCAATCCTATCAGTCCATAAGAAATGACAAGACAGATGTAAGGTAAGAGGATCTTATTCGAAAATACAATTTTGTTCTAAAGTGAATGCTTTTTACTTGCATCTTCTGTATCCTGTGTCAATTGGAGGAGGCGCATAGCTGTTGTCAAGGTGTTTGTCTTGAATACAGGAGCATGTGTGTACGATTCCATCTGCAACCACTTACATTCATTGTGTGAACTGGAACAAGTTACAAGGGGGATATACATATCAGTCTACTGGCCTCAAAACTAAGGCAAAGTGGAGAAGGAAAAAATTGCACAAGACTTATCACAGCAAAACCCCCACTGATTATAATACGATTCTTTTCTGTGACCAATCTAGTGCAGTTTTTTCCCCACTCTATAATTTGATCACTTTGAATTTGTCTCTACTACAACTATATTGAGCACTGCATGCTGTATAGTGGCACTATTTACAAATACATGTATTAAACAAGGGCTATGCTTTAACTTTTCCAACTCTCCCGGCTGCGAAACTGGAGCATAAAAAGAATTAAGGAAGGATATTTCTATTGAAATAAATGGACCTTCTCAATTTTGATTAACGGTGTAGTGTTTTTACATCCCTTTTGCAGTGGTTTTGCTGCTGGAATACTTTATAAAATCCCCCCCCCCCCCCCCCTCAAGTGCAGTTACACTTTAACCACTAGGGTACTGTGGGTTTCAATCCTTGTATGTATTTGGAAACGGCAGATATTATGAAGAATATTTTTCCAGATATGTTTGTTTTATTTATTAATGCTTCAGTCAGTTTAACCTACTTGCTTCCAGTGCGGACCTGCAATGTGTTATGGGGCAGCTTTGTGATTGAAACACTGCCAATCTGAGCTAAAAGCGGCTCCATTTTTATTTTATTTTTTTGTGTTTTTTTTACCCCATAACACTCACTCCCAGGGGGACTTGTCCAATTGCAGGTAAGGGATTATGGGTAACTGTTTAAATAGTATGTTTCCAAGCCTATCACTTTTTTTTTTTTTTAGGGGAAAAATGCAGAAACCAAAAACTCACACTATTCTCCTTTCAGTACAGTATCACCTATTCTTTATGGCACTTTCATCAACCACCACTTGTTCATGCTACCTGATGGTAACCCAACGCTTGAATGAATGTATCATCGATACAAAATCAGTCTTTCCCTGCAAAAGTCTTAATCAGACCAGGCCACACTGTGGTAGCTGGAACATCCATTTGTATAGGCTAATTCTTTGTTGTTAATCGACATTATTATTATTATTATTATTTTAGTTTACAACACATAGATTAATTGTAAATGTAGTAATTGCAATAATAAAAATTGCAATATTCTATACAACACTTTGTTCTTGTACGTAGTTTTGGCTTTGATTTGACAAAAGATTATATTCAGTGCTTCTGTTCAATGTTCAGTTATTTTATAATGCATGTATTGAAAAATATTTAGCTAGGAAAGGGGCATTGAAATGTACAGTGGCGAGAGTTCGTGAACCCTTTATGTGAAAATCCTATTTCAAGCCTAAAATGTTATTAGATCTTAAGCGAAGTCCTAATAAAAGATCAAGAAAACCTGATCAAATGTCACAAACATGATTATTTTTTCAACATTTTTAATGATTCAACATTCAATATGCACGTGTGACAATGTATGTGACCCTTTAGATTCTGTACCTTGTGGCGCCCCTTTGAGCAGTAATAACTTCAACTAAATATTTCCTGTAACTTCTGGTCAGTCTCTATCGGTTTTGAGGAATTTTGGCCCATTCCTCCTTGCAGAACTGCTTCAACTCTGTGACATTTGAGGGCTTCCTTGCATGGATAGCTCACTTCAGGTCCTGCCACAACATTTCAGTGGGGTTTAGATCCAGACTTTGACTAGGCCATTCTAAAACACCGAATTTCTTCTTCTGCAGCCATTCTTTTATAGATCTGCTTGTATGTTTAGGATCATTGTCTTGCTGCATGAACCGCTTCAGCTCACGGATGTGTGACCTGACATTCTCCTCTAGAATCTTCTGATACAATGCAGAATTCATGGTTGTGTCAATGATGGCATGCTGTCCAGGTAATAAGGTAGCAAAGCAGCCCCAAACATCAAACTCACACCACCATATTTGACGGTTGGGAGGAGATTCTTCTGTTCAAACCCTGTGTTCCATTTTCGCCAAATATAACACTTCTCATTGAGGCCAAAAAGTTCTACCTTTGCCTCGTCTGTTCAGAGAACATTGTTCCAGAAGTCTTGTTAATCATCTATGTGCATGCGCCGCAATGTTCTTTTTTAGAGAGCAGTGGTTTCCTTATTGCTATTCATACATGAACACCTTTCTTGTTAGGTCTTTTTCTGATGGTTGTCATGAACACTCACATTAGCAAGCAAGAGTGGCCTACAGATTCTTGGATGTTACGTTGGGGTTCTTTGTGACTTCCTGGTTGATTTTGTTCTTAGAATGATTTTGATAGGATGACCGCTCCTGGGTAGAGTGATTTTATGGTTTTGAAATTTCCCCACTTGTAGACTATATCTGTCTGGCCGTGGATAGGTGGAGCCTCAAATCCTTAGGAATAGTTTTGTAACCCTTTCTAGAGTGAGCTGCAATAACTGTTTTTCTGAGGTCCTCAGAGATTTCCTTTGACCGTGGCATGACGTGATTCCACACATCTGTATGATGAAGACCGAACTCAGTTTCTGGTCTTTATATAGGGTCGGGCCTCCCAAACTCACCCCTGAAGATTTACCCAAGTGTTTAAATACTTGATTCCAATTATCCCCTTTAGTTTAGCTGATAAAATCAGGGTTTCCACTTTTTCACATACCCTGACTCTTAATTACTCATTGTTTGTCTAACTCGTACATTTCGTTTCAAAAGACATGAAATGGGTTAATATAAACCCTATTGGATATTTTAAGAAAAGACTGGTTTTGATTCAAGAAAGTTATCATGGAATTTTCCTAATTCTCATTCGGGTTCTCAAACTTTTTCTTGCCACTCTACATCTTGTTTCTAGGTGTGACCTGAGATCTTGGCTGTGTCTCCTTTCGCTCTACAAACAGTATTCCTTTCTCTTCATATTGTTCTTGAGACGGATGTCTTTAGAAAAGCATTGTTTGGATCCACTCCCTGTAATAAAGGAGCATGTCCTTTTTTGTATTGTAAATGTTGGTGGAACCATTTAATTGTATCTACTATCCATGTCAAACTAAGGAATTCAAAATCATGAAATAGCTGTCCTTAAATTTGATTGGTGGCTCTGCCATTCACTCCTCTGCAGGTCACCAATCCTATTACAAGGCAAGTTATACTAAAAGTACCGATGTCTAACTTCTTATCCAACGGCTAGAAATGAAGGGTCCTATCAGTAAAGGGCGGAAGCGGAAGTGATATTAATGCGGTCATTGCTGTGCAAAAATGATAGAACTCCGTTTCTCATTTCAATCTGGCACCAAAAGTAGGTTCTAAAGTGGGAAAGCAGAGTTTTCTGTGCCTTCAGGGTTTGTTCATTAAATGTACTCTAGTTGGAGAAATATTAACTTCCATTGCAGAACAGCATTCCATGTCTTTCAGTATTAAACTGTACTGTTTGTAGAGATTTAACACCAGTAAATCACTTTCCAAGGCCCTCTAGCATTACAAAACTTTGCTTTCCTTATAACTTTTCCATATATTTTAATTCTTTTTATCTTTTCTACGTGTTTTTTTTTTATCTATAGCACATATTTGTTTGTAATTGGAACAGTGGTGCAGAAAACACAATATCCGTAGATATAGCAATTGCATTTCTTCAATGTGGTGAGCTTTATTATAGTTTCATTCCTTTTTCAATATAACACATGTAAGTGAGTCTCTTCAGGAAAATAAAGAACTTGCATTTCATTATTTAAAAAACAACCCCCCCAGAATTTAGCTTTTATCCTAGTGTACAGTGACTTAATAAAAGTACTGGTACTGTAAATGATTTAGAAACTACATCTACAAACCTCTCTGGACCGTATGAAAACGCCCAAATAGTGCATACAGTACAATAAGTTTAAGACCAAAAGTATGAAAAATGTACTTGCAAAAGTACACCTGTTAAAAGCATGACAGGCTCTCTACCAGCTCCTTGGCGTATGCATGCGCTGTTGGTTAGCTGCGGCAGCGTCAATTTGTCAGCAGTGTGGATAGCTGTATGAGGCCAAAAAGCATCCCCACTCATTTCACAGAATCTGCTACATCGTATATTTATATAGTATTAATTGTGAAAAAAGAAGTAACACAAAGTGTGTGTGTGTGTGTGTGTGTGTGTGACAAATTACCTAGTATATGACGTTGAGAAAATACATACGTCCAAGTTACACCTATGCTAAATATAGATAACAGATACTGTTATCCTATATCTATACTACGCATTGATGCAGAAGAAGGCAAACAAAAAATCCCAGTGATCCAATGATATCTCCATAAGGGGAAAAATAAATTCCTTCCTGACTCCAAATATTGGCAATCAGATTACTCCCGGTATCAACATTCTTCCCATGTATACTTATTTGGTATTTCCCTGTATACCTTCCTTTACTAAAAAGATGTCCAACCTTTTTTTGAACAAATCTATTGTATCTGCCATCACAGTCTCCATGGGTAATGAATTCCACATGTTAACTGCCCTTAGTGTAAAGAACCCTTTCCTTTGTTGCTGGTGAAATTTCCTTTCCTCCAACCTTAAGGGATGGCCCCGAGTCCTTTGTACTGCCCGTGGGATGAACAGTTATTTTGAAAGCTCCCTGTACTGTCCCCAAATATATTTGTATATAGTTATCATATCCCCTCTTAGACGCCTCTTTTCTAATGTAAATCTAATTTAGCTAGCCTCTCCTCATAAGTTAGATTTTTCCATCCCCTTTATTAATTTGGTTGCTCTTCTCTGCACTCTCTCTAGTTTCATAATGTCTTTTCTAAGGAGTGTTGCCCAAATTTGTTCTCCATATTCAAGGTGTGGTCTTACTAATGCTTTGTAAAGGGGCATAATTATGTTTACTTCCCTTCCATCCATTGCCCGTTTGATGCAAGATAAGATCTTGTTTGCCTTTGCAGCTAATGCATGACTTTGGGCACTATTGCTAAGCCTGCTGTCTACAAGCACTCCTAAATTCTTCTCCATCAAGGATTCACCCAATTTATACCCATTTAATTTGTAAGTCGCCAGTTTTTTTATTCTTGCATCTCAAATGCATACAGGGGAAAGGGAGACCAAAAAGCGCACCAGCACAAACGGAGCAGGAAGAACCCAGGACAAAAAATGATTAAAGGGGCACTTTAATGTGACAAAAGACCCATCCAACGCGTTTCGAACGTCACACGTTCGAAACGCGTTGGATGGGTCTTTTGTCACATTAAAGTGCCCCTTTAATCATTTTTTGTCCTGGGTTCTTCCTGCTCCGTTTGTGCTGGTGCGCGTTTTGGTCTCCCTTTTCCCTGTATTGCATTGAGTAGCTGCACAGCCTGCCTGCCCTACCAGGATGTGAGTACTTGTATATTTTTCAGGGGAACCTGCCAATGAGACTGATGGTGAGTGGGTTGCACCACACACCACCTGTCTTCAGGAGGATAGTACCCATTATATGACACAATAGGTACTATATCAATTGTTAGTACCCTGGTACAGTAGTCTGGCGTATTATCATTTTGAGATATACCTGCATTTGAGCGCTTCAGCTATTTTCCATATCTCAAATGCATAACCTTACATTTATCTGTATTAAAACTCATCTACCATTTACCTGCCCACGTTTCCAGTCTCTCAAAGTCCTTCTGGAGAGAAATTACACCTTGTTCTGATTCTATTACCTTACACAATTTAGTTTTGGCAAAGATGGAGACTTTGCTCTCGATCTCAAGGCCATTAATAAACAATTTAAAAGGCAGTGGTCCCAGTACCAATCCCTGAGGTACTCCACTCACGACCTTAGACCAACCTGAAAAAGTTCCATTTATGATAACCCTCTGTCCATCCTTCAACCAGTTTTCAATCCAGGTGCATACATCAGAGTCCAATTTGCTTTATTTTGTACACCAACCTCTTGTTTGGAATCGTATCAAAAGCCTTTGCAAAATCTAAGTAGACCACATCAACTGCATTACCCTGGTCTAAATTCCTACTTACCTCCTCAAAGAAACAAATAAGGTTAGTTTGGCATGATCTATCCTTCATAAATCCATGCTGACTATTACTAATTTTGTTTCCAATAGGCATTCCTAAATATTATCCCGTATTAAATCTTCAAGTACTTTCCCCACTATTGAAGTCAGGCTTACAGGTCCTGTAAGTGATCTAGCTCCCCTTTTAAATATTGGCACCACATCTGCTTTATTCCAATCTTATGGTACTGAGCCTGTGAAAATAGTCCTTGAATATTACATATAATGGTTTGGCTATTACTGAACTTAACTCCTTGAGAACTCTTGGATGGATGCCATTGGGGCCAGGTGTCTTATTTACTTACATTTTTTTTCAAGCCGCTTATGAACTTCTTCCTCAATTAACCAATTGTTCATTAATATAGAGGTTGTGGCTTCCTCCTGTGGCACTACAATTGAACTTGTTTCTTCCCTGGTAAACACAGGCAAATAATTTATTTAATACCTCTGCTTTTTCCTTGTCTCCAATAACCTGCCTGACCATCTCACACTGAAAGGGTCCTATATTTTATTTTCTCATTATTTTTTTTTTTTTGTTAAGGTACTTAAAGATTTTTTTTTTTTTTTTTTAGGGTTGATCTTGCTTTCTATTGCAATCCTTTTTTTCCTTATCCATTTTTGCTAATTTGATTGCCCTTTTTTTGTAATTTGTTGCATTCCTTATAATTCTGATTCCTCTGTCCCTTGTGACTTAAAGAAGCTAAACGCCTGCCTCTTTTCCATTTCCTCCCCTACCTGTTGATTTAGCCACACTTGGTTTTGACTTATTTTTTTTATATTTTTTACTCAAGGGTATACACTAAGTGTGCTTTTCTAAAAATGTTTTAAAGACTGCCCATTTATCTTCTACATTTTTCCTTGCAAAAGCATCATCCCAATGTATTACTTGTAGATTAGAAAGGCAGATTTTAATAAACTGAGGACTAAAGTTTAAGGTCTTTGTTGAACCCAAGTAATCTGATCATAACATGGTCTCATTTGAAATTATCAAAAAATCACTGTTGGCAAATATTAAAGTCCTGGAACATTTGGGTATTACTTCTACATGTTTGATATTACCAAATCCAGTATTGCCCCTCTCCTGGTTGGTTCCTCAATTTGGGTCATAGAATTGTCTTTAAGCACCACCAAAAAGAAAACAGGTTTTGTTGTAATGCTATTCTCATTGCCCCAGTCTGTCTGGATAATTTAAAATCTGGATAATTAAAACCACCCAGTTTTGATGCCTTCTCCATTTTGCAAAAGTATTTTAGCTTCGATCTCTCAGAATATTTTGTGGTTTATAGCGTATCCCTACAAACATTTTCTTTATACTTTTACCTCCACTGCTAATTTCTCTCCACAAGGTCTCTACATTTTAATCATTCCCTTCATAAACATTTTCCCTTTATAATAGGTTTTAGATCTGGTTTAACATATAAACATACTCCACCTCCCCTTCTATTTGCTGGATCCTTCCGAAAAAGGGAATAACTCTCTAAATTAACTGCCCAGTCATGAGTTTCATCCCACCATGTTTCAGTAATGCTTATTATATCATACTTCTCCCTTGCAGCTATTAATTCAAGCTCCCCCATTTTATCTGTCAGGCTTCTTGCATTAGCAACATGCATTTCAGTTTTTTTTCAGCCTGTACTATTATCTTATCTACTCCTTCCTTTCTGCTCCCACTTGGTTTAGTCTTTAGAAGTTTTCTAGTATTATCTGTATTTACTATGAGTGTCTCACTGCTTGTCAAACTCGCACTTGCCCCTTTTCTACCTTCATAACACTTTTTCCTCATCTATTCTATTCTATTTAGTTTGATCTTTCATTCCCCTCCCCCCTCAATTCTAGATTAAAATCTCCTCCAACCTTTTTATCATTCTCCCCCCTAGCACAGAAGATCCCTCTTCATTGAGGTGCAATCTGTCCCTAGCATAAAGATACTGCTGCGGCCAAGTTTATTCGAGCATTTGCCCGTTCTTGGCTGCAGCAGTAGCCTGGCGCGCGCCCGAGAGTGACGGGCGCGCGCCGAAGCAGCGGAAGAGCGCCCTCCGATCGGGGCGCTCTCCCTACCGCTGCCGGGTCCCCCGGAACCGCCTGCCGCCGTCCCGCGATCGCGGGACACCAGGGCTCCCTCGGGGAGCCCTGGACGCGCGTGCAGGGGGCGCAGGCTCCCGAAGACGCGTGACCGCGCGTCTATGACGCGCGGCACGCCGAGGGGCGGCCACTAGCAAGCCGGGAAATCTCCCGGCTTGCGGATCTGGCCGATGCGCAATAAAGCGTGTCGGCAGTGTAGCACCTCTCAGAAAAGGAGTCCCAGTGCTCTTAAAAACCCCAAACCCTCCTCTTTCTTAGTGATGAAACCAAATGATTTAGATAGGCGCTAGAAAAAAGTGCAGTGATAAAGTGATAAATTCACACAAAACATAGATGTAACTAAAACGATGTCTCAACCTTCCTATGGGGGAATATGTACAGATCCCCCTCGAATGGAATGGATACAGGTGGTTGGAAGGGAGCAAAGGTTGCAGGAACACCCAAAAAATAAAATACAAAAATGATTGTGCAGTATGTTGTGATAAAACGGACTCTGAAGTTCCTTGGCTCTATAAATTGCCTACTTACAACAAGTAGGTATATAAACAGCGTTTGAGAAAATCAGGTGGTGTATAGCAGGCCGCAATGACAGGATCCCCACGAGCTTGAGGTGAAGGAGATCTCACTCAGGTACACATGCCACAGGAAAAATAGAGAGACCATGGTACAGATCGAACAAAACAGTTTATAGTAAAAACGGAGTAAAGAAATGTACTTACAATAAGTACATAAACAATGTACACGTAGCGTTTACTTTAGAGGTAAAACCAGCGTCTTTTGGAGAGCCTCTTGCTGCTGTAACTCCCGGTGCTCCTCGTCGGATCGCGATGACTGACGTCACTTCCGGCGCAAGGGTGACGGCTTCCGATCCGGGACACACAGGGGTTAGCAGGCAGCAGGGGAACCGCAGACTCGGCACCTTCACCTTCTAGGCAGCTGTTCAGGCTGCAAGAGTTGGCTCAACACGTTTCGCTGAGGAAGCTGTGGTTGAACACAGCGAAACGCGTTGAGCCAACTCTTGCAGCCTGCACAGCTGCTTAGAAGGTGAAGGTGCCGAGTCTGCGGTTCCCATGCTGCCTGCTAACCCCTGTGTGTCCCGGATCGGAAGCAGTCACCCTTGCGCCGGAAGTGACGTCAGATGCCAGTCATCGCGATCCGACGAGGAGCACCGGGAGCTACAGCAGCTAGAGGCTCTCCAAAAGACGCTGGTTTTACCTCTAAAGTAAACGCTACGTGTACATTGTTTATGTACTTATTGTAAGTACATTTCTTTACTCCGTTTTTACTATAAACTGTTTTGTTCGATCTGTACCATGGTCTTTCTCTATTTTTCCTGTGGCATGTGTACCTGAGTGAGATCTCCTTCACCTCAAGCTCGTGGGGATCCTGTCATTGCGGCCTGCTATACACCACCTGATTTTGTCAAACGCTGTTTATATACCTACTTGTTGTAAGTAGGCAATTTTTAGAGCCAAGGAACTTCAGAGTCCGTTTTATCACAACATACTGCACAATCATATTTTTGTATTTTATTTTTTGGGTGTTCCTGCAACCTTTCCTCCTCTTTCTTAGTCATGCATTAACCTCACTAATCTCTGACTGTTTTCTTGGGATAGCGCATGGCACTGGTAGTATTTCTGAAAATATATTACCTTGGAGGGCCTAGATACCTGAAATAATTTTTTAGGACCCTCCAGCTTTCTCTAACTTCGTCATTGGTGCCAACATGTACCAAGACCACCGGGTCAATCCCAGCACCCTCCCAACAATCTGTCTACCCGATCCACAATGTGCCGAACCCGCGCACCCAGGCAACAAACTGTTTTGGTTCATGCGGTTACGGCAACAGATTGCCCTATCTACCTTCCTAATAATGGAGTCCCCTACCTCCACAATCTATCTGAGCATCCAGAGGCCCCTCTGTTCTGGAAGAACTATTCCCCTGGCTGCTAGAGGAATCGGTCTCCCCCAGCCTTGCCATTTCTGCCCTGACACTCCCAATATCTTCACTCAACATGGCAAATCTATTGGGATGGGTAAGCTCAGAACTGATATGCCTCTTCTGATTGCCCCTGCTTTCCCTTGTAACTGTTACCCAGCTACCTACCTGCTCCTCACCAACAGTGCCACCATCTGCACCACTAGTCGAAGCAAGGGCCTGCTCGGTGAGCACTAAATCCCTTTCAAGATTGCCGATGTCCCTCAATATTGCAAGTTTCCACTTCAGATCAGCAATTTCTGATTATAGACCACCTGCTCACACTTCCCACAGCGGTATGCTCCTTGGAACAGCTGCTCCAAGTGCACATACATGTGGCAAGATGTGCATTGAGTGGCATTTTCAATCCTGCTCATTGTAGTTTATAAGTTTATAAGTACTAACAATAAACTGTACTTCAATATACTATACCTTGTTTAACCCCTTCCTTGTTCAAACTGCTTCTAGTTGTAACTGCACACTTAAAACAAGCACTTGAAATCAACCAGGCACGCAGATCAGGACACGCAAGTTCCCCAAAATCCCTTTTCGACATCGTACTGCTGACACCTTCGTTAGTGTGTTCTTTCCAGAGTAGAACCTCTGGTGGGAGACCCTTGGAAAGTTCCCCCAGAAGAACCATCTTTGGGCCCGGATTTTCACCAGCTGCGCCTCAAAGGGCATGACTTGTGTCCATGTAATTCAAGATACACATACACACACACACACACACACACACACACCTAAAAATTGCATCCTGTCTGGGTGCAAAGCCACAAAATACTGGAATACAAGAAAAGATTGAGAGCAAGCACCCCATGACAAACAAAGTGAAAATCATCTATTCTAAAACAATGTTTTGGCTCACGACACAAAGAAAAAGGCTTTGGTGACGAGCCAAAAACATAGATTGTTTTGTAATAAAATATTTACATTTTTCTTTAGTCCTGGTGAACCTGTGAAATCTTTTTGAGGGATTTTGCACTTGCCTGCATAACTGCTTTTTGTTCATTTTCATTGTAGACAGTTCAATGACCACACAACGGTCCTTCACGGGCCCGATTTTATCCCCCGGGCTGCCAGTTGATGAAACACTGCTTTATTCCATTGTTGGTCCAGTAAAAAGGAGCATACGACCAATTTTTTATTCCTTTTATTTTCCTCTTTCACACGAAACATAAGGCTACAATTGGCTTTTTTACATTTTTTTTTATTGCAATTAAAAATGTCACCTGTGAGCACATTAATATGTCTGCAACCCTGCTTTTCACCATTATCTCCTAGCATAGTGTTCCATTGCAGCCAGGGATTCTGGGAAATCAGCCATACGACCACTACTGTAGTTATGGCCACTGCAAAACTGCTTTTTGTTAAACTGATGTACCTTCTAAATTACTGCTCTTGACGTTCTCTGGTACTTTTCATGTGGCAAGCAACAATTCACTGAGATTTATTGTATTCGGTTAAGTAGTTTTCAGGTTTTGGTTTTAAATCGGAAAAAAACCCTTAAGTTGGATGACTGCTTGATTTTGATTGCTTCAATGTGAGTAGTCATTTTTGAACCTTTTTTGCACCAAATCACTGATTTTAAAACATTACATAGTGCAATAATGTTTTGTTTATTTTATGGCTACGACACACGCTCCCCTGTTTTTTTTTTTTTTTTTTTTTTTTTTTGGAAGATCATCTGATGCAAGACGAGTGGAACAGTCTTTCAAGGGTTGTATTCTGTTTCTAAGTCCTTTATTCACTTTATTGTTATTTAAGCACGAATATCACTATCATTGTTTTATTATTCACATATAAGTGGTTTAATATTTGGGTGTGTTAGAGCGTTATTGTCACTTTTCTCTACTTTTCATGTGGCAAGCAACAATACACTGAGATTTATTGTATTCGGTTAAGTAGTTTTCAGGTTTTGGTTTTAAATCGGAAAAAAATACAAATTGTCATTGTAGATGACCTTTCGAGACATTAAAAGCCGCCTCTTCAGAAGGAAAAAACACTTGAAAGCTTAAGGTTGACAATGTGTGCAAACAAATTAGATGTATTTCCAATAAAATGTGCTCCAACTACAAATACCCAGTATTATCTAAGGCTAGTTGGGCTAGTAGAGGATTTGTAAGCAGCAACTAGATGCTGTACAGTTTACATATCTTGTATAACTGTCCAGTAACTAGTTCTCGCTTTCACATAATACTTCGATATCCTATCCCCCATTACAGAATGTGAAGTTGAACATTTCCTCCCTAGACCTTTTCCCTGTTTAAACACAGTGTAAGGCTTTTAACCAGATTAGTAATGTGCCCCAAATATGCGCGGCATTGCTTGGTGATTACAAGCTGTGGAATTTGCCTCAAATGAGTTGTGTGCTGGGGGTAAGTTAATCTTTAATAGGTTCATATTTTTACTTGCTGAATACCCAACATAAACTCTGAAGTCTTGTATATTGTCCGCTGGGCACTGTTGGTTTAGCGAAACAGATGTATCTTTGTTATCCTGCATGGTTTGCTTTTCTTTTCTCCCCCCCAATCCCCATTCCCTTTTACCTTTTTACATCTTTACTCATTGTTAACCCCTCCAGATCTGCTATGTTTTGTGACACAATGGGCCTATGTATCTAGGCAATTGTAGCATTACATTGGTGCTTAGGCATTTCCCGTGCTGGTCCTTTCAGTGTCAAAGTATCAATGTATTTTGCAGCTGTTTGCCCTGTGTGTCAGCTTGTGAATTTTGGGGGGCGTTAAGTGCCTTGAACTTTATATTAGGATGTCATATTGGGTCATTCCAATTAACAGGCGTCTTACATTTCATGCAATGTTAAGGAGAGCATGTAAACATTTTCTATGCCTGTAAGCACACACTTGTTTTGATACTGTACATAGAGACGTGTTCAGGATCCCAGTGTTAGGCAAAAAACAATGTGCAGATGAAACCCCTCCGTTTCATTACATACAGTATATGCAAAGTATGGCAGCCCCACGTTTATTTGGACTATAATACATCCAAAACTCTGAATGTGTCTCTGGATTATGCATAACCGTAGAAAACCTTTTGAGACAAAGGGGACTGCCAGTAGAAATGGGTGAAAGTCTTTTGCCGAAATCAGACTCCGCCGCGGGTTGTCCAGCATCTTTCACCCGCGAAATTCCACAGATCGGTCTCAAAGGCAGATGTTATTGTTTTTCCTATTGCTGAAAATGCGTCCGACTGATTTGGAATCCGCATCCGCAAACTGATTTATTATGGGAGTAGTATAAATAGGGGTGCAGCCTCACGTTTAAGCCATTGTGTTGTAGGCAGGGTTTGGTTATGCCATTGTGTTGTAGGCAGGGTTTGGTTATGCCATTGTGTTGTAGGCAGGGTTTGGTTATGCCATTGTGTTGTAGGCAGGGTTTGGTTATGCCATTGTGTTGTAGGCAGGGTTTGGTTATGCCATTGTGTTGTAGGCAGGGTTTGGTTATGCATTGTGTTGTAGGCAGGGTTTGGTTATGCATTGTGTTGTAGGCAGGGTTTGGTTATGCCATTGTGTTGTAGGCAGGGTTTGGTTATGCCATTGTGTTGTAGGCAGGGTTTGGTTATGCCATTGTGTTGTAGGCAGGGTTTGGTTATGCCATTGTGTTGTAGGCAGGGTTTGGTTATGACATTGTGTTGTAGGCAGGGTTTGGTTATGCCATTGTGTTGTAGGCAGGGTTTGGTTATGCCATTGTGTTGTAGGCAGGGTTTGGTTATGCCATTGTGTTGTAGGCAGGGTTTGGTTATGCCATTGTGTTGTAGGCAGGGTTTGGTTATGCATTGTGTTGTAGGCAGGGTTTGGTTATGCCATTGTGTTGTAGGCAGGGTTTGGTTATGCCATTGTGTTGTAGGCAGGGTTTGGTTATGCCATTGTGTTGTAGGCAGGGTTTGGTTATGCCATTGTGTTGTAGGCAGGGTTTGGTTATGCCATTGTGTTGTAAGCAGGGTTTGGTTATGCCATTGTGTTGTAGGCAGGGTTTGGTTATGCCATTGTGTTGTAGGCAGGGTTTGGTTATGCCATTGTGTTGTAGGCAGGGTTTGGTTATGCCATTGTGTTGTAGGCAGGGTTTGGTTACGCATTGTGTTGTAGGCAGGGTTTGGTTATGCATTGTGTTGTAGGCAGGGTTTGGTTATGCATTGTGTTGTAGGCAGGGTTTGGTTATGCCATTGTGTTGTAGGCAGGGTTTGGTTATGCCATTGTGTTGTAGGCAGGGTTTGGTTATGCCATTGTGTTGTAGGCAGGGTTTGGTTATGCCATTGTGTTGTAGGCAGGGTTTGCTGTGTGTTGGTTAATACTGCTGCTCTAGTACTATAGGTCATTGTTTACTTTAATAAAACTTGTAGATTAACCTGTGATTGACTGGTCTGACCCCTGGTTGTGTGTGCCCAGCACTCCTGGTCTCAGTGACCTGGGCTTCTGTACTGTTAGTTTGTCTATTATATACACTATATCGCAGTATATTAATATTTCATATAACACCAATAGCGTTTCAAGGACAGTTAAAACTATACACCATTTTTAATTTCTCATTCTCTGCACCTAGAGCAGCCCAGGCCAGGCCAGCAGCCACTGCCGTGCCATTACTAGAGGGACCACATTGGTACTGCCTGTTCCACGGCAGCCACTGCCGTGCCATTACTAGAGGGACCACATTGGTACTGCCTGTTCCACGGCAGCCACTGCCGTGCCATTACTAGAGGGACCACATTGGTACTGCCTGTTCCACGGCAGCCACTGCCGTGCCATTACTAGAGGGACCACGGCAGCCACTGCCGTGCCATTACTAGAGGGACCACGGCAGCCACTGCCGTGCCATTACTAGAGGGACCACACTGGTACTGCCTTTTCCACGGCAGCCACTACCGTGCCATTACTAGAGGGACCACATTGGTACTGCCTGTTCCACAGCAGCCACTGCCGTGCGCCATTACTAGAGGGACCACATTGGTACTGCCTGTTCCACGGCAGCCACTGCCGTGCCATTACTAGAGGGACCACACTGGTACTGCCTGTTCCACAGCAGCCACTGCCGTGCCATTACTAGAGGGACCACAGCAGCCACTGCCGTGCCATTACTAGAGGGACCACATTGGTACTGCCTGTTCCACGGCAGCCACTGCCGTGCCATTACTAGAGGGACCACATTGGTACTGCCTGTTCCACGGCAGCCACTGCCGTGCCATTACTAGAGGGACCACATTGGTACTGCCTGTTCCACGGCAGCCACTGCCGTGCCATTACTAGAGGGACCACACTGGTACTGCCTGTTCCACGGCAGCCACTGCCGTGCCATTACTAGAGGGACCACACTGGTACTGCCTGTTCCACGGCAGCCAGGCAAATCAAGAACACCGTGCAAAAGCAACACAGTGTGTAAATCAAAATCACTTGCTGTCACTATTTCCTTCCCTCTCGTATCTTGTATAGTTATATAGATGGAGATCGTGTATGCCAGGCAGGTCCAGATTATAACATGTAGGGTGGAATTGTCACATGGAGCTGTCTGCAGACCGGCCAGCAGCCGCCATTATGTAACGTTTAGGTTGCCAGTTGTCTCTGTGCTTGCTTGTTTAACATTAGAATGTCCTAAACCAGGGGGGCGGTTGCAGAGGCCACGCGCTCTTCCCCATGACATCTAAATGCGATGATGGGGGATCGCGCGTGCCTCCTACCTCACAGCCGTCATTTGACACCGGGGGATCACGTGACCCCGCAGCGCCATTTGTTGCCAAAGATGAGGGGTGTAAGGAGAGCAGGCAGGGGTGCATAGGGGGAAAGTTTGCGCATCGCTGTCCTAAACAGTCACTGTTCCATCTCCGTGACGCACGGGTGCGAGGGAGGGCCCAAGGACATAGATTCTTTTTTTTTTTTTCGTTTTCACTTAATTATATAATATTTATTGCACTGTGAAACACTTGTTTTGACTATTGTACATGCTAACCAACCTGCTTAAGGACTCCGGATTTCATTCCGTGAATCGGATTGGACCCCTAAAGACTGGGAAAATCTCCGGGACTATTTCCGACCCGTTCGCCCATCCCTAGCTGCCATTAATATGGCAAAAAAAGTATGTGGACAAATGCATATTTTTTTTTGTTTTGTTTTTTTACACTTGTAAAAATATCAATAATACATCTGAACTGTGGTAACACAGACCGTATTCCGTAGGAGGCAATTTAACAAAATTGCAAGTTTTTACTCAAAACTTATCAAAGCAGCCGGTTTTTTATTTTCCATCTCTGAAATGCAGTTTCCACAGGAGCAGTTGGATACATAGTCTTGCAGTACACACAAGCAGATGTCTTTTGGTGAAGACAGAGAAAATAGTCGGTGTTAAACTCTAGTACCAAAGGGGCATGAACGGTCAGTGGTCTTAAAATAATAGCTTTCTTGCCAGAACATCGACTTCCAGAGAAGCCCTTTGCTGCCAGAGAAGCAATGTGTTGCTGGCAGTAAAGGAGTCGAAGCAGCAATCTGTCCTATGACCCAAGGTGTATTAATGTCAGGGACCTGTTTAATTGGGGTACATCTGGGTGAATGCCTTTCTTGTCCCAAATCTGACACATGTAAATCAATATTTAAAGTTAGGTTTGTAAATCTGGGAAAGCTGAGACTTGGAAGGGTTTGATTATCTATCTGCTACCGTTTTTGTCTAGATGGCGTTCACTAAGAGTTTGCACAGCCAGAACCCCTTATCTTCTCTCTAGTGGCTCTGTGATGAGGAAAGGGAGGACTAGACATAGAGAACACTTGATTTGACACACTTCCCCATACATAGCATCATAAAAAATGATTTTTCCAGACAAATAAACCAAATCTTTGCTTTTACCTTAGTGGCTTTGTTTAAAGTTGCCAATTCGTGTTTAAATTGTTTACAAAAGGTTGTGTTTTTTTTTTTTTTTTTTTTGGCCAGGTACGTGGCATTGCATTTCTTTAGATACAAGACCTGAGCGATAATAACTGATGACTCTGTAAAATGTTTTGACGGATTATGAATGGTCCTGGCATGAAGCTGGATTTTATCTACAATGATTGGTCAACTTGAAAAACAAATTGCCATTTTTTAGGATATGCGACCCTTTAGTTATGGATAGAAGTCTTATTTTATTGTGTAGTTCGTCAGTAATCTTTATCGGTCTGGTCGAAGGTCCGTCCTTAAGGGTTACCCAATTAACCAGTCCTTAAATATTTCTCTTGTTGCCACATAACCAATTAACCTAGCTTTAATTATGACCAAGGCAACTTGCATATGTATCCCTGTTTCCCCCACCCAATCTCACATAAGGCCTATCTCTGGGAAACTCGCTCAGTTTACATGGTATAATGTGGCGCAAACCTGCTGGTAACGGGGGGGCCCTGGGTCTCCCGCATGGTGTTATAGATTAAGAACAGGACAGATTTCTGGGGTCTTGCCCGAATAGTACTTACAGGTGCAGCGCCTCCATCTCGTGCAGCCCCCAGGTGTATGGGGAGAAGTCTCTGCAGAAGAATCTCTTCCCCCTCCAAATTGACTACACTCTTAGGCAGGAGGTTTATTCTGTAAAAACACAGGATTCTTTTTGGTCTTTCTGTATTCAGCAGCCACAGATGATAGCAGTTGTTGGGGTCTTCACCCTCCAGGATGTCCCTGGATCCACTCCCAGCCAAAAGGCACAGAGAGTGGTCCTTGCTCTTCCCTTATCCTCTTGTGGGATAAGAGGTATCGGTTTTCCACCGCTCCCTTCAGGGAGGGCCTCAAACTGCCAGAGCCCTGACAGCTTAGTAAACCTTGTCTCTCACGGTAGAGGCAGATTGGCTAAATACAGGAAGTACAGTGCATGAAGTACAGATCCAGTAGGCACCACCCCTGTGCCTCTGATTGGACACAAGGCCTGATGTCACTACCTTCTCTGACACACTGCAAGGAGTGGGGAAAACCCATAATTACTCCTGGCAAACCTACCCTTACTCGGCTTTACTGCCAGGAGAGCAGATCTATAGCCCAAAAAACAATCAGGGCCACACATCTGTATTGCCCTGAGAACCTGACCTGTTTGTGTCCATCGGAAAATTATCTTCGACCATCCCCAACTATAGCATTTCTTAGCCCTTAAATATCCTAGAACTTTAATATATACTGTATTCGTCCCACATATGCTGGCTGTTAAATTGTGATTTATTTTATTACAATAATGAACATATTAAATGTGTTACGTTGAGTAGTGATGTGTTTTAGTCGTATTGATATACCTATCAGAATTATAACAAAAAGAATATATCACAGTGTGTTACATTTTGATGCTAGATAGTGATGTATATCACTAGTATGAAAAGGGCAAAACTACTAAACCAAAGTCTATTAAACTTTAATAGTTTCTCTTTAATTGCAGTGAAACCTTCAACCTATATTGCATTAAACTGCTAAATTAGTGTATAGAATATTTTTATATAAAGTAACTAATGCTGATAACATTAATTATAATATAGTTCTATATAAAATCTGAAAAGTAAAGTACTTTGCAGCCTAAACGAACCCCTTGTGTAGTGTCGGTGCGTACACTTTTTTGTAATCTTGGGTTTATTTCTTCTGCCCATGTTTAAATTGGTACATTTTGAATCATTTAATTATTAATGAATCTTCATGCTTACTGCTCCCTCCCTGGTCCAAGTCAAACGGGCAACTCCTGAAATGTTTTCTTAAGTATAAGTGAGGACCTTTTGACCCCAAGGCAAGTGAAGCATGAGAAGGCTAGCAAAGATTCACCCAATATCTTTTACATAGATTTAGTGATGAGCTAAAATAGTGCCAGATGTCATCTTGATTAAAACCCAAACTATGCATAGTCGTAGATGGCATTACATATTTTGAGGCATAGATGAGATTTTTGAGATTGTTTAACCAAGCCGGAATAGTGACCTAAATGGGGTGTGAGTTCCCTTTTTTAATTCCATTAGTGGAAGTCCTCTAACATACCATGTTTAATCTTACTGAACCAAAATATAGAGTATTAGGATGGTTTGGTTCACAGAGCTTACTTTGTTCTTTTTCTCTCAATTTAATAAAGCCTAACCAGATAATAAATGGTTTCTCTTTTTCTTCTTTGTGCAATAATATTGTTGATTTCCTTAGATTCTTTTCTTCCTACTACATATTGTATGTTAAATAGGTTGTCACTATGGATTACAGTATTTATCCATTTACATATTGTCACATTGTTTCACGTGTTAGCAATGTTTATAATCCGTGCCTATGATGGTTTTCTGATCTCATTGCTCATGCGCATTAAATATCAGCCGTAACCAGTCTCCATGATCTCCTGAAATGCGAAATGCGTAGAGGTCACGAGAGGCTGCTCTGCGCATCTACCCGTTGGCTGGAACGGAGAGACCAGGAAGCGCGAGTAGAGGCAAGTTTTGTCGTGTTGGTGCAGTCTGGACATTTCACATTCACACCGGCTACCGCTTGTGGTCTGTATCTGTCCCCCTCATTGGTTACTAATCGGACTATTCAGTAGAACTTACTGTGATTGTTTTGATAAAATCAAGTTATTCTTGGTGCTTAGCTTCACAGAAGTTAGTACTGGTTCTGTATCCCCATGTGGGAGTGTACAGAGATTTAATGTAGTTGTGTACAGTACATAGTTTGGGTGTTCGTTTAATATTTATATTTTGTGTATTACTCTGTCTTTTGACCAGATATTAAAATTGTTATATTTGTAACTAAGCCGCGGTGCGCTTTGTTTTTGCCTTGAGCTCTCTTGGGAGTTCCCTGTTTTAGGCGCGTATGGGGAGTTGCAAAGGGATTATCTTTAGCTGATTTTTAAAGGACTGCAGGAGCACAGAAACCTTGCTTCTGACTTTCCTTAGACACGGAATTGTTCTTTTCTATTGTACTTCCTTGGATACACAAATGAAAGGGACACGCTGGGTAGTTTAAGAGCTGTTAGAAAATCTACTAAGGTTGCAAAGAGAATAGTTACAGCAGGGGAGCGCAAATTTTTTTGAGCTGCGCTGCTCCCTCACTCATGCGCCCCCCCCCTCCCCCACGCTTGTGTACGACGCCACGTGACCCTGTTTCCATGGAGATGCCCGTGTGATGTCACACTGCGGCATCATTTGACGCTGCGTTGCCATGGTGACGTGTCGGTTTCTGAACAAAGGAAGAGTGCGATGCCTCTGCAACTGCCGTGACATTCCCCCCCCCACCTCAAAAAATCCAGCGCCACCACTTTGCGCACCGCAAATACATATATACGTATAAAATACAGTATACAGGTACTCGCCAATCAAGTGGCAATACTACTATCATACTTTGAAACATACGACTGCACTCGGAACGCTATGGAGGTGCGTATAGCTTTCGCATGGATTCCAGTTACTACATTGTACATTTGTATAGGGATATATCAGAAATGTTGGATACTAAAGCTTGCCGGTTGGTGACATACCGGATAGCTCCGGTGTTACTGTATTTAGAGACCTTGCATATCGGATGGCCTGTACATTGCACAGGTGCAGGCACATTTTTTTACTCATGATTAAGACACTAACTTTGCTTATTGAAGCCAGAGGAGAGAGAGGAAAAAAAAAGAAGCACTACATCCAATGCTAGTAGGCCAGCAAAAACAGGAGTGCTTATTAAAGACCAGGTGATTTCATTTGGATTAGTTTGCGCTCTCAGCAATGAACCTGAATCTGGTGTTTTTCAAAGGGCAATTTATTTGTGGAACTTCGGGTCACATTATTAGTTACGTATGAGCAGTTGCAAACGGTAAACTGAGATGCACCAATGCTTATAGAGATTCTGTCCATTGTTATATACAGTACCCCGCAAGCACTGGCGTTGATTTTATATGGTAAATCTCTAGAGTGTGTGTGTGTGTGTGTGTGTGTCCGTTGTAGCTGGGCTTTTCCCATTCCTGACGTTTTCTTGACCAGTAAATAACATGTATAATGTACTGCCTACAATCCCCCTTACATGATAACCCTAAATGACCAATCTCTGGTAACAGAGCCAGGGTACGGTGTATGCACTGAAACTGCAGCCTCATTTTGGAACACTGATTTTAAGATTGCTTTGGCACCCAGGCTTGCAGTATCACTGACATTGCATACAGTCTGTATATTCTATTTTGCCCCTTTAGTGGTGAAAAGTTCTGCATCTGATTTCAAATGTTTCCAGCTTCGAAGCAGTTTCATCAAGATCACTTGGTCCAAGTCTAGACTTCTGGCAGATGTTTAACTCAAAATAAATAAAGTATCATTTTTTTTTTCTTTTTAGTAGTGTTTCAAAATTTGTATTTGGTTTTAAGCTTCTATCAGGAAGCAAATGAATCTGACACCAGTAATAACACTTTCAAATATTCAGCTGTTCAAAAGTTTAGATTTTATCACTGAAAATATTTATTTTATGCCCCAGCAATTCTACTGGTGGGTGAAACGATGCCAAGGTCTTAGTTTTTTTTTTTTTTTCTTTTTTCTTTCAAACATTGCTGGCGAGTGTAAAACGAGAGTATAGTGTATAGAGGTTTGCAGAAGCCGTAAGCTGCTTTGCACCATCAATCGTCCCTGCCAATGCCTAGCATGCTACGGTGAAGACACAACATGAAAACACATCGGGGCACATGCATAAAGTACCCATACGTGTTATCACAGCATTCATGTCAATGGGAGATGACCCTTGAACTGGTGCGATAACCCGTACCTGGCATTTGTATGTATCTTTATTCATATACTGTAGTGCTCAATGTATGCAGCACATTACAAAAGCTACAGTACAGGGAATTATAATACAATAAGTGCAACAAACATAAGCTGACAATAGGAAGGAAACTCCCTGCCCGGTGAGCTTACAATCTAAATGGTATATTGGGAGGCTTACAGGGCCAGCAAGTGAGGAAATAAGTGTTATAGATGGCAGTGTTTGGCCACAGTGGTTGGTAGGAGCGACAGTTTGTGTGGGACAGTAGCCAGGAGTCCAGGCTATTGAAATGCTTACGTTAAGGGGTGAGTTTTAAGGTTAGATTTAAAGGTGGAGGGAGAGAAGGTGATTTTTGTATGCGGTGTATGAGGTCATTTTGCAGGTGGGGGGGGAGGGGGGAGGGAGAAAGGTTTAAGGTGAGAGTGGGCAATAGAGGACAGGGGCGGAAAGGAGACCGTTGTGGAATAGCTCATACCGAGATATCAAAGCTTATATGTAGGGATGAACAAAGTGGAGGGTTTTTTAGATGAGGAAAAGAGACTGTTTTGGGCGAAAGTTACATTATTCAAGCAGCAGAATTTGGGATAAATTGCCAAGGAGAAAGTTGTGAGGCCTGTTGGCATGTTACAATCCAGACAGGAGAGGGTAAGGGCATGTATTACAGTTTAAGCACTTGATGCATGTGCCCCATTGTCGGCTGTGTTTTTGAGGCCTACATTAGATAAGCTATAAAACACCAACACAAATATAGGACTACAAAAGTGCTATTTGGCGCTTGTGTTGGATAAGTCTGGTATGCTTTCCATTGTGTGGAAATAACAATGACCTGCGTTTAGAACACGTAAATTAATCAAATGCATACATTTCCTTGTTCTTAGGAGAAAACACGTTGAATTACACAGTAAATTCTCTGAAGTGATGTAGGACACAACATGCACTGCTGTCCTTTGTGACATTCTGACCGCTTCAGCTCGGCTTTAATGTCTGCTGCTGATGCACATTTTATACTAAATGAATTGATTAGACATTTATATTTCAATTTTGATTAAATTGTATTACTGTCTTTCTAACATTTCTGATCTGGAGGACAATCTGGATTTCGAATCAGACGAGGCACTTTTCTTCTTTGTTCTGTTTGTTTTTAAACTCTCAATTTTTGTTTTTAAACTGGCTGACGACTATACTATATTCAGTATCATATAGAAATAGTAAGGGGGAAAAAAAAGTTGTTTTAAATCTCCAAACCTGCCTATAGCAATATTCTCCTTCGGGCTGTGCTGGGAAAAATTTGGCGCACAGTGTGGTACAAAAGTGTTTTTTTTTTTGTTTTTTAAGTGTAGGGAGTACAATGTCCGTATAATATCGTGCTACAGTCAACACATCACTGGAAACCTGGATACAGTAGGATGAAGTGCACCTGGTACAGATGTAGGATGACTTGCTGTCCTCACCGTGCACCTGGTACAGATGTAGGATGACTTACTGTCCTCGCCGTGCACCTGGTACAGATGACTTGCTGTCCTCGCCATGCACCTGGTACAGATGTAGTAAGACTTGCTGTCCTCGCCGTGCACCTGGTACAGATGACTTGCTGTCCTCGCCATGCACCTGGTACAGATGTAGGATGACTTGCTGTCCTCGCCGTGCATCTGGTACAGATGTAGGATGGCTTACTGTCCTCGCCGTGCACCTGGTAGAGATGTAGGATGACTTACTGTCCGAGCCGTGCACCTGGTACAGATGACTTGCTGTCCTCGCCATGCACCTGGTACAGATGTAGGATGACTTGCTGTCCTCGCCGTGCACCTGGTACAGATGTAGGATGGCTTGCTGTCCTCGCCGTGCACCTGGTACAGATGTAGGATGACTTGCTGTCCTCGCCGTGCACCTGGTACAGATGTAGGATGACTTGCTGTCCTCACCGTGCACCTGGTACAGATGTAGGATGACTTGCTGTGCACCTGGTACAGATGTAGGATGACTTGCTGTCCTAGCCGTGCACCTGGTACAGATGTAGGATGGCTTTCTGTCCTCGCCATACACCTGGTACAGATGTAGGATGACTTGCTGTCCTAGCCGTGCACCTGGTACAGATGTAGGATGGCTTACTGTCCTCGCCATACACCTGGTACAGATGTAGGATGACTGGCTGTCCTCGCTGTGCACCTGGTACAGATGTAGGATGGCTTACTATCCTCGCCGTGCACCTGGTACAGATGTAGGATGACTTACTGTCCGAGCCGTGCACCTGGTACAGATGACTTGCTGTCCTCGCCGTGCACCTGGTACAGATGTAGGATGACTTGCTGTCCTAGCCGTGCACCTGGTACAGATGTAGGATGACTTGCTGTCCTCGCCGTGCACCTGGTACAGATGTAGGATGACTTGCTGTCCTCGCCGTGCACCTGGTACAGATGTAGGATGACTTGCTGTCCTCGCCGTGCACCTGGTACAGATGTAGGATGACTTGCTGTCCTCGCCGTGCACCTGGTACAGATGTAGGATGACTTGCTGTCCTCGCCATGCACCTGGTACAGATGTAGGATGACTTGCTGTCCTCGCCGTGCATCTGGTACAGATGTAGGATGGCTTACTGTCCTCGCCGTGCACCTGGTACAGATGTAGGATGACTTACTGTCCGAGCCGTGCACCTGGTACAGATGACTTGCTGTCCTCGCCATGCACCTGGTACAGATGTAGGATGACTTGCTGTCCTCGCCGTGCATCTGGTACAGATGTAGGATGACTTGCTGTCCTCGCCGTGCATCTGGTACAGATGTAGGATGACTTGCTGTCCTCGCCGTGCATCTGGTACAGATGTAGGATGGCTTACTGTCCTCGCCGTGCACCTGGTACAGATGTAGGATGACTTACTGTCCGAGCCGTGCACCTGGTACAGATGTAGGATGACTTGCTGTCCTCGCCGTGCATCTGGTACAGATGTAGGATGACTTGCTGTCCTCGCCGTGCACCTGGTACAGATGTAGGATGGCTTGCTGTCCTCGCCGTGCACCTGGTACAGATGTAGGATGACTTGCTGTCCTAGCCGTGCACCTGGTACAGATGTAGGATGACTTACTGTCCTCGCCGTGCACCTGGTACAGATGTAGGATGACTTGCTGTCCTAGCCGTGCACCTGGTACAGATGTAGGATGACTTACTGTCCTCGCCGTGCACCTGGTACAGATGTAGGATGACTTGCTGTCCTAGCCGTGCACCTGGTACAGATGTAGGATGACTTGCTGTCCTAGCTGTGCACCTGGTACAGATGTAGGATGACTTGCTGTCCTCGCCGTGCACCTGGTACAGATGTAGGATGACTTGCTGTCCTCACCGTGCACCTGGTACAGATGTAGGATGACTTGCTGTGCACCTGGTACAGATGTAGGATGACTTGCTGTCCTAGCCGTGCACCTGGTACAGATGTAGGATGGCTTTCTGTCCTCGCCATACACCTGGTACAGATGTAGGATGACTTGCTGTCCTAGCCGTGCACCTGGTACAGATGTAGGATGGCTTACTGTCCTCGCCATACACCTGGTACAGATGTAGGATGACTGGCTGTCCTCGCTGTGCACCTGGTACAGATGTAGGATGGCTTACTATCCTCGCCGTGCACCTGGTACAGATGTAGGATGACTTACTGTCCTCGCCGTGCACCTGGTACAGATGTAGGATGACTTGCTGTCCTAGCCGTGCACCTGGTACAGATGTAGGATGACTTGCTGTCCTAGCCGTGCACCTGGTACAGATGTAGGATGACTTGCTGTCCTAGCCGTGCACCTGGTACAGATGTAGGATGACTTGCTGTCCTCGCCGTGCACCTGGTACAGATGTAGGATGGCTTGCTGTCCTCGCCGTGCACCTGGTACAGATGACTTGCTGTCCTCGCCGTGCACCTGGTACAGATGTAGGATGACTGGCTGTCCTAGCCGTGCACATGCTACAGATGTAGGATGACTTGCTGTCCTAGCCGTGCACCTGGTACAGATGTAGGATGACTTGCTGTCCTCGCCGTGCACCTGGTACAGATGTAGGATGACTTGCTGTCCTCGCCGTGCACCTGGTACAGATGTAGGATGACTTGCTGTCCTCGCCGTGCACCTGGTACAGATGTAGGATGACTTGCTGTCCTCGCCGTGCACCTGGTACAGATGTAGGATGACTTGCTGTCCTCGCCGTGCACCTGGTACAGATGTAGGATGACTTACTGTCCGAGCCGTGCACCTGGTACAGATGACTTGCTGTCCTCGCCGTGCACCTGGTACAGATGTAGGATGACTTGTTGTCCTCGCCGTGCACCTGGTACAGATGTAGGATGACTTGCTGTCCTAGCCGTGCACTTGGTACAGATGCAGGATGACTTGCTGTCCTCGCCGTGCACCTGGTACAGATGTAGGATGGCTTACTGTCCTAGCCGTGCACCTGGTACAGATGCAGGATGACTTGCTGTCCTCGCCGTGCACCTGGTACAGATGTAGGATGGCTTACTGTCCTAGCTGTGCACCTGGTACAGATGTAGGATGACTTGCTGTCCTCGCCGTGCACCTGGTACAGATGCAGGATGACTTGCTGTCCTCGCCATGCACCTGGTACAGATGTAGGATGGCTTACTGTCCTAGCCGTGCACCTGGTACAGATGCAGGATGACTTGCTGTCCTCGCCGTGCACCTGGTACAGATGTCGGATGACTTGCTATCCTCGCCGTGCACCTGGTACAGATGTAGGATGGCTTGCTGTCCTCGCCGTGCACCTGGTACAGATGTAGGATGGCTTACTGTCCTAGCCGTGCACCTGGTACAGATGTAGGATGACTTGCTGTCCTAGCCGTGCACCTGGTACAGATGTAGGATGACTTACTGTCCTAGCCGTGCACATGCTACAGATGTAGGATGACTTGCTGTCCTAGCCGTGCACCTGGTACAGATGTAGGATGGCTTACTGTCCTCGCCGTGCACATGCTACAGATGTAGGATGACTTGCTGTCCTAGCCGTGCACCTGGTACAGATGTAGGATAACTTACTGTCCGAGCCGTGCACCTGGTACAGATGACTTGCTGTCCTCGCCGTGCACCTGGTACAGATGTAGGATGACTTGCTGTCCTCGCCGTGCACCTGGTACAGATGTAGGATGGCTTGCTGTCCTCGCCGTGCACCTGGTACAGATGTAGGATGACTTGCTGTCCTCGCCGTGCACCTGGTACAGATGTAGGATGACTTACTGTCCTCGCCGTGCACCTGGTACAGATGTAGGATGACTTGCTGTCCTCGCCGTGCACCTGGTACAGATGTAGGATGGCTTGCTGTCCTCGCCGTGCACCTGGTACAGATGTAGGATGGCTTACTGTCCTAGCCGTGCACCTGGTACAGATGTAGGATGACTTACTGTCCTAGCCGTGCACATGCTACAGATGTAGGATGACTTGCTGTCCTAGCCGTGCACCTGGTACAGATGTAGGATGGCTTACTGTCCTAGCCGTGCACCTGGTACAGATGTAGGATGACTTGCTGTCCTCGCCGTGCACCTGGTACAGATGTAGGATGACTTGCTGTCCTAGCCATGCACCTGGTACAGATGTCGGATGACTTGCTGTCCTCGCCGTGCACCTGGTACAGATGTAGGATGGCTTACTGTCCTCGCCGTGCACCTGGTACAGATGTAGGATGACTTGCTGTCCTAGCCGTGCACCTGGTACAGATGTAGGATGGCTTGCTGTCCTCGCCGTGCACCTGGTACAGATGTAGGATGGCTTACTGTCCTCGCCGTGGACAAATAACCGCAAATCTGACGCTGGGACTGTTTCTGCTGCGGGGTGTCTAGTCTCCTGAATGGGACCACTCGCAGCTTTAATATTTTGGTACTTTGACCCATGTGGCAGTGGCACCGAAGATGCTAAGACTTGCTATATCGGTTTATGTGCATATAAGTTGAGACTGCTAGGGCTATAGTATAACTGTAGTAGAGTAAAAATGGAGAGTGTGTGTATATAGTGTGATATGCAATCAGGAAACAGAAAAGAAAGTGGTTGTTTGTAATCACACTTGTTGGGGGATGAGTAAGCCCGGCGGCTGCTTTAACTCCTGATAATACTGGCAGCAAAGAGGTTACGCAAGTTTCGGTTAATTTTTTTTCTTCTCTTTTTCTTCCAACCCTGCATCCAAAGTGGCCTCCGACCAAGGAAATGTATAAATTGACAGATACATGAAAAATTAGTTTTGTCATGGAATTTCCATCATTACCGTACCTTTGGGAAAATAAATATGCCAACAAAGCTTTTGTTAACAGATCTACTTTTTCTGCACCACATTTTTCTCCCACATATTAAAGCTGCAGTTGTCGTTTTTTTTTTTGTTTTTTAATTTATTTTTTTTACTTCAATAGTTTCATGTGGCCAATCTCTAATTACCTAAAGAACTGCATAGCTGCCGGTCAATTCGTTCTCCATGTATTGATCGGCGAAATTTGGTGACATAATTAGTGAAGGGATCTGTTTTTTTTCTGCTTCTGTCAATCAGTGGAAGCTCATGAATATTCATGAGTCTCCCAGTGACGTGTGCTCGCTCCCGATCTGCCGCTGTGTGGTGTCCTCCTTCTGCCCCGATCCCTGTGGCTGCCTCCCTGCCCGCGCGGGGGGGGGGGGGGGGTTGATATAGATATATATATGCGTGTGTATCTATCTATCCTATCTATCTATCTCACACACACACACTATACATACATATATACATATATACGTACGTACGTATGTATGTATATATGTATGTATAGTGTGTGTGTGTGAGATAGATATATGTATGTATGTATGTATGTATGTATGGGTATCAGTACCGTGTTAGCCGAGCTTCAATAATCAAAAAATAAATAAATGATACTGTTCTGTGGCTAACGAAATGCTTTTATTTGTGCGAGCTTTCAAGATACACTGATCTCTTCTTCCGGCGATGTTACAATGAATGAAGCAAGCAAAAGCTATACTTAACGCACAGATAACATTCCAATAGACACTGTTGTTACAGTAAGTATACCTTTTGCTTGCTTCATTCATTGTAACATCGCCGGAAGAAGAGATCAGTGTATCTCGAAAGCTCGCACAAATAAAAGCATTTCGTTAGCCACAGAACGGTATCATCTATTTATTTTTTGAATATATCATATTACATACACACACATATTACATACACACACATATTACATACACACACATATTACATACACACACATATTACATACACACACATATTACATACACACACATATTACATACACACACATATTACATACACACACATATTACATACACACACATATTACATACACACACATATTACACACACACACACATATTACACACACACACACACACACACACACACACACACACACACACACACACACACACACACATTACACACACACACACACACACATTACACACACACACACATTACACACACACACACATTACACACACACACACATTACACACACACACATTACACACACACACATTACACACACACACTACACACACACTTACATACTTACACACACATACTTACACACACATACTTACACACACATACTTACACACACATACTTACACACACACACACACACACACACACACACACACACACACATATTACATACACACACACACACACACACACACACACACACACATTACATACACACACGCATATTACATACACACACATGCATATTACATACACACACACGCATATTACATACACACACACGCATATTACATACACACACGCATATTACATACACACACACACGCATACATACACACACACGCATACATACACACACACGCATACATACACACACACATACATACACACACACATACACACACATTACATACATACACACACATTACATACATACACACACATTACATACATACACACACATTACATACATACACACACATTACATACATACACACACATTACATACATACACACACACATTACATACATACACACACATTACATACATACACACACACATTACATACATACACACACACATTACATACATACACACACACATTACATACATACACACACACATTACATACATACACACACACATTACATACATACACACACACATTACATACATACACACACACATTACATACATACACACACACATTACATACATACACACACACATTACATACATACACACACACATTACATACATACACACACATTACATACATACACACACATTACATACATACACACACATTACATACATACACACACATTACATACATACACACACATTACATACATACACACACATTACATACATACACACACATTACATACATACACACACATTACATACATACACACATATTACATACATACACACACCAGAATATATGAGTTCTTCAGTATTTGTTGATACCTTTTTTTATTTGGACCAAGAATTTGTCATGGGACAAGCTTTCAAGAGTTTTCCTCTCTTCCTCAGGTCAAGCAATACCATAAATATATACACACATATACATACACACTGTGTGCGCGTGTGCATGTATATGCGTGCGTGTGCATATATATCTATATCATACACACATACATACACACCTAAGCTCCGCAGGGCCCTGTGCCTGCAAAATGTCTCTGTAAAGTGCTATGTAAAACTAGCAGCGCTATACAAGAACAAGCCATTATTAATTTTAATAACACACACATTGAATTGTACATTCACATACACACAAAATTAAATATACATATTGTTTACAGTATGATATATACAGATTTGATTTTAAATGAGTTGTTAATATTTAACATTAACTACACACGTGCAATGGAATAAGGTTTAATTAATTAATTCTGAGCTACTCTCCTTTTCTGCTGCTGCTGCTGCTGCTCTGTCAGTTCTGGGGGAAGATCATGTGACCAGGCAATGACTGATACATTTGTGCTCATGCTCGTGCACGGCTGTGGTGGGGGCAGGACTCACAAAGGGGTGTGCCAGAGCCTGTTACAGAAAAGGAAGGGGTTGTGCCTTTCTAAAGGGTTGCTATAGAAACAAAAATGCTCGTTACATTGAAAGACAATTTTTAATGTATTCTAAAGTTGTTTTTAAAAAAAAAAAGAAAATGCTACAAGTATTTTCTCACAGTACAGAACTGATTTATTAAAAAAACCACACATGCAGGATATTGACTGAACTGCAGCTTTAAATAATTGGAGTTTTGGATAATATAAAGTTTGGGACTGATTATCTTAAAGTGAGTGGGAGATAAAGCTCTACCACCAAGTGTTTCCTGGAATGTGTTGTAGACTCTGTTAGTATTGGAGACATGGACGGTGTGCAATTACAGGCAAACGCCAATGTGTGCTTGCAGTGTAAAAAAACCCACGTGTAAATTGTTAACCTATCCATTAATATTGTATATCCAAGTGCAAGAATAATTGTAGCCCTAGTATTTTAGATATACACTATTACTATAAAATAAATATAATTGTAAAACCCTAGTTGAGTGCAAGCCACGGAATTGATTGATAGTGGAGCAAGATGTATATTTACATAACTGATGTATCTTGGCAGTTTCGTATGTCCTGGTAAGGTGTTTGCTAAAGCGTTTCTTTTCTAAATCCTGTCCTAATCACATTACAGAACGCTGTACTTGGAGGCATGTGTTCATGCTACACTGAATACATACTCTAAATAAGACTTTCTCGTGCTGTTGTGTAACGAAATGACCGGCAGGGCCGTTTGCAGTGTGATCAGGTTGGGTCTTGACTTGATATTTAAGACCGAGTATTTGGTGTAAGCCACAGACACACACTGCACGTTTCGTGAATTCGAGTTTTTATAATTGGGAACATTTCAAGACTGAAAATGGGTTTTTGTAAAAAAAAAATTTTTTTTTTAAATCTTTCCTTCTCGAAAGCCGAGCAAGGTGTTGTAACATGCGCTTTAGTAATGCACTAACTTCCATTCATTTGAATGGACGTTGGTTTATTGTGAATGGTCACACCAGTTTTACTATATTGAATAGAGGGGCTTCACAGATGTCACCTTCCATTAGCAAAAAATCAGTCCGATTTTGGAGTTGGACAAAATGTCATTTAAAAAAAAAAAGCTTGGACTTCAGGGAGCAGAATTCCTTTTATAGAGTGATGCTAATAACCAGCGCGACGTGGCAGGCCTCTGCTCTCTATGCAACATGATGAAAACTGACTGTTTTAAGTAAAAAGTTGTCAACATACTACAGATAAAAGGGGCAATCCCACAAACCTGGCCACATACACACATACACACACACATACACACACACATACACACACATACACACATACACACATACACACATACACACATACACACATACACACATACACACATACACACATACACACATACACACATACACACACACTTAATCTGCTTATTTGGCTTTCTTGTGTTCCTAAAAGGTTTGCATTTGTTTTCTGTGTTCTAGGGCAGGGATGCACAATCATGTTTTATTTTGACACATGTCCAGAACACTTCTCCTTGCATTAACAAATGTTCTTGTTTAAACAATCTTGGCCCCCATTTTAATGTGCTTTTCCATGTGGATCATTGTGAATTAATGGCGCTGATAGGCTTGCGTTAAATCTGTGACTGATGTACCCTCTGCTCTCCATCCCCTTCCCTTGTTCACCCTCCCCCAGTGTCCTCTATTACTAAAACCTTTCAATCTATCACATTTTTCTTTTAAATACATAGATTTAATCCTCAATATTTTATCGTCATTAAACCCATCAGTGCTGTTTAATTTAAATCTTTATTCATTCTCCATACCAAAGAGTGACCTCCAATATAAGTGGTAAAAAGCTACCCCGTGCGATTCCTACAAAATATATAATGTATTGATTTAGACACCAAAACCACAAAAGATGAGACAAATTTTGGAGTGTAACTGCCCTTAATAGCGAGGAACGCGGGAGACAGAATGTAGAATCTCCCTTTCAGGGGAAACGGCCACCAAATCTTGAGCAAATAGGAAACTGCAATGTCATCAGTTGCCATTTCCTATTGGACGGCCATTTCAATCCCCTTGATAAACCAGGAGGTAATGATGCCAGTAAGGTCACTGGTAAGTAACAGGTGCAGATTACAGAGTTCCTTATCCGCTACTTAAAACATAAACCGCACAGCACTTCGGTCTACTCGTAACTTTGTTTTTTTTGGTTCCTAAAGATGTATTTTTGTTCCCCCCACCCCCATTATTGATCATAATAAGCTGCGGCTACACAATCTACCTTTTACAGATTGGATTAAAAAAAAGGGTGGGGGGGAATGGGGTCAGGTTTTTTTAGACAAGAATATTACTTTTTACAATGGTTGGTAATGTTTGAGTTGAACTATGAAAATCTCTGCAGCATTGGATAGAGGAAAAAAATGGCCGCATTGACCAGATGAAGTTTCAATTTCTGTATGATGTCACTGAGGGGTGTGACATGATGGGGATTCTTGGAGATAATAGTTATCATAATTACTGTGACACATTCAGTCCCTGACTTTAATTGCTGATCGAGCCTGTAACTTGTTGATATAATGGTTCCCTCTAGCAGCAAGAGTTAAAATCGTGTAAGGGAGTAGATTTTCAGATGAGTATAGTACTTCTAATTGACCACTCTTCAATATGAATGTAGCTCAGTTTATTTTTGGTTCCGATTCCTCTTTATTATAGCAGCGCACACTGATTACCGTCTCTGCATTTACTTTTTTTACTTTAAGAGATCTTTTCTTGCCCTTTCTAATGCTGTTTTTATTTCCCAAACCTGGCGCCTCACTCAGATCTGTGTTTGAAATATTATGTGTCTTATAGGGTAAAACGGAGCTCTTCCCAAAGGTCAAATACAGGCTAAAGGTTATAATTATGCCAAATACTAATCAGGATTTGTACCAGCAGAAAAAGATTAAGTGGAGCATCCAAAAGTATTGTGTAGGGTGCACAGCAGCAAGAATCAGGTCATGTGGCAATAAAAATGTGTTTATTCAGGCTGCATTAAAAAAACGGTAGAGAGTACAGCTCTCCTACGCGTTTCGTGCCGAGAGCTGTACTCTACTGTTTTTTTTAATGCAGCCTGAATAAACACATTTTTATTGCCACATGACCTGATTCTTGCCGCTGTGCACCCTACACAATACTTTTGGATACTCTTGGATCACAGATGCGGTTGCACGCATGAGGACCTAAAGGGGAATAATAGTGAGTACATTTTTGATCTAGGAGAGGAGACCTTTCTTTCTTAATTGCTGCTATAACCCAAGTTTTTAAAAGGTTTTGCTAGAAAGTTGCCCATCACCAAACCTGTAAAGGAAATGGCAACTAACATTGTTATAAAATCCCACCACTGGTTAGCAAATGTGCTATTTTCCCCCTCTGCATACGTGTGCGCTCTCACACTGGGAGCACAGTGTCCAGAGCACAGTGTCCGTGTCCACAGTGAATGGTTGTGGTAGAGACAATCGGACAAACGTTTTACTTGCAGATGGTACAGCATCGTGGGGCACATAGTGCTTGAAAAGCTTGACGTGTAGTTCAGGTTTTGCCAAAGCCACCTTCCTTCCTTGCATGTGATTTTGGCAATGCGCAACCCAACCAATCCCAGGTCATCCAGAGCTCTATCCATATTGAAGCTAGACTCTGTAGCTTGGGAGAAACTCCATTGCCCTATTCAGTAACACTTGGCATAATAACACACACTGTTTCTTCTTTACCCTTTCGCTGCCGGAGAGTGTCTACAATGCTTTGCTCTCTGGCAGCGAAGAGGTTAAAAAAACGAAACGAGTAATGCACAAATACAGGGAGCGAGTACAGCGTGATATATCCCATACCCTCACTGTGCTGTGCTCGGTATGTACAGCATTGTACAGTATACTGGCATACCCCGGTTTAAGTACACTCACTTTAAGTACACTCGCGAGTAAGTACATCTCGCTCAATAGGCAAACGGCAGCATGCGCCAGTCAGCACGTCCTGAACAGCAATACTGGCTCCCTACCTGTACCGAAGCTGTGCGTAAGTGGGGAGACTATAGAGCCTGTTACACACGCGTTATTTACATCAGTTATGCACGTATATGACGATTGCTGTACAGTACATGCATCGATAAGTGGGAAAAAGTGAGTGCTTCACTGTAAGTACATTTTCGCTTTACATACATGCTCCGGTCCGATTGCGTACGTTAATGTGGGGTATGCCTGTATCTACCCCATATATTTAAACAGCCCAGACGGATGCAAAGAAATCTCGCATTTGGCACACATGAGAAAAGCATTAGGACGGTTTGGTTTAGTTTTTTTATTTAACAAGGCAGAAATGTTAATGTGTATAGCTTGTGTATATTATATGGCTGAGATAAACTAGGCCTACAATTTATCATGGAACAGTGACAATATAAATCATGAGAAATGCATGGTTAGCAGAGGTCAGATGGTAACCACACAACACATTAAATGGTGATCAGCTGGATCTCATTCTTACAGTGAAAAAGTAAATGAAGCAAAAGCTTCAGTCCCACTCAGATGGTTCAAAATATTTTTTATTTTACAAATTCCCTTTTTATTTTTTTTACCCCAGACAACCTTGACTTAAGTGTACAGCAGTTTACAATAAATAATAATGTACAAATAATTAACATGTATTTAAATCTCCACCTTAATGAATTGTAATGTTACTTGCATCTTATTGCAAATTCAGAATATGATGCCAAGTAGGAATAAGATTTTAAACTAGTTTGCCTTTATTTTAAGAAAATAAAGGACATACTGTATATGGGGCTTGACATGCACAATCATTCACTCTTGATAATGTCAACTTACTATTTGGTACTATATTTGTTTTTCTCAATTTTGGTACATTCATCTGCAATAAGGTACATGGTGCATAGCTTCTAACTCCAGGTGATCACTGATGGATTTAGTCTTGCATTACAGTCTGATTTGTTGGACTGATGGCAACATTGGCATATTAGAGTATGATCTGAAGAATAACCATCTGGTAATTTTCATGCTATTGACCTGAGTTAGTTGGCAGGCACTCTTGGTATCACTATCGGTACTGGCTCCAACAGGCACCCACTTCGGGAACTCCTGAAGTAAGCAATGTATGTACAGTACTTGCATAGTGCTTAAGCCCAACTGATGTTCAGTGAGGGTTGGTGACCTGCGAGTAAAGATTGCATTTTTGTTGTGTTGATATATTTTTGTATTGTACATTTCTTACTGAGATGGAGATATCTTTCCTCCATTCCCCAAACATCAAAAACTTGCTTCTGAATATGCTCAGAGGCTTTATTCTTAGCGGAGTTTCTATTTGGTGCTTGCGTGCACGTAGACGTTGAGGATTTTGGTCTCTTATAATTTCAAATCCCTATAGTGCTGAGCAGACTTTGCCACTACAAATAAATATCTGAAGTGGATTTTTAAGCTTGTAGTTTTAGAAGGCTCCTAAATTTCATCCTTGCACAACAATTGTAAATAATCACACTTCCTTGAATTTCAACGCAGAAATAAATACTGTGCTATCATGGTTTGGCCCCAACATCCAGGTTAAATACTGCTGGTCTGCACATTCCAGTTGGTTGTATTGTAATCCTTTATTCCATTGGAAAGTATGCCACACTGGTATGCATATTTCAGGCGATTTGGCTTGGGTTTCACTACTATTTTAACATGGAAACACGAAAAGGTATATTTTGATATGGCTTATTGGAGATGTGAGCAGAAGTTTCTGTTTGATGTATTTAGTCCTAGCTCTTTATGACCAAGTTGCTTGTCAAACATTTCTTTCAAACCACAAAAAAATCCTGAAATGTGCACTTGATAGAATCAGAAAAAAACTGCATACGGTGGGAAAGTGCCAGGGTTATGGTCGTGTAGTCCAAATAAAATATACAGCTTGGGGTCTTTCTGCAAAAGAAATATTATAGTTAATTTATCTTGGAAACATTCAGTATTTTTGTGGAGTGCAAATCATGTTTGCATTAAGGGGGACAGTATTGGGCAACCTATAAAGGCCCCTATAAGGGAGAATTTGGGGGACTGGATATGTATAAAAGGGATAGGTTGTGGCGCTCAGATAACGGAATGGAAAATGATATACAGGCATACCCCGCTTTAAGGACACTCACTTTAAGTACACTCGCGAGTAAGTACATATCGCCCAATAGTCAAACGGCAGCTCACGCATGCGCCTGTCAGCATGTCCTGAACAGCAAAGTTGAACTCCCTACCTGCACCGAAGCTGAGCACAAGCGGGGAGACTATAGAGCCTGTTACACATGCGTTATTTACATCAGTTATGCACGTATATGACGATTGCAGTACAGTACATGCATCGATGTGTGGGGAAAAGGTAGTGCTTCACCAAGTACATTTTCGCTTTACATACATGCTCCGGTCCCATTGCGTACGTTAATGCGGGGTATGCCTGTATAAGCCAATATCGACTAGAAAATCATTAACAATGCCCCAAATGTGACAAAATGGGGGACATTAAAACATGGAACAAAGAAAGGAGCGCAGAGAATGCAGGACGTCAAAAATATTTCACATTTATACGCATAGTAACTTAAAAACTTACAGTGAAGTTCAGCACTTGATCGATCCAAATCCTCACACCGCAGACATCAACACCAAAAGATCCGCAGAGTCCCCCTGCTCCAACTGACCTGGATCACCACACTTGTCAAACCGGAAGTAAACCAGGTGCTTACTACCAGGAAGAACCTGTTCCTCTTGTTGGAGCTGCGTGCCCAGCTATGGCACTGCTCACATTAGCTTATCTTTGGGGAGGTTCAAATGCCGAACTTATCCCACAGACACAAACCTTATAATTTTGTTTGTGGGGACAGTATGGTAACCCTCTACGCATTGGGCTACTGCAGCATCTCACAGATGAACTTGTTACTGGTGTATTCTTGCGAGTGTGTCTTCTGTAATCATTAAAACTTTGTAGTATACAGTCTGTTCGATTTTTGGTTTCTTCTGTTTTTGTGCTTCCCTCACAGACCTATATGTATGTGTATATATTGCAGAATAAATTAGTTCTTCAGTATTGGGTGATACACTTTTTTTATTTGGACTAAATTTGTCATAGGACACGTTTTTGTGAGTTCTCCTCTCCTTCAGGTCAGCAATACTGGTTTGACATAAATTTTATGACATACCTTTTTTATTTGGACTAACCATTTATCACCTAATACTGGAACTCGTTTATTCTGCACAACTGGACTAACACGGCTATTTCCTTACTTATGTATGTATATATCACACGCACTAACAAATGTATATGAGCGGAGAGTGATTGTTAAGGTCTGGTATCAGTCTCTCCAATTCTTCAGATGTTTCCAAATGTGATAGCAGCTGTAAGCCTGTATTACACCAAGTGATGCCAAGCTGTAGGGTCACCATATGGTCTATATGCGTGAATAGCCTGTAAAGTGCCTGGTTCCATGTAGTAAATATGGCTATTACTGTCAAAAGCATGAAAAACACAAGAACAAAATGGATATTAAAAACATCATTTGTCACGTCAACTTTGTGAGAACCAATTTTTAAAACTGTCCTGCAGTATTTGCTTGAGCTTTTCACTTCTCACGCAGTGTCCCTTCTGTTTTTTGTAGTTTTTAATTCTAGGTTTTAGAATTTGTAACTTGACAATTTAATTGTTGAATCTACTTATTTCATTTTTTACATCCATACAAAATTACAAGACTGTAAACATGCAACTGTTTAAGTTCCCAGAAATGTGGTGTTTCAAGCTTAACATATTATGTTTAAGTTCTAAAGGAGGAGTGACAAACTGTAAATTGCTGATTGCATGACACCCAAAACTGCCTAGTTTACGCTCCCCAGCAAGTCACTGGTTTCTATTCTGTCAATAAGTATTCTTGTTTGACCACAACAAGTGTAAGTAATGTTATGCGGTCTAGCCTACAAAATTGTAATCCATATATTGTGACGCTAAACTACAACTGGTCGGGTTTTCAGGATATTCTGCTTTAGTACAGGTGGCTCGGTCTTCGACTGACTGGGAGCTCTTGAGGGCTGGCGTTGAGCACCACTGTCTTGGATCTTCTTGGTATTGAACTACATTACGTTGCATCATGCTCATTATTAAGAGGGAGCGTTTAAAAGGAAATGGGGCTTTGAAAGCTGTTGTCTGAATACCTTCTATGAAAATTTTCGGCGCTCAGACATGTGTAAATGTGTAATGGATTTGTAGACTATTTGAGATCTTGGAGAAAGATGCTACAGTAGGGGTAGTCAGGGAGCAGAGTATTTTTAACCTTCAAACCTGTTTGGACAAGTATTAATGTTTGGCTTTTCATGACGGACTTGTGGTTGAGAAGTAATTTCTGGTCATGATAAACTCCCAGGGCTTTCCCTTTACTTTGAGGACAATTTTACTGCCTCGTAAATATTGGTATTTGAGCGGGAAAGTCCCAAATATATAAGGAGTTTTCAATAAATATATAAGGAGTTTTCAATGCCAGTGAATGTCAATGTGTGAATATTGTTGCTCACACTGATCAGAACTGAGGGAACGTGGCCACATGTTTTGAGATGTTGGTTTGAATTCTCAATCTTGTAGTTTGAAATCTAGCCTCACAAGCTTACTCCATGGAGTCTGATCTCCAGCAAGTCGCTTTATATCGGGGGTGGGCAACGCCAGTCCTCGAGGGCCACCAACAGCTCGGGTTTCCAGGATCTCTGCCACCTGTGCTGAAACACGGATATCCTGAAAAACCGACCTGTTGGTGACCCTCGGACTGGCGTTGGCCAACCTTGCTTTATCACCTTAGCATTAGACTGTAAGCTCTTTCTGCAAGTACTGCACAATATAGGAATATGTATAAACTTGTACAAAATGTACAATTTCCCAGGGTGCAAAAATCACTAGAAGTAAACACAAATATGAATATTTGTATACGGGTTGTGTTCAGCATATTAGAAACTTCCTAATCAAAAAAAGGCGCTCTATAAAAATAGAATATTGGGCAAAAGCAACGGGGGAGTAAATAGAACCAAATGAAAGCAAAACGGGGCCAAGAAGCATGAACGTTTTTTTACAGTATATAGGGAGAATATAAATGTCTGGTACATCTACTTAAAATTATATATACTGTACAACTGCTGATGGGTTTTGTGTGTTTTTTTTTTTTTTTTACAACGATCACTACACACGTCTGCCAATGGGGGAGGCTTCACTCCGATTTGAATGTTCTGTTGAGCATACTCTACAATACATCCCCCAAGGCCGTTCTGTACCAGTGACTGCCACTTGCTTTGTTAAAAGCTGTTCAAATTTAATAACCATTACACATACCTATCCCTTTATTTTTTTTAAACACCCCAGGTATCTCCATTTTTAGTAATATAAGCCAGGTCCCATTGCAGGTTATGGTCTTACTGACGTGCATTTGTTTGGTATCCAGAACTATAAAATGTCATTCATTGGAGGCCTTGGGCTGTAACAGGTTTGTTTCCAATAATCTGCTGTAGTAAAAGCTCGTCCGTTCTGATCCCCCCCCCCCAACACTGGTTATTATGGATGCTGATAATCATTTAAGAATGCAACACGTCAAATAGAGAGACACCTTCAGATGTTTTCTTTTTTATCAACATATGTCATTTACAAAAAGATACATATTCTGCGGTTAGTATAACTCTGCAAAGAGTTTTTCCAAACTAAAGGAATGTCGGACACTTTGTAGGTACTAGGGCTCAATTGTATTCTGTCTCCATACAGTGCTTGGATGTCTCAAGCAGAGCTGCAAGTTGATCTACGTAAATCAGAGCCGTTTGTGGTGTTAAATAATGAAGGGGATTGCGATGCAATTACCTACGTATGCAAGTTATTGTGCCAAAAATAGTTTAATTCTATGCTCGTCTCGCATTCTTCTAGCAATGCTCGGAGCTTATTAGTGTCCCAATATGGACCAATCAAATGTCATGGCGCTTTCTGTACAGTGCACAGACATGCATGGGTACAGCTGGGAAGAAAGTAAATTAACAGTACAATTACTCATTCTTTCATCTCAACCACAAAACCTACTCATTTAACACAAAACAAAGTGACACAGAAACTAAGCTGTTTTCCGTGATAAATATTGACTAACGTTTGCCCATTTTTATTATATAAAAAATGGTAAGATGTTAATTTTGTATTGATTTTAAAGCCACAATGCTGCCTAATAAGTATTGAGTGATTTCTCCCCTTCCCTCGAACCAGGAGGTCCTCATGAGCTAAACAATGCTATTTTTATATTCGAGGACCACCTAGCAGCCAATATATTTATCAGTTTATTTACCAGTGTTCACACATGGACCACTATTCTCCCTCCCTCTCCCCCCTCCCCCTGACCTTCATCTTCCTATTGGCCCACAAGACCCTTTTTAATTTCCTTAAAGAGAATGAATTCACTGACCACTAATCTGGTAATTATCTCTGAAACCTGGGTGTCCCTGTAGCTAAAGATAGTCCAGTTCCGCTCCGAAGGGCCCTTGCTATATGTTTTTTATTTACAAAGTGGGATTACTTCCTCAAGCTCGCCTTTAAAACAGTGAACCTGAGTTTTGCTGTTTGTTCATTATACATATACACACACATCTCTCCAGTGCATGATTGCCCACAACTTAAGGGGTAAAAGATGTATCTTTAATAAATAGCATACTTGATTGTGCTGTTTACTTGGGAAGAGAATACATATTTAAATTTTGAATTTTGCATTTAACATGTAGATCTACTTTTTATATTACTGTTGTAAAACACTCTTCAACGGCTCAGTGCTGGGCTACCGGTTGGCATTGTCACTACTGACAGTTGAATTTCTATGCAAAGATATAAGATTGGCCTCTAAATTAATATATATTGTATGACCAAGCTAATAAGCATCTGCTCCTCCATATGTTCTCTCTTTTAAAAATATTTGCATTTAAAAATATCGATTGGGTTAATATCCGTCCTGATACGGAGACTCTGTCTTGCCCTATAAGCAAATTTGGACAGGTGGCATTTATCGAAGCGAAGACAGAATTGACTTTTCCGCTGTAGTCCGTATATTTGGATGTGAAGATCAAGGCTGCATAGAATAAATAAAAGCCTATTTTATTGCACTTACCTTGGTTATGAGAATGAATTATCCTAATAGAACCTGTACAGATGCTGTTCAGTAACATATGCTGATCATTCTTTGGGACTTTCTTGGATTGTTCTCCTGTAAAGGTTTTTCAGGATTTAAAATGTAACAGAACTCACTTGTGACTACAATGCAAATGAATACCCTAATGCATACACATTTACTTCTTTTTATTGTATCTCACACAAGATACCTTGGGTTGTAAGATCCTTGGTTGAAATCTTCCTGTGTTCATGCTCCTGTCTTAATCGCACATTACACTGTACGCTGTCTATGTACCTTCCTAAACTTTAATTTGCCCTAATACTGTACTTCTATTATTGTGCTGCAGCATTGCTGCTATTACAAATTAAGTACCAAGCATTTTATTGCATTAGTTTATTCACTGCATTTAACTGATCATTGGAAAATGACAACTACATGTGTAAGATTACTACCTCCCATAATGTTTGCCTCATTGTAGTTCTGGCACCTGTGTGTAAATAAATGGTTTGAAGAACAAGCCGGAGAATGGGAAGGTGTCAGATAGCTGTGGATGTGCCCTGGAGAGGGATTTGGATCTGCATTTTATTACACTCCAATGTCATTGCTAAAACATTCACTCAATCGTTGTTTTTTTATTTTTTATAAGGTATAATACATGGGTTTGGGTAGTCAATTAGTTCCATTTACCTTGAAATACCCTATGCATCATTTACGGGGAGGTAGGCTTTTAAACTGCTTCAATTTACCTTCAGTGTCTCAAATTTGTAATATTGGCTGATGCTCACTCCTGGCAGACGGGGCACACACCCTCCTCACATGGCACATCCAGTAAGCAGTTGCTTTTTCCTAGAGACTATAACATTTTTTGGGGGATTGTTCTCCTATAAAGTTTATTCAGAAGTTGAAATTTAACAGAGCTAACTTGTGACTACAGTTCAAATGAATATTATAATGCATACAAATCACACTCTAGTTCCATAATGTCTTTTCTAAGGATTGGTGCCCAAATTGTACTCTATTAAAGGTGTGGTCTTAATAATGCTTTGTAAAGGGGCATAATATTTTTTTTTTTTTCCTCCATTGCCCATTTAATGCAAGATAAGATCTTGTTTGCCTTTACTGCTACTGCACAACTTTGGGCACTATTGCTAAGCCTGCTGTCTACAAGCTCTCCTAAATCCTTCTCAATCAAGGATTCCCCTAATTAATCCCCATTTCATTTGTAAGTCACCTGTTAATTCTTGTTTCCAAAATGCATAAACCTACATGTAGCTTTGTTAAACCTTACCTGCCCACGTTTCCCGTCTCCAAGTCCTTCTGGAGAGGAATTACTACCTTACTAAAAATTGTGTATCAGCAATGATGGAGACTGCGCTCTCTGCCAAGCTCAAGATCATTAATAAAGTTTAAAAAGCAGGAGTTTCAGTACTGATCCCTGAGGTACTCCACTCACAACTTTAGCCCAACCTGAACAATTTTCATTTATGACAACTTTGTTTATTTTTCAACCAGTTTTCAATCCAGGTGCAAATATGTTTACTGAGTCCAATGTGTTTTATTTTGTACACCAACCTCTTGTGTGGAACCGTATCAAAAGCCTTTACAAAAGTTGATCAACTTAATTACCCTGGTCTAAATTCCTACTTCCTCAAAAACACTTATTTTTTAGTATGATCTATCCTTCATAAATCCATGCTGGCTATTACTAATAATTTTTGTTTTCTATTGGGTATTGGGTATTAAACCTTCAAGTAGCTTCCCCACTATTGCTGTTAGGCTTACAGGTCTGTAATTCCCCGGTTGTGATCTAGCTCACTCTTTAAATATAGGCACCACATCTGCTTTATGCTGAGCCTGTGGAAATGGAGTACTTGAATATTAACAATTAATATTAAATGGTAAACAGTTTTTGCCTATTAGAGTATGGGCGTAAATATATGGTTGCTCACAGGTCATTTTTATACTATCCACCAATACGTAATGGAATTTTATATTGATACCGTATAGCTCTGGGACTGATTTCTATAATGACATTTTTTGAAAGTGAGGTACTTGTATATACTAGATGAAGAGCATTTGGCAATAAAACAAAACAGACATGTACTGTAATATGATACGTTTCAAATAATTACAGAATTTATCTCTGGAAAAATTATTCATATGGCCTTAACTTTATTTGCACGTGTGTGCTGGATGCTAAATCTTCATCGCCAAAGGCACAGAACTTGCTTCTGGCTGGAACTGTGCAATCTGATAATCAACATTACATTGTGGTGTTTTCTGCAACTCTATATAATACTCCCTGACAACTGGAGAAGTTGACGGCTATATCACGCTCTTAGTACTCACAATTAGTGTTCTGGAATCGCCTATTTGTTTTTTGATTAGGACCTTTCATCTGTCGACACCATGCTTCAAATTTATAGCAGAAAAAGCTCATCGAGCTGGAGATGTAAAACACGAGGCATGATTTGTGGGACCAATTTAGAATGGAGACAGGCATCTAAGCAGAAAAGGGCTACCATTCAGCATTGAGTGCAAGGGTAACACATCAGAACAGCCCACGTGTTCTCCATATTCACGCTGTTGTTTACCTGTACAAAGCAAATTAATGTAATATTGGTTATCTGTCAAAGTCCAAGATTACTTGGGTGTCCAGATGCCATTTTTTAAAGTATTTAAAGCAGCAACACTGCATTCCCCCTCTCTTGTTCATTTGATATGTAAAGCATGTGACCATGTATAATTCTACTTTCTTATCCAAGCTAGTAATCGCTTGGTACTAGCATAATGGCCGCCTCTATTTCAATCAATACATCAGTCAGTGTAACTCTGCAGCTACAATGTATCCTTATATTATCAAGGTAACATTATCTATTGTTACAGTTTACAGCTCAAACTGCTGGGAACATTGGCAACAAATTATCCCAAACAGGAAAGTGTTGCAAAGCTCTCGCACTTCTTCAGAGGTGGGTTAAACCCTGCTATAAAAATCAAAGGATGCTTTAAAGGGCATTGAGTTGAATAAAAGAAAATAAGTCGCTATCTAATACTACACAACTGATTTTATTTAAAAAAAAATATATACGATTTCACGTTTTGCTGCTTTAAGTTGCAGTCAATAAACAAATATACGCTACTTCGCTATTAATACTGTATATTGTTCTAAATGATTCGTGTGGAAGTACAAAGCGATTAGGCGCTCTTTGTTGAGGATTATTTAGAAATGGAGGGGAGCCTGGAGGATTGAATGATGTATTGACATGGCTGTCCCACTTTTGCCATTACAACTGATAATTTGGTTGTTAATCCTTGTTTCTATATCTAGTCTAACCTGCAAACGTTTTTCTGGACTTTGTGAGCTACTTGAAGATCGGTGAAGTTTGGAGATATAGTTCATCCAAATAATGTGTTCCTTAGAGCAGCAGCCGGTGCTGATCAGCAATCTTTTTACTACCATGATGTGAAGCAGGATGTCCATCAGAGCTAAAATGTAACGCAGTTCGGTCTCTGAGGCCCCTGCTTTCTATCCTGTTAGGGGGGGGAAAAGAGGAAGCTGACGCTATATTGGATCTTATTGCTCATTTCAATGTGGTTTTTATTTTAATCCGATGCTCCATTTAGGAAATATAAATGTAGCCCTGGCTGGTTTTGGGCTTCCAGTCTGCCACCCTCCTGGCAGTAATCCCTAGTAAGGGTAGGTTGCCAGGAGTAATCATGGTTTTCCCCACACCTTTGCAGCTCTGTGAGTCAGAATGTAGTGCAATTAGGCCTGGTGTCCATTCAGGGGCAAGGGGCTGGTTCTTACTTGAACTGACTTAAGGAGCTGCACTTCCTCAATTTAGCCAGTTGCCTCTACCCCTGAGAGAGGCCAGTCTATCCAACCTAGTAGTGCTGGGTTCTCCTTACTGGGTGCCCTCCCTGCAGGGAGAGGTGGAAGATTATTCACCCTACTGGAGGGTAAGGGAAGAGCAAGGACTGCTTCTGGTGGCTGGGAGTGTAGGTCCAGGGACATCCTAAGGGTGAAGACCTGTTGCTGAGAATTGATTTTGATGTATGCAGTACACTATCTTTGATTTTGCTGTGAGTAACAAGAATAAAGAACACCTGTTTTCACATACTTCTTGCCTGAGACTGAAATCAGGAAGAAGGGATAAGTTCTCCTGCAGAGATTTCTCCCCACATCTCTGGGGGCTACAAGAGATGGAGGCGCTGTCACCATGAGTACGGTTTTGGGTAATACCCCAGAAGCCTGGTCTGGCCTCCCCTATAACACCAGGTGGGAGACTCAGGCCACTGTTTATCAGCAGGTATGCACCACACTACAATGAGTAACCAGTGCAGTTTTTCCCATAATAGATATGCAATCACCTGTTCATTGGCAATCAGATCCGAATGAATTATTATTATTATTATTTTTTTTTTAAGTTTTATATAGGTTTTTTTTATTTTATTTCTGTTACTTAGGATAAATAAAATCAACAGATAAAATAAAAACCCTATAAAACGTTAAAAAAAAAAAAAACCATTCCCTACAGGCGGATCTGATTGCCAATTAACAGGTGATTGCAGATACCTGGGCTCGTGTGCAACACGCTTTGGGCATGTCCTGAATCCATCAAACACACCTCACCGTGCAGCTAGAGACAGCCCTTTCCCAGGAGTCGCAGTGACATCATCCAAAGGCTCACCCAGAAGTCTGACACGAGGATCTTAACAGACCAGTGCCGGTGCAGTCACATCCGAGGATCGAACTAGATGTTCAGGACCGGATTGAGAGACCATTGCCAATAGCCTGGGAAATAAGGATGTCATCCCTTAAAGTGGCCCAGAATTGACCGGCGTTGTGCAGAAGAGCGGGCGATGTGGCAACATGTCCCTAACATGTTATGTTTTTACCTAATTATCTTGATGTACGTGCGATACTTACCTGCTGAAATATTTTCACATTATATTTAAATATTACACAATGAGGTTTTTTCATTTGCGCCCTGTGACACTGCTGAGGCTCATGGGAATTGTAGTCCCAGCTCAGAGCCTGCACAGGATTGGTCCTGCTTCGCGCGGGTTTGTCCTGCACCTGCGCAAACCATCTCTAGGGGACGCTGCAACTATCGCGCTACTGCGCATGCGCGAACCACGCATAACATGGCGCCCTGCAGCAATATCTCTGGGAGCCCCGGGCGACACGGCCGCTCCCCACACAGCGTGGAGGTAAACCTGAAGCTTCAGATACCCTGGCTACATCTATATATACAATTTCTCCCCCCCATTATTTTACCTAGAATCAAAATATTAACCTGTCGTATGGGCTTTTAAGGGGTTATGCTGCTTTAAGACATAATAGCATGTTCTTGTATAGCGCTGCTAGTTTTACGTAGCACTTTAGAGACATTTTGCAGGCACAGGTCCCTGCCCTGTGGAGCTTACAATCTATTTTTTTGTGCCTGAGGCACAGGGAGATAAAGTGACGTGCCCAAGGTCACAAAGAGCTGACAGGAATTGAACCAGGCTCCCCTACTTCAAACTCTTGGTGTCTTTACTCACTGAGCCACTCCCTCTCCACATCCAAAGACATCCATTTACTTGCACACACTTATTAAATTGAAACAAATAATTAGACTTCAAGGAAAATATATGTACTTCCATGATCCGTCTTTATAATTTTTTTTGGTTTTGAAAAGCATGGTGTTCTAGCTATTTGTTTTCTACTTTTGGTCTTTGTCCCTTCTTCCTTTCACTTTTTGAATCAGTTTCTAAGAAGTGGGATCAGGTTCTTTAACGCTTGGGCTGCACTTATGTCCATGCCTGAACGTTACAAGGGCCGGCACTGTAAAATCGCATGGTGTTTCCTGAAATGTCATAAGGGCCTTCATTCCTAGGATAAAATCTCCTTCTGGACAAAATCGGAACGGATGTGGAGGTCGCTTCACTTCCGTTCACCTCAGTGGGGCCTGGCCACAACCATGTGATCTCAATCCCAAGGGATCACGGAAGTCTGGAGACTGACCGGTGCAGCTTAACATCCTAAAGCAGACAGGGAGAGGGAAGATGCTTTCTTTTGAGCTGTGTGGAAGAAACACACTTCTCTAGAAGCTACATTTCTTACATACAGTATGTAGAAATATTCAGTTGCTTCATGAGTAGCGGCTGTGTTATTGTTTTTGGGTCATTTCGTACAGCAACAGTATTAATCATTTTGCTGTTTAGTTTTTCTTGTATGCTTGTCTCGGCAACTATAAATTTTAGGTAAAATGACAAACTGATTTCCACCCACACAAGACTCTACTGCCAAATAAAAGAAACGGCGTTAACGCTCAAGTCAAAAACATTCATTTTTCAGAATGAATACAGTATATTTTGTGGCCATACTTTTATTAAACAGACTATATTGTCTCAAACTATACGAGAACCGTCAAGGGTTTTAGAAATGAAGACGTGTTCTAATCTAGTAGTTTGGTGCAGGTCACTTGCAGAAGTGAATCGCATGGAAAATTTAATTGACATTAACAGTTCAGTCCTGTTTGTGGAATATCTATCTATCTTTATCTACCCCCCTATTCTATATAACCTTCAGACTAACATTTTGCATTAATAAAAACACTTTATGCCATTTTGAGTCCGTTTCATCCAGTCCATTAGCATACAAACCAATCTTTCTTTACTTACTTTATGATTGTGATCTCCATTAATTAATTTCCTAAATATATGATGGGTGTCCACAGCAGTCTAATAGAGACATTGTTTCCTGTTACATTTTTATGGCATACTTGAGCACTGAACAGTTGGGCAACGTTTCAGATTTGATTAAGGGCCTGACTGGTCTGTAACGTTCAACTGTTCAGTTCTCAAGTATGCTATAAACTATACCCAGTTTTATTTTTCCAATTCGAGTGCTGTTGACACCTTTTTCATTGTCCGATTACTTATTATGATCCTGGTGGTAATCCTATTGGCCACAAGCGCCCAAACCTGCCCAATTTGGAAATAATTCAAAAGTTCATCTTGCAGGAACAGTAGTATTCCAAGGTCTGAACTCCCTTTAACACTAATGTCCTATACACTTTTGCCCATGTGAGTGGTTATCTACAAACTTAGTCTAGTTTCTCTCACCTCTCCAAATCCTCATAGAACACCCTAATTACACTGCCACCACCAGGATTCATTTAAGGGCAAAAAGTGTCTGAAGGGATTGCCCTACTTTTGAGGAAATTGGTTTAATTAGAGCTGAATGACAATACTTTTTAGATTGAAATAACAAAAAGGCATTTCCGTGCTTGTACAGAAGATTACATGGTAACATACAGTAAAATACGGCCCGTTTCTAAAAAACGAGGTTAGAAAACAGAAGACTATACATTACTAAATAAAGTAGTTGTGAACAAGCACCTCAAAGGATTTGATGTTGGTTCCCTCCCATATGTTCATGGGTTAAATGAGATCCGCATACATACATTACCCCCATTTGCATCTCCCAGTGTGTCTTAAACACATACCTGTACCCAAGAAACCTTTGATCTGAGTGAGTAAATCCACTTCTCACTTGTTCCTAGCTACAGTTATCCAGGCCAAGGTCTAGGATAGGAGGTATTTCAGATTTAATTGGTGTTTAAAAGAACCCTTATAACGGTAGTTACTAGATTCATCCCATCATATTCAGGATAACCCCAAGGACATATACAATTTAATGGAACCCTTGTTAAACTGTAAAGGTGAGATGTTCTATTGGTCATAGAGATATCGTATTCAGTTTTATATTGACGATTGTAAAAGATTTATACATTATATCACAAAGTTGTACAGGACATTATTGCTGACTGACAAGTATTTAAAAAGTAGATCTGCAAACCCCTAAATAACTGTTTAGAGTTTGGTTTTAAGGAATCCTTTGAAGATAATCTAGCTCATAATAGCACATCTAGGTACATGCGTTATGTCACCCAGCCCTAACTGTAATTTTATTACAAACCATTGGAGCAAAAGGCTTCCTGGAATTTTTTTTTTATTTCCTTAATTACTTTATTAGGCCTGCAAAGGAAACCTAAGCTTTTATGACAGGCCCTCATGAAAGGCAGGATATAAACACTACTTTTCGGTAGGTTGGATGCTTAATATTTGCTGTTGGCAACATGTTGAGTAGAATTGTCTCTGTGGTATGTAGGGATGTATGATAGCATGGCTGCCTGTTCTCGGTGCACAGATGTAGCCAGCCTCGCTGTTCTCCGGTGCACAGATGTAGCCAGCCTCGCTGTTCTCCGGTGCACAGATGTAGCTAGCCTCGCTGTTCTCCTGTGCACAGATGTAGCCAGCCTCGCTGTTCTCCTGTGCACAGATGTAGCCAGCCTCGCTGTTCTCCGGTGCACAGATGTAGCTAGCCTCGCTGTTCTCCTGTGCACAGATGTAGCCAGCCTCGCTGTTCTCCGGTGCACAGATGTAGCCAGCCTTGAAGTTCTCCGGTGCACAGATGTAGCCAGCCTCGCTGTTCTCCTGTGCACAGATGTAGCCAGCCTCGCTGTTCTCCTATGCACAGATGTAGCCAGCCTCGCTGTTCTCCGGTGCACAGATGTAGCCAGCCTTGAAGTTCTCCGGTGCACAGATGTAGCCAGCCTCGCTGTTCTCCTGTGCACAGATGTAGCCAGCCTCGCTGTTCTCCTGTGCACAGATGTAGCCAGCCTCGCTGTTCTCCTGTGCACAGATGTAGCCAGCCTCGCTGTTCTCCTGTGCACAGATGTAGCCAGCCTCGCTGTTCTCCGGTGCACAGATGTAGCCAGCCTCGCTGTTCTCCGGTGCACAGATGTAGCCAGCCTCGCTGTTCTCCGGTGCACAGATGTAGCCAGCCTCGCTGTTCTCCGGTGCACAGATGTAGCCAGCCTCGCTGTTCTCTGTGCCGGGGAAACACATGGTCAGGATCCCGGCCCTCCCCCGGCAGCGATAATTTGCCAGAACGGACCCCAACAGGCAGCTTGGGATATAACAATTGACAATCTTTCTACATCCTGTAAGATGAGCTCTGGAGCTACTAGAATGTGGTAGGGATATTCTGTAATTTTATACTGAAGCAAAAATGACACACTGCTAGAGCACAAACTATACTTTTATGGGATGACTGATTTTTTTAAATGACGATGCCAGCTTTTCAAACCTCCGATTCCTTCTTCAGGAGTGTACACTGGATACAAGAGAAGCTGGACTATTTTTAATGCAAGCAATTCAACTACTCTTGTAGCACAGTGTGATATTTTTTATATGCAAATTTACAGTTCAATTTTTTTTATACAGTAATGGTTTATTGAAGGGAAAAAAAATGTGACACTTTTGTATAAATCTTTCTAAATAAATGTACACGTCTCTTCCCGAATGTTTCATTGCATTTTTTTTTTTTTTCATCAATCACATTTTCTAAAGATGTTCTGTGTGACATGCAAAAACATGTAGTGCAATAATGGATCCTAGTGATTCTAACATCTTGCATTTCATAACAATAATTATTAAAGTTTTTAGATGGTGCAACTGACACATTCTCTCCCCCCCCCCTCCCACCCCCTTTTTTTTCTTAATGTACATATGCTAACCCTATACATTGCTTCTGCTTATGTAATTCAGCATCTCCATGTTTAGGATTGGGGGAGACCCGTTCAAATGTGTCCTGGCACCTGTAAGTAATGCTTTGTTCTATAATAACATTGGTTCTAGGTTGTATGAAGTTTGAACCAGTTCTGGAAGGTTCTGCAATGCATTTCTTATCCATCCTTAAAGGTAGCCCCTATTTTATGTAAAACAATTTATGGATTTTTATTTGCCTAAATTGATGTGACCCAAGTCCTTTAGTACCAGGGGAACCTGTCACTTCCGGGACAACAGCCCTCCATCATGTGATCATGTGATTGCTTCCTCCTCCCAGTAATGGAAGGGTAAGGTCCTTTCCTTCCATCTAGCTTTGCGATCAGAGCAGATTGCGAATACCCAAGAAAACGAGCACAATTTGATGATATACAGTGGGCATCCTCAGTGTTGCTACGCTTAATGATGTATGCTGTACATCTACAGGGAATGAAGTGAGAGCAATCCTGTGTTGATGCTCTTAAATATTTATACTACAGTAATATCTGGTTTCTAAAGCATTTCTGTTGTAAGACATGGACTTGTATGATTTTACTTGTTGCATTTCTGGTATTGCCCTCTGTATGGTGTATTGCTATACACTCACTGCTCCCTGGCAGATTCCTCTCCAGTGTCACATTGACATGTGATTCATCATGATGGACAGAAGTAGCCAATAGGAAAGTGCACAAACAAATATATAGTCCCCAGCGCTATAAGTCCAAGATACCGTGACCTTAAAGGAAGTCTCTGATCTTTCAAGATGGTAGTTGGGCTTGATAAAGATGTTTCAGATGGGACAGTGTCTTTGATGTAGATGATTACACCTTCTGAAATATAGATGACAGACACACCTGATTGCGCAGCGTATTTCTACAGTCAGATCCCTATCTAAGATAATACAGAATCTTACTCACATGAGTTATGTCTGTATGTTCATTGGAGAGAATCTGTGGTGGCTCCCCTTCTCCTCTGTTCCTCTCACGAACCCCCGTGTGGAGACAGCTTACTGGGATCAATCACAGTCCTCAATGACGTCAGGGATGGTTCCGTTGCGACACCCCCACCGACGTGAGATAAGATGGGCACAATATGGTGTAGTATGCAATTACTTTATTGGGCTAAAACAATTAAACAATGCTTAAAATAATGCTTAAAATACACTCACATGGTGCAATGTGGATGATACTCCGCGCTAATGCCGTCCGCAGCTTGCAAATCCTTCCAACACAGCGGGGAGGTATACTGCACACGGACACGCTGTCGACTCGGCGTGTGACGTCAGTGATGCAGGAAACCCTCCTCGTGTCAGGACTACAGGTGCTGCGATGGCTCAATTCACTAGGCTCCTCCTCCCTACGCGTTTCGTGACACGTGGTCACTTCGTCAGGGGATGGTGGAGCCTAGTCGCTGCTGCCTTATATGCAAACCCAAATGGAGAGAGACTCCTACTGGGGGTGGAGTTTAAGCTTATCAATATACCATGGAATGTCTGCTTGGTAGTGACCGCGCGACTGGGGTTGTGTCCATGGCAACTCTAAACACAAAATCCCTACTGCATAGATGGTTGAAATGATATGAGTATCACAAATATTAAGAAATAAAAAATTAAAAAATACACATTACTTGTCATATGTCTAATATTGACACAATTCAAATAATAACATATTGTAATAATAAGACATCCACTAGAATTAATAAAATAATTAAAACACTGAAATCGATGTGGTTCATTTGACATATACAGATTCCCACTACATTGAATAAAATGATTTAGAAATCCTTCAGAAAGGCTGCAAGATCGAACTCGATATTAAGTCCTAGGGGGGACAGGGTTTTGAGTGTGTAGATCCAATAACTCTCTCTTTTAGAAACTGTATTGAGCCTGTCCCCCCCACGCCAATTACTTTTTGGATTGTCGATCCCTACACATACTAGACCTTCTGGATTCTGATTGTGGTGTTGCCTGAAATGATTGGAGACACTGTGTGTCTCGAGGCCCCTCCTGATGTTATAAACGTGTTCCGCGAACCTCCGTTTGAGGGGTCTCCCCGTGCGGCCCACATATTGCAGGCCGCACGGGCATTCCAGCAAATAGACACAGAAATTGGTTTTACAGTTGATGAAAGTTTTTATGTTAAAGCTTTTGCCTGTCACATTAGACTTAAAAGTCTTTGTTTTTATACTGTGCTTGCATCCGATACACTTGGAGCATGTATAGTAGCCCTTGAGATCATTTAGCCACGTTACATGGCGATCTCTCAGGCAATCTATCGGGCAGCTGGGAGATAAGGAAGATTTAAGATTTTTAGCTCTTTTAAACACAATCTTAGGTTTAGTGGGGAGAATGCCCTTAAGGACTGGATCTCTTTGGAGAATGCTCCAATGTTTGTTCAGGGTCTTTGAAATGATTGGGGCTATGCCACTATACTGTGTGATAAAAAACGGAAACTGGGCCCGACCATTATCAACTGTCTGTCCCCTCTCACACAGTAGTGATGCTCTATCTATTCCATTGACCTCTTTGATTGCAAGGTCCAGTCCCTGCTTTTGGTACTCCCGTTCGATAAATTTAGTTCTCAAATCTCCAATTTGCTGGTGATACACAGAGTTTTCTGAACAATTCCTCCTAATTCTAAGTGCTTGCCCCTTAGGGATATTCCGCAACCAGTTGGGGTGATGGTGGCTGGATGCCAATAGATACGTATTGGCATCTACTTCTTTGTGGAAGGTTTTGGTATGGATGATGCCGTTAACTACGTATAGGGAAAGATCGAGAAAATTTATAGAAGTTCTATTCTGACTGAACGTGAACCTGAGATTCCGCGTATTGTCATTCAGATACAGCTTAAACTGTTCAAGTTGATCTAGTGACCCCCTCCAGACACACAGCACATCGTCGATGTACCTTTTCCAGAGCACCAGGTTTGCACCGAATGGGTTGGAGGACCTGATATGGTCCTCCTCCCAGATGGACATAAACAAGTTGGCATAGCTAGGTGCAAACCTGGTGCCCATGGCCGTGCCGCATGTCTGGAGGAAGAACTTATGGTCATGACTGAAGAAATTATGCGTAAGGATGAATCTGATTCCATCCAGAATGAATTTTTTCAATTTCTCGTCTACTCCAGCGTCCTGTTCAAGGACTCTTTTAATAGCATCTAGTCCCATCTGGTGATCTATCACCGTATACAACGAGACTACATCGCAGGTGACCCAACAGAAATCTTCCCCCCAAGTCAGATCTCGTACGAGATTCAGTACCTGCGATGTATCTTTCAGATATGACGGGATCTGCACTACATACTTCTGGAGTAGATAGTCTAAAAATTGGGAAAGGTTGGAGGTAAGGGAACGGATCCCAGAAATTATTGGGCGGCCGGGGGGTCTGGTGAGGCTCTTATGGATCTTCGGGATAAAATAGAACACAGGGATTCTTGGCTGTTCAATCATAAGGAACTCCATTTCTTTATTGCTGATAATACCATCCCGAAGACCCTGATCCATAAGAGCTGCCATTTCTTCTTTGAAAGAGTCGGTTGGGTTGGACTCTAGTTCTCGATAGGTGGCACTGTCCCCCAAAATTCTAAGGGACTCCTCTTTATAGTAAGAGGAGTTCATCACCACGACTCCTCCCCCTTTATCTGCCGCTTTAATTACAATCTGTGAATTGGACTCAAGGGATTTTACTGCCACCTTCTCCTCCTTACTAAGGTTTTGTTTTGGGCATTTAAAATTAGTACTCGCTTCTTCTAAATCCGAAATAACCATTTCGGCAAAGGTGTCCACGAAATTCCCTTTCATACCTTTTGGGTAAAAGGTAGACGGCTTTTTAAATGGAGTAAGCGGCGGGTTTTTCACCAAAGTAGTGTTATTTGGTAATAAAACTGATCTACTCACCGCATCCTTGAGATAGTATTTCTTGAGGGAAATTTTCCTCAGAAATCTGTGGACATCAACAAAGATGTTAAACATGTTGGGTCCACTTACTGGGGCAAAGCTCAAACCTCGAGATAGCACGTCTAGCTCTACTGGTTTAAGTTCTGTGCTACTTATATTGAACACATTACTCTTTACCATTCCCTTTTGGGGTTTGGCCTTCTTTTTTCCCTTTCTCTTCCCTGTACCTCCTCTTTTCCCTCGGGCTCTTCCAATCTGGGCCTTTTCTTTTCTACCCTTGCTGGTTCTTTTCTGTCTGGTTGTGCTCTTGTGTCTCTCCACTGTTCCCGCATTGGGGCTCGGCCCTGGCGCTGTTCTAAAAAAGAATTCGTATTGTGGTTATTTGTCTCATAGTTGCCTCTATGTGTTCTCTCTATGGGTGATCTTTCACGATAGTGGTGGCCCTCATAGTTCCTATAGGCCGGTGATCTATCCCTATATTCATATCCCATATGGCTTTTATCCTCTTGGAAATTCCTATGCTCACTAAGATCTCTCTGATCTTGCTTAATGGACTTCTTTTTTCCTTTGCCGGGGTTTGGGATGGGCTTATTGTCTTTTTTAGGGGGATCATCTTTCCTTTCTAATATTACATCCTCTATCCCATCACTCCTATTGGAGTCTGTCCTTCCTCTAGGCGTACCCAATGACTGGTTAGACTCACACCCTCCTGCTTCTACTTCTACAATGGTTACTACTTTTTCTATTTTCCAATTCCTCTGTCTATTTTCATCATAATCCTTCTTGTCTCGGATAAATTTCTTATGCTTAGTTAATTTGACCTCTTTTTCAATCTTATCAATTCTTGAAGATGTTTTCTCTTCTAGGCTTTTATATTCCGGAAGCTCTACGAAGGGTTCTAACTGTTCTTTGATTAGATTTATTTGTCCGTCCAGAGCTTCAAGTGTGTCTGCCCTACGTTTGATAAGGTGTAGCATGAGATTGACCGAGCATGTGTCTAAAATGCAATTCCATTCTTTCAGGAATTCCTCGTTATCAAAATCAGACGTAGGTGGTTTCAGGACTCTAAGTCCCCGTGGGATCCTTTTATTCTCAAGATATTGTTTGAGAGTAAAGGTCTCCCAGATCTGTCGCATCTCCTGCGTCAGTAATTTTTCTAGTTTGGAGAACTGAGTTTCCAAGCTTTCCTTATCTGTTTCCATAAGGTCATTGGTATCATTGAAAAAACCGGCTAAGGTCTGTCCTCTCAGTGCTCTATTAGTAAATAGTGCCATTAAATGTGTGGTTTGCTGCTGAGGGGTTAAGGAACACAAAAATAAACAAAACAAAGAAAATAACCCCTCCAAAAAGCGCTAACCTACACTAAAACAAAGTGATATGTGCTATGAAGCTTGAAGCTTGAAGCTCTGGACGGACAAATAAATCTAATCAAAGAACAGTTAGAACCCTTCGTAGAGCTTCCGGAATATAAAAGCCTAGAAGAGAAAACATCTTCAAGAATTGATAAGATTGAAAAAGAGGTCAAATTAACTAAGCATAAGAAATTTATCCGAGACAAGAAGGATTATGATGTAAATAGACAGAGGAATTGGAAAATAGAAAAAGTAGTAACCATTGTAGAAGTAGAAGCAGGAGGGTGTGAGTCTAACCAGTCATTGGGTACGCCTAGAGGAAGGACAGACTCCAATAGGAGTGATGGGATAGAGGATGTAATATTAGAAAGGAAAGATGATCCCCCTAAAAAAGACAATAAGCCCATCCCAAACCCCGGCAAAGGAAAAAAGAAGTCCATTAAGCAAGATCAGAGAGATCTTAGTGAGCATAGGAATTTCCAAGAGGATAAAAGCCATATGGGATATGAATATAGGGATAGATCACCGGCCTATAGGAACTATGAGGGCCACCACTATCGTGAAAGATCACCCATAGAGAGAACACATAGAGGCAACTATGAGACAAATAACCACAATACGAATTCTTTTTTAGAACAGCGCCAGGGCCGAGCCCCAATGCGGGAACAGTGGAGAGACACAAGAGCACAACCAGACAGAAAAGAACCAGCAAGGGTAGAAAAGAAAAGGCCCAGATTGGAAGAGCCCGAGGGAAAAGAGGAGGTACAGGGAAGAGAAAGGGAAAAAAGAAGGCCAAACCCCAAAAGGGAATGGTAAAGAGTAATGTGTTCAATATAAGTAGCACAGAACTTAAACCAGTAGAGCTAGACGTGCTATCTCGAGGTTTGAGCTTTGCCCCAGTAAGTGGACCCAACATGTTTAACATCTTTGTTGATGTCCACAGATTTCTGAGGAAAATTTCCCTCAAGAAATACTATCTCAAGGATGCGGTGAGTAGATCAGTTTTATTACCAAATAACACTACTTTGGTGAAAAACCCGCCGCTTACTCCATTTAAAAAGCCGTCTACCTTTTACCCAAAAGGTATGAAAGGGAATTTCGTGGACACCTTTGCCGAAATGGTTATTTCGGATTTAGAAGAAGCGAGTACTAATTTTAAATGCCCAAAACAAAACCTTAGTAAGGAGGAGAAGGTGGCAGTAAAATCCCTTGAGTCCAATTCACAGATTGTAATTAAAGCGGCAGATAAAGGGGGAGGAGTCGTGGTGATGAACTCCTCTTACTATAAAGAGGAGTCCCTTAGAATTTTGGGGGACAGTGCCACCTATCGAGAACTAGAGTCCAACCCAACCGACTCTTTCAAAGAAGAAATGGCAGCTCTTATGGATCAGGGTCTTCGGGATGGTATTATCAGCAATAAAGAAATGGAGTTCCTTATGATTGAACAGCCAAGAATCCCTGTGTTCTATTTTATCCCGAAGATCCATAAGAGCCTCACCAGACCCCCCGGCCGCCCAATAATTTCTGGGATCCGTTCCCTTACCTCCAACCTTTCCCAATTTTTAGACTATCTACTCCAGAAGTATGTAGTGCAGATCCCGTCATATCTGAAAGATACATCGCAGGTACTGAATCTCGTACGAGATCTGACTTGGGGGGAAGATTTCTGTTGGGTCACCTGCGATGTAGTCTCGTTGTATACGGTGATAGATCACCAGATGGGACTAGATGCTATTAAAAGAGTCCTTGAACAGGACGCTGGAGTAGACGAGAAATTGAAAAAATTCATTCTGGATGGAATCAGATTCATCCTTACGCATAATTTCTTCAGTCATGACCATAAGTTCTTCCTCCAGACATGCGGCACGGCCATGGGCACCAGGTTTGCACCTAGCTATGCCAACTTGTTTATGTCCATCTGGGAGGAGGACCATATCAGGTCCTCCAACCCATTCGGTGCAAACCTGGTGCTCTGGAAAAGGTACATCGACGATGTGCTGTGTGTCTGGAGGGGGTCACTAGATCAACTTGAACAGTTTAAGCTGTATCTGAATGACAATACGCGGAATCTCAGGTTCACGTTCAGTCAGAATAGAACTTCTATAAATTTTCTCGATCTTTCCCTATACGTAGTTAACGGCATCATCCATACCAAAACCTTCCACAAAGAAGTAGATGCCAATACGTATCTATTGGCATCCAGCCACCATCACCCCAACTGGTTGCGGAATATCCCTAAGGGGCAAGCACTTAGAATTAGGAGGAATTGTTCAGAAAACTCTGTGTATCACCAGCAAATTGGAGATTTGAGAACTAAATTTATCGAACGGGAGTACCAAAAGCAGGGACTGGACCTTGCAATCAAAGAGGTCAATGGAATAGATAGAGCATCACTACTGTGTGAGAGGGGACAGACAGTTGATAATGGTCGGGCCCAGTTTCCGTTTTTTATCACACAGTATAGTGGCATAGCCCCAATCATTTCAAAGACCCTGAACAAACATTGGAGCATTCTCCAAAGAGATCCAGTCCTTAAGGGCATTCTCCCCACTAAACCTAAGATTGTGTTTAAAAGAGCTAAAAATCTTAAATCTTCCTTATCTCCCAGCTGCCCGATAGATTGCCTGAGAGATCGCCATGTAACGTGGCTAAATGATCTCAAGGGCTACTATACATGCTCCAAGTGTATCGGATGCAAGCACAGTATAAAAACAAAGACTTTTAAGTCTAATGTGACAGGCAAAAGCTTTAACATAAAAACTTTCATCAACTGTAAAACCAATTTCTGTGTCTATTTGCTGGAATGCCCGTGCGGCCTGCAATATGTGGGCCGCACGGGGAGACCCCTCAAACGGAGGTTCGCGGAACACGTTTATAACATCAGGAGGGGCCTCGAGACACACAGTGTCTCCAATCATTTCAGGCAACACCACAATCAGAATCCAGAAGGTCTAGTATGTGTAGGGATCGACAATCCAAAAAGTAATTGGCGTGGGGGGGACAGGCTCAATACAGTTTCTAAAAGAGAGAGTTATTGGATCTACACACTCAAAACCCTGTCCCCCCTAGGACTTAATATCGAGTTCGATCTTGCAGCCTTTCTGAAGGATTTCTAAATCATTTTATTCAATGTAGTGGGAATCTGTATATGTCAAATGAACCACATCGATTTCAGTGTTTTAATTATTTTATTAATTCTAGTGGATGTCTTATTATTACAATATGTTATTATTTGAATTGTGTCAATATTAGACATATGACAAGTAATGTGTATTTTTTAATTTTTTATTTCTTAATATTTGTGATACTCATATCATTTCAACCATCTATGCAGTAGGGATTTTGTGTTTAGAGTTGCCATGGACACAACCCCAGTCGCGCGGTCACTACCAAGCAGACATTCCATGGTATATTGATAAGCTTAAACTCCACCCCCAGTAGGAGTCTCTCTCCATTTGGGTTTGCATATAAGGCAGCAGCGACTAGGCTCCACCATCCCCTGACGAAGTGACCACGTGTCACGAAACGCGTAGGGAGGAGGAGCCTAGTGAATTGAGCCATCGCAGCACCTGTAGTCCTGACACGAGGAGGGTTTCCTGCATCACTGACGTCACACGCCGAGTCGACAGCGTGTCCGTGTGCAGTATACCTCCCCGCTGTGTTGGAAGGATTTGCAAGCTGCGGACGGCATTAGCGCGGAGTATCATCCACATTGCACCATGTGAGTGTATTTTAAGCATTATTTTAAGCATTGTTTAATTGTTTTAGCCCAATAAAGTAATTGCATACTACACCATATTGTGCCCATCTTATCTCACGTCGGTGGGGGTGTCGCAACGGAACCATCCCTGACGTCATTGAGGACTGTGATTGATCCCAGTAAGCTGTCTCCACACGGGGGTTCGTGAGAGGAACAGAGGAGAAGGGGAGCCACCACAGATTCTCTCCAATGAACATACAGACATAACTCATGTGAGTAAGATTCTGTATTATCTTAGATAGGGATCTGACTGTAGAAATACGCTGCGCAATCAGGTGTGTCTGTCATCTATATTTCAGAAGGTGTAATCATCTACATCAAAGACACTGTCCCATCTGAAACATCTTTATCAAGCCCAACTACCATCTTGAAAGATCAGAGACTTCCTTTAAGGTCACGGTATCTTGGACTTATAGCGCTGGGGACTATATATTTGTTTGTGCACTTTTGTTACCAGGTTTGGAATAGCCTGTCATATTGTCACCAAGCTGCTTATGTTATAGATTTTGTTCTCACTTGATGTTCACCATGACACATATTGTTTAGCACATTATCGTTAGCACATATCACTTTGTTTTAGTGTAGGTTAGCGCTTTTTGGAGGGGTTATTTTCTTTGTTTTGTTTAGCCAATAGGAAAGGCTTTGGAAGAGGGGCTGAGAGGGGAGGAATCTTTAAGAGGGGTTGCAGCAGTGTAAGTCCGTGGAGGAGCCGGAGTGATCTCCGGACGGACTGGGGGACTCTGGGTCTGTCCCTCCTGCACGGGTGCCCAGTGGAGCATCAAGGAGCAGAGAAGGCTACCGAGATGCAAGGGATAGCAGTCCCTGAGAGAGCAGAGAATGTTTGTCAGAGTTAAGGGCGAGCCCCACCAATTGGGTTACAGGTGTCGTGAGTAAAGGGATCCTCCGATAGACAAGGGTACTAAAAGGCTTTGTGCAGAACAGACCTGTCATAGTTACTCTCGTAGTAATAAGAGCTCAAACCTTGTGCCGGCACCAACACAGCCCTCATAACACTGAGTCATGGAGATTTGTGAGGGACATTGGTACATGACAGCGCAGCATTAAATACACAGTAATATTAATGGACATGATTCTCTGAGGATTATCTGCCTATCTGTGGCAATAAGATTTATATAAAAACGTTTGTTGTTCATGGCAAAGTGTCGTGTCCTATTGCCTGATTTTATGGGACGTGTGCTCAGTATTTGTGAACACTGTTATAATGGGGAGTAGGCCTTTGCCCCCCCCCCCCCCCTTAGTGTATATAAGCTTGTCTAAGGGAAGATAAAGAGGGGTTACATAATTATAATGCATAAATTGCGATTTTTTTTTAAAATAAGAATAAACCTACATTAACATTGGAAGATGATGAATTGGATTACTTAAGGTCCTGAGAAGACATCACTCTCTGACTTGATGAAGGACTGATCTCCAGACAGGTTGTGCTTTCTATACATCAGCAATAGACATCCATATTGATTTTGCTTAATCTTCAGTGGACTAATTTGAGTACAACAGACTCCAGTGATGCATTGTTCCAGTGGTTTCCTTTTGCTGCGACCATCATGCCTGACTTTAACCAAGTGAGTACCTGCATCTAAACTGTTTCTTTGCCAAAGGTCATGGGAAGATGGCACAGGGACTTGATATAGGATTTTCAACTTTCTAGAGTCTAGTACATCAGACACAGTCACTCCCTTCCTGTCCTTTATGATGTGTTCTTCTTATGACCATTTCACAGTTGGTCTTTTACTCGACTGATCATATTTGTTCTTAATCATTGGCAATAATCCATTATGTTTTAGCTCCTGCTAAGCTGAAACTTGATTGTCTGAGCATTGTTTCCTCAAATATAAAACTTGTGCCAAAACTTAAGTTGTTTCCGAGAAATTTTAGGTCTGTTTCATCTTCCACCCGTGATTCATAGTCTGTCCTTAAAAGAGAGAAAAGAAAGACTATCCTAAAACAATTTGCTTCTGGAATGTGTCTAGGAAACCTTCTTCAGATTTTGTTTCCTGAACAGACATTTTGTTATACAAATGTTTTCCACGCTCCATACTGCACTTCTGTAAATGTTTCTCTTTAGTGTATGCATAAAATGATAGCGGACCATCCCTATGAAATCTTGTGTGTATTTTCTGGGAAGGAAGGATGCATAAAGGCACAGGGCATATGCGTAGACCCCTTCTTGGCACTTATTTGTTAATGTAGTAATGGAGATTGAAAATCTGTTTTCAATCAGAAGTTGCTGTGTGCAGAAAGTGCTGTCCTAGGCAAGATTTTTGAATTCTTCAAGGCTTTATAAAACAACCTGAATGTGCACATGTAAAAGGTTTCTCTTCCGGAGCTCAGATAGAATATAAACGGTAAAAAATAAATATTTAATCAGAAGTATGTATGTTTTGGAACTCGACAATGCAAAAAAGTTGCCGGTCTGTACGTTTCTTTTTAATTATTTGTATTCTTTTACAACATCAAAGTTTTGCTTGAACGGAAATTTACATTTTTAATTTTTGTGTGTATTCTGAATGTTTTGCAATCCTTGACCATGCATTGCATTTTAACTTTAGGATCACGAAGTAGAAAACTTTTTTTTTTTTTTTTTTTTTAATCAAAGACTAGTTTCTTTAAGTATTGAATTTGAGAATTTAAAACAATGGCAAATAGGGGACTGTCGGGGTAATACCATTAAAACATTCAGCATTTGAAGAATCTGGGTCACAGTGTTAACAGACTTTTTTTTTTTTTTTTTTTGTAAAGACCTATTTTTCTTGCATCTAAAATCAAACTAGCTTAAGGCATCGAAGAGAGCGCAAACGCCCATAGTGTAAATTTAATGTTATATCAGAGAACGGTTAAAAATAACTTGGACGTACGTTGTACACCAGCATATAAGTGTAATATGATAAGCTGTGACATCCACGCCGGGAGTCTCGTAGCGTCCCAGGTCTCCCGTAGGATGAGCGTCTCCAGATGCCATTGCCTTCCCTCTGTTGTCTGAACAATCCAACTTCCGCGTCCGTCGTTCAGGGGGTTGGGTTTAGGCTGGTGCTTATTCCCACGTAGGATGCCTGATGCACGCCACAAGTCCTCCGAGATTCACAGCTGATAGTCCATGAATTCCTCCGTCCAGGGGCACTGTCTCTGGGTACTGGATGAGCTATATATATAGGGATATCAAACCCCCTATTCGCCAGTGAAAAATGATCTAATAATTAGCCAATCTTAATTATTGATATATATAAATTGATCAATTGTGTGTATTTATTTATGGGCTAACTAGTGACCCCTACTTACTGAGATACCAGCACCACTTAACAGGGTCTGTATCACACGGTCACGCGACCCACAGGATTTTAACATGGTGGGGATACTGGCACTCCATAACAGGGCCTGTATCTCGGTAAGTAGGGGGTCCCCAGACATGAAATCAAATGCGGGTCAGCTCCGGAGACCCCTGCTACATTACTGTAATGTTTAAAATTAAATAAACACTGCGACTGCCTTTGAGAGGCGCACAGTTGGTGACTAATTCAACCTATCTCTTACTGCGCGTCTCTTACAGACAGGCAGACCCCGGTAAGATTAACACTGCAGAGACCCCGCTGTGTTAATCTGATGGGCCATTAGTCTGCTGCGGTAAATTTTTTAAGAATCTCTGGCAAAGCTCTAAATTCCTTTTGAGAAAGGATCTGATAACGGCCACTGAATCTGTAATAGAAATGCTCAAAGGGTAAGTGAAGTCAAACCCTATTTACTGACGTACATTTCCCAGATTACCTTTCTTTGCGAACTTGTTGTGGTTTTCTATCCTTGTTAACCATACTAGACTGTTAGGGAGGGCACATGAATAAACCGAACTCGAACGCTAATTCATGCATAGAAACTTTGATGCTACTTGGTTATCCAGGACACATGGCCTGGCTGGGGTGTACCGATCAGAGCGGGTTCTAAAACACTAACCAACAATGACTAGGTTTTAATGTCCGATTTAGTAGCCAAACTTCATTTACAAATTTAGTGTACCGTGTGAACATTGCCAGAACCTAATGACTAAATGATGGCTGCTGATCACCCATTATAAACATCAAAAAGTTACAGTAACCTCAGGTCCAGCCATTGACATAGCATGTTACAATTTAAATTATTGTGCTATCTTGACAAGGTCTCCAAATCAGTCTCTACCCGATTTCTTGCAACCACGAACCAAAAGCCTTCCTTGTCACTTAATGCCATGAACATTACTTTTGTGATTTGTTGCTTTTGTCATACTCCCGCACTGTCCAATTTTTAAATACAGGGCTGTCTGTAAAGAAAATCTTTGCTTAATGGGTGCGTTTATAATCCACATATCTGTTCATAAATAAAGAGATCAAATGATATTACCTATTTAATCCTTGAGTGATTTAGCCTCAAGTCTTGTTGGAGGTTTTCTACCATAGCAACAAACTAAAAGAAAACAAAAAGCGCACTGAGATGCAGTGTGTATTAATGTCCCACAACAGGACAATACATAAACATATCCATACTGAAATACATAACAATAAAACATGACATGAAACAATATATTAAAACCTATAACTATCTATGATTGGTGTGGGTGATGACCGGGAGATCTGGAAATGCAGCCGAGGAGAAGATGGTATTGCAGGTCCAGACCCGTAGAGCTCCGTCAGCTGAATGTTCCTTTCTTCTACAATCCACCAAAAAGAAACTCGCGTAACAGCCCCCCCTGTGACCTCAACGCGTTCCGCACTGCGTGCTGCGTCAGGCGTTTTTCTACCATAGCAGTCATTAAACATGATGGTATTGATTTTCTGCAATTCGATGTTGACATCCCAACCACATGTAACCTTTTCAAATCTTGAATGCCAAGGATTTCAAATGTCTTGGTGCCAAGATATCTTAAGTTAACCAAAAACTGCTTTCATACTGTATGTAGGCACCAGAGAAAAATGAACAAACATGAAGCAATAGTTTTATCCTATGTAAAAAAAATATATATATATCTAGATCTGTCTATCTATATAATTCTGTAATGTTATGGCATTTGAAATTCAGTAATATCCCTGTCAGCACGGTCTTGGATTTAAAGCAGGTGAACTTGGTTCAAATCCCAATGTCGGATCTTTGTGATCTTGGTCAAGTCATTTTAGTTCCCTTTGCTTCAGCGACTCGCTGTGCCTGCAAAATGTTACAGAAGGCAGAGTACACGGAAGATAAATCAAATAACAAAATCCATAAAAAAATAAAATAAATTTATATCGCTATTTTGGGCAGTCTCGTGCCTTTTTTTTTTTTTTTACTTTTCATTGAAAGTTAATCTATATTTTATCAGAAAGGTACATTTAAATTATGAAAATCTGCATCAAAAGAAGAAATGTAGAATAAGAATTGTGTGTTTGGAAACTGAGTTTTCTTGATCATGAGAGAAGTTCTGGTTTTATTTAATTGAAGCTAAAACATTTTCCTATGGTGTGTGGAATCTGTCCCAGTTACATTTTTGGCATTGCACAGGAATCGCAGCGCAGGGAGCATAAAAAGCATATTCCATGCTTTTGAAGATAACCGTTCCTGTTATCCTTGCCAGCTTCTTCACTTAAAGATGGAGTTGCGCTAAAGTGCCTTAAGTGTTTCCCCCCCCCCCCCCCCCCTTCTCCTTGGGTAGTTGCTACTTTTAAGTCGGGACTACAGTTAAACAAACTGTAATTTTTAATATTTTCGTGTATTTTAATATGAAGAAATGCCTACAAATTAATGACCAAGGTAAATTATACTAAGCAGTGAACGTCCTGTGTGAGCTGCCATGTTCACATCTCTGCTGTCCAGCTGGCATGTTCTATGATGTCCTGTATGACTGCTTGTGACGGTACCATTTGATTACAGCAGGCTAAAACTGGATTTTAATTTAAATGAGTTCAAACGTGACCAGTGATCTATCCCCAGTGTTGGAAGTATCTATGCTGCTAGATAATGCGGTAACATTGTATCTCTGTCCTCCGAAGCTGAACATTGTGATATTACATTGATGTCTTTGATCCCTGAAACTTTCTGCATCACAAGTGATCTCAACATAGCAGCCACTTGTTCCACTTACAAATAAATAACATGATTTAATTCAATATGCTTCTCGAGAAGAGGACATATTGTTGAAATGTAGCTGCTTCTTAAAAGATAGATTTTAAAAGTGTGTTCCCCAAACCTGTTTGCAGCCTTTCAGTGCGGGTATTGATGCTCTTACAGAAAACAGCTTGGTAAGATATATTAGAAACTTAAAGAACAATTTATAATTGTATATATGTTTATTAGACCCCCTAGGTGAGAGCAAGGGGGGGTCACTGGAGCACGGACCTTGTTAATTTCAGCTCCACGGAGCCCATGCAATATCGCTCTAAACGTACTCCAGGCCAATAGGAATCCCCACGGGATGATATCACCGCTTCCAGTTGGCCCGCGGGAGCTTTTAAAACAATACTGCGTGTCCTCCTGGCAGCCCCTTCAGGTATGTACTGTATCGCGGGATGCCCCCAAGCAGAAATCCCAGTGTAAATAAACAATACTGCGTGTCCTCCTGGCAGCCCCTTCAGGTATGTACTGTATCGCGGGATGCCCCCAAGCAGAAATCCCAGTGTAAATAAACAATACTGCGTGTCCTCCTGGCAGCCCCTTCAGGTATGTACTGTATCGCGGGATGCCCCCAAGCAGAAATCCCAGTGTAAATAAACAATACTGCGTGTCCTCCTGGCAGCCCCCTCAGGTATGTACTGTATCGCGGGATGCCCCCAAGCAGAAATCCCAGTGTAAATAAACAATACTGCGTGTCCTCCTGGCAGCCCCTTCAGGTATGTACTGTATCGCGGGATGCCCCCAAGCAGAAATCCCAGTGTAAATAAACAATACTGCGTGTCCTCCTGGCAGCCCCTTCAGGTATGTACTGTATCGCGGGATGCCCCCAAGCAGAAATCCCAGTGTAAATAAACAATACTGCGTGTCCTCCTGGCAGCCCCCTCAGGTATGTACTGTATCGCGGGATGCCCCCAAGCAGAAATCCCAGTGTAAATAAACAAGACTGCGTGTCCTCCTGGCAGCCCCTTCAGGTATGTACTGTATCGCGGGATGCCCCCAAGCAGAAATCCCAGTGTAAATAAACAATACTGCGTGTCCTCCTGGCAGCCCCTTCAGGTATGTACTGTATCGCGGGATGCCCCCAAGCAGAAATCCCAGTGTAAATAAAACCTCAGCCAAAATCAGTCAGAACATTCCCTGGCTGAACGGAAAAGGCGATTCTCTGTATTCGGCCATCCTGAAAAGAAAGTTGAGCCTTAAAGAGGCAATCCAAGCACGCCATTTGTTTTTTAACATCTGATTGGATCAGGGGGTCTCCAGAGTGGAACCCCATTAATTTCAGCTGTGGGGGCCCCATGATTCCTGAGATACCTCTGTTGGGGGGGCCGGTAGCTGCTCCTCTAGCAGGAATCACTTTTCAAAGCTCCTGCACTCTGCGGACCACTATCCAGTGCAGCTTCCTATTGGTCTGTGACCCTATTGGTCTGTGACGAGGAAGCTTTAAACTTGCAGGAGATACCGGCTCCCCCTTTGGAGGCATTTCTGGAAGCAGAGCATCCCGGAGCTAAAAATTAATGTGGTTCAGCACCGGAGATGCCTACGTCAACCCTATGTTAAAGAACATTTGTATTTTTTTACATTTGCAAAAGAAATGGCATGTTTGCATTGCTCCTTTAACAGTAGGAATGTTAGAATGAAGCTTGCACCTTCGCTGTTGCATAGTGTGGCCAACCTGGGCTCACAGGCCAAGAAGTGTCCCGCAGCGGCATGCCTGGGAACGGGGCAAAACCTGCAAATCTACTGAGGAACCGGGCAAAATCCTTCCAATTAAAAAAAAAAAAAAAAAAGACGCGAAACTTATGAATCTTAAAATACATTCTGAAAATGAACACACTTAAGTTGTTTAACAACTAAAAACAAACAATCAAATCAAGTTAAATACACATTAAAGTTATTCCACATATTTGTTTTGAGAAGACGTTTTCGTGCAGTTTAGATCTGTATTGATAGACGCTCATGTGGGCAGTTTACTTCTGTTATCAAACCTTAAAAAAATCAATCCTAACATTGAGAAACTGTAACTGAAATGCAAGGTCAGAAATCACATTGCAACATTTTTTTTAAGTCAAATTTTTTCTTCACTTTTTTATTTTTAATTATCCTTCTTTACTTTGGGGGTTTAGGTTTAATTATTGTATCGTTTTTTTCCCCCCACCCTCTGGAACATTCCTCTGCTACCAGGTGTGTAGTGGTGCTAACTACCTGTTGGCTCACAGAAGATCTAAGATCCTGCTGATGGGGAAACAGGACAGGTTTTAGGGGGGATAGCGGGTTCCCCTTCATTCTGATGTCTGCACCTCCATCTGCCGCAGGCTCCAGGATTGCAGAAGAATTCTCTCATACTCCCCCTGAGACTGCAAACTCAGGCAGGAATATATTTTATAACAAGAACAGTCTTTTTATTCTCAGACATGAATACAGCATGACAGTCTGTAACTGCATACACTAACACTGGTCTCCAGCCTTAGGATGGTCCCTGGACTCAACCCCAGTCTTGGGCCCCAGAGGTCGATCCTAGCTCTTCGCCCTACTCCCAGATGGTGCAGGGGATATGGTTCCCACTCCCCCAAGGGAGGGGATAGAAGGTGACAGAGCCCTGCACACCTCTTCCGTGAGACCAGTCTCTCATGGGAGAGACAACAGAAACGATTTGCGTGTGCAGCCCCGTAAGTACCATGGGGGAAGGTCCAAGGGCTGAGCCCAAGATTGGGCAGAACACAGGCCTTGTCCCGCGTCCCCCTGTCACTCAAGGGAGCTGCATGCTGCTGGGGAAAACCCTGGATTGGGCATAACACCGCCTGCACTGTACCAGGACTTACATGTCAGGCAGGGTAGATTAGTAGCCAAGCCAGGCATGGCTACACTATTAATTGAAACCAGATGTAGGGGGCAGTAGGACAGCGGCCCACCCAAAAATGTGTGCCTGATTATTGGCACGCAATGAAACATTGTTTCAATAGCCTTATCTTGATCCCTAGGAAAAGGACATATGCTGGACATGAGCATTTATTTGTGTACACTTATTTTTTTTTTTGTTTTTGGGTGACAATGTTTATGGTGAAAGTCACTTTTTTTTTTTAACATACTGAAACTCGTGTCAAAAAGATGGCTCTTTAAAGCCCCGTGCGTTGAGACCGGTTGGTGAACATGCGTAGAGCATACTGGAGCTGAGACCGGTTGGTGCACATGCGTAGATCATACTGGAGCTGAGACCGGTTGGTGCACATGCGTAGAGCATACTGGAGCTGAGACCGGTTGGTGCACATGCGTAGAGCATACTGGAGCTGAGACCGGTTGGTGCACATGCGTAGAGCATACTGGAGCTGAGAACGGTTGGTGCATAAGCGTAGAGCATACTGGAGCTGAGACCGGTTGGTGCACATGCGTAGAGCATACTGGAGCTGAGACCGGTTGGTGCACATGCGTAGAGCATACTGGAGCTGAGACCGGTTGGTGCACATGCGTAGAGCATACTGGAGCTGAGACTTATCTGCACAGCTGGTTTCAGTTTACAACGTATTAGGTCTGAGATGTTTGGAAAGTACGTTATCCTGCTATAAAGACAGATTGTGAAATGGTTTGGATTCAATACAAAATATGCCACAATCCCTTTCTTCAAAAAATAAATACATTTCATAACAGCATATGGAAGAAACTTGGAGACGATGGTTATAATGGTCATAAAACGTGTATAATTTTGGATGTGTATTAGAATACGAATGTCTTAAGAGACTACTGTATATTGCCAAGAATAATTCATTTAGCAAGGAATTTGCAGTAAGACGTGGTGTGATTAAAGTTGATTGGAATATATCCTGTGTGGAATATAAAAGTCTAAACAAATATTTGACCAAGGATTATTTTTCATTCTTATTCCTAAATTAGCTTTAAAGAGCAGTTGTTTCCAAGCTTGAATACAGTGTTGTTCAAAATAGTACATTGTGACCATGTCCATGCCCTTTAGCTCTTTGCCATGGTCAGATCATTTTAGAAGTCTCTGATATTAATACTGTATAAGATTATGCTGAATAGGTATATGAAGGTACTGTCAATTAAACGCACAAGGGATAGTCCAAATAAGTAGAATATAACACCAACACAAATCATAAAGCAGCAAAGTATATATTAAATAATCCTAGTTATCAGCAATTATATAGATCAATCATGGCGTATTTAAGCAAACGCTATAAGTGGAAATGTAAAGAAGCTATAGAAACATTAACAATGAACAGGAATGCAATGTGTCAGTTTGGGGAAGTAGAAGGCGAGAAAATGTTCTTTACACACCAACATTTTTGTTCCTTTTGAAGCCAAGTTATGTTTCCATTACTCAAATGCTTGTTTTTTTGGTCACATTTCCTGAATTACAAAAAAACTGGTTTGTGTTAAGACATCTTGAGAAGTTAAAAATTGTAATGGAAAAGGAATGTTGGGCATTTTTATGGAGGACATTTTTACGTATCCAAATCATGCTCTGTGTCAAATTCTAGTTGTGCAGAATGATTCTAAGGTTCATTAATATGGCATCCGGAGACTGCAACAGCCTGTTCCAGACATCTGTGTTGTACCCATTGTATAATCTAGATCTACTCCTAGAAATAAGTACATGAAATAATATATTTTTACGTGGTGGATCTAGAAACACATTTACATGGTATACTCCTAAACACTTAATTAAGGGTGCAATCCTTATTAAAGTTGATGCACACCTGCTTATTTCATAGTCTATTGCAGGGGTGCACAAAGTTCCCCCTTTCTGCACTATACTCCCCACCCCTGCTTGTTGCGCCCCTGTCCTTGCCTTGCCTCCGGTGTCAAAGTATGTCGTGGGGTTACATGACATAATGTTGCCATGATGATGGCATGGCGTCATTTGACACAACGCGTCGCCTAAGAAGGGGTAAGGGAAGTTGCAGAGGCTTCACGCGATCCCCATGCGTTTTTAATGTAAATGCCTTGGAAGAGCACAGGGCCTCTGTAGCCACCGTGGAAAATCTTGAGCCCCCAAGTTTGCGCACCCCTGGCCTATACCAGTGTTTTTCAACTGGGGTTCCTGGGATCTGCGGCCATCCCTGAAGGGGTCTGTGCAATTTTCAGGTCATCTGGCAATTTTACCAAATGCAGAAGTTACAATGTAAGTGATCTCGGGCGGCCTATTGGGGTCAGGGTTCTGCGGAATTTCACAATATAATTATATGGTTCTTTAACCCCCAAAAGTTTCTAAACCAATCTATAGACCTTACGGTAAATATATTCTGATAAACGATCTGCTATAACAGTACTAAAGCTGTACTATCGCTTCATAGCATTTGGTTGTACACTTTCAGCTCCCAGGATAGTGTTTCATTATATTTCCATTTTTCAGGCTGAAACTTCAGACGCAAACTGATTACTGAGGAAGTCTGTGAATGTTTTACATTTTCCACTGTTTGCCATTTTGTTTTTAAATAACTCCATTAACACACTTCAGTGGTTATTATAACCAATTTGATAGCGAGAGGTTGAAAAGTGATATTTTAATATACCATTAACTTATTTTCTGCTTTCTTAATTATATATTGCAATCATAGTTGCATTGTTAATGAGGTTGAAAGACATCCGTTAAAGTTCAACCTATGCTAAATTTAGACGACCGATAATTTATCCTATATTTGTATTGATTCAGAGGAAGGCAAACAACAAAACACCAGTGAAATATCATCTAATATCTCATAAGGGGAAAATAAATTCCTTCCTGACTCCAAGAATTGGCAAACAGATTGCTCTCTGGATCAACACTCTTCTCATGTTTACTTATTTGGTAAATCCCTGTATACCTTTCCTTTCTAAAAAGATGTTTTTTTTTTTAAAACAAATCTAATGTATCTGCCATCACAGTCTCCATGGGTAATGAATTCCACATTGTAACTGCCCTTACTGTAAAGAAACCTTTCCCTTGCTGGGGAAATCTCTTTTTTTCCAACCTTAAGGGATGACCCAGTGTAGTTTGTACTGGGGAACAAAGAAAAGAAAAAGCTCCCTATTAGCCGCACAAAGGAACACCTATGCCTATATTAAAAATTACTATTTATTAATAAATGATTAAAATATGTTTATTGCAGCAAAAACTAACATGAACCAAAGTGATTAAAATAAATTACAAACGGAGGAGGTAACTGTATGCCTAGTTCAAACTAACAGTGTATGCTAGGAATAACTATTGTCAATCAGGATATCCCACTGCTATATAATTATACTAACAGTGGTAGTTATACCAATACAGTTCTATGTAGTTTGAGGACTACACCTAAATTAGAGAATGGAGAGTATAGCTTAATATAGTGTGTGCGCTCAAAATTATTGTGGTGTATTTTTAATTGAGCCAGCTAGATGCTAATATATATGAATATATACACACCGATGAAGCCACAACGGTGAAACATATGTTGGGCAGGCTAAGCGTCACCACCTAGTGCGCTGGCTATATTGGAGAGGTCTGTTGCCTTTTCTCAGTTAGTGTTTCGGAGCCTTGTAAAGGAAGCACAACACTCTGACTACTCTCCTATTGTTATGGTTCCGAGTACGAGACACATACTTTGTGGTCTTAAGATAGCTGTCTATTGCTTATCATGACAGACCTATAGGTTCATTAACCTTTGAACCTGTTGGTCTGGTATAAATGTGTGTGTGTATGTAATGCGTTATGAAGGGGAATAATTGTTTACTTCCCTTCCATCCATTGCCTGTTTAATGCAGGATAAGATCGTGTTTCCTTTGTAGCTACTGCATGACATTGGGCACTATTGCTAAACCTGCTGTCTACAAGCATGCCTAAATCCTTCTCATTCAAGGATTCTCCTAATTTATACCCATTTAATTTGTAAATTGCCTGCTTGTTCTTGTTTCCCAAATGCATAAATGTAAGGTTCTGTATTAAACCTCATCTGCCATTTACCTGCCCAAGTTTCCAGTCTATCCAAGTCCTTTTAGAGAGAAATTACACCCTGCTCTGATTCTGCTACCTTAGACAATTTTGTCATCAGCAAAGATGGAGACTTTGCTCTCTCTGCCAACCTCAAGGTCATTAATGAACAAGTTTTTAAAAGCACGGGTCCCAGTACCGATCCCTGAGGTACTCCACTCACAACTTGAGCCCAACCTGAAAATGTTCCATTTATGTCGACTTTGGCTATCTTTCAAGCCGTTTTCAATCCAGGTGCAAATAATTTGCTTTATTTTGTACACTAACCTCTTTTTTGTGGAACCGTTCAAAAGCCTTTGCAAAATCTAAGTAGACCACATCAACTGCATGACCCTGGTCTAAATTCCTACTTCAAAGAACTAATTAGGTGAATGGTGAGAATCGGCTACATTTCTGAAGGACTTTCCCTGATTAGGACGTTTTTCTTTGCTGTAATTTCTGCATTTTGGCTTCACTACTGGATCTGGTAACAACTTTTTTTGGTGGGGTTTTCGCAGAGGCCATCCATTAAAGTACAGTGGTGGTGTAGAACCATTGGGAACGGGCCAGAAGACTGGTCTATTCCCAAAATGTTGCCACCCTTTATTAACTTTAATTTTGTTACCCACCCCCTTTCCCCGGTTGTGATCTAGCTCCCTTTATAAAAATAGGTACAAGGTCTGCTTTACGCCAATCTTGTGGTACTGAGCCTGTGGAAATGTAGTCCTTGAATATTAAATGTAATGGTTTGGCTATTGCTGAACTTGACTCCTTGAACTCTTGGATGTATGCCATCGGGGCCAGGTGCCTTATTTACTTTAATTTTATCAAGCCACCTATGAACTTCTTCCTCAGTTAACCAATTGTTCATTAATATGGAGGTTGTGGCTTCCTCGTGTGACACTACTATAGCAATTGATTATTTCCTAGTAAATACAGAGCCAAAGAATTTATTTAATATCTCTGCTTTTTCCTTATCTCCTATAATCTGCCTGACCATCTCACACTGAAAGGTCCTTTACAGTATGTTCTTTTTTTTTTTTTTTTTTTTTTAAGGTACTTGAATGTTTAAGGGTTGATCTATCTTTCTATTTAGTTTACTTCATATATAATGTTGATCTTACCTCTATAGGTAAATCACACATTTTTCTTAAGGGTTGAAGGAGAAATTCTTGTTCCAGACAATGTTATTTGACTTTAAGGATAAAGTTGTTGTTTTTTGTCCTTTTGCCCTATTCAAATCTGGCAGTCCTAGCACAGATGATATGCTATCAATCTGCTTTTCGATTATAATAATGCACAGTACTGCACCATGATGTATTTTCAAATGAAAGTTTACTCAAACGTAGCTTGGTAAAACTATTGTATCATGCAGTGCTTCGGTGTCGGCTTCTGTAACTGTGTGAAGATTTGCTCAAGAGAATTTTTTTCATACAAACTGTGCTTTTGTTACTGATAATATAATTTTTTTAAAATTCCAGATTTAAGGACCCACTTACCGTACCTACCTGTAATGTATTATAAGTTACCGAGTTGCACTTGTAGTTGATGCGGTAGCTCTGGTAATTGGCATGGCTGAAATATTGATATGGTTCCTGATGTTTTGATTCCCTGGAAGAGGTGACTGAATAAAATCTGGTTTTATTCTGGCTCTGTCACCAATTTTTACATGTTCATGTGATTTTGTTATATGTAATTCTGCTGTGTATTGCAGGTTACTCCAAAATGAACCGTGGACAATAGACTTTATCCCCTACTAGTTTCTTGTTTTTCTAGAATTCTTGTTTGTAGTGAATCCAACTTGTTCCAGATCAGTGTTTTTGAGGAATGAGTGGGCAGGATGGTGACTGTTTTTAGTTTCCTTTTCTGATCCATCAGATCGTCAAAATCCAAGAACACTCCTGTGACTCTTCAAATAAGAATACATGCAATGCGATGGGTGAACTGAAAGTCTTACACAAGTGTACTGGTATTATTTCCATTGTTTGTAATTTAGTCTGGAGTAATGGATCTAGGGAAGAGGTAGATATAATACTGCCCTTCAGGGAAAAAAGTTCCCTTTTTGTGTTAAAGAAGTTAACTAGTACAATATGCACCTACAGTGTACTGGGGTCAGCAAAACGCTATAGTGCGGATCATACTTTGACTCCCAGCCTCTGTCTATGAATTGGGAAGGGCAGATTACCATGCACTAAGAATAGACCGCGAGGGCTTCATGGGGGCACTGCAAAATATTCATTTTATTTAGACAAAAAAAATATTTGCTAAACTCCTACTGTGGTCTCCATGATCTGAAACGGGGATTACTTTTACATTTTCATTTTTTGTTTCTTTGGTGACCTTGGGACCACAAAGGTCTGGGTCTGTCTATATGTCTATTTGGTCCCGAACTAGTTCAGTTGCTGGCAGTCATCTTCTCTCCCACTAGCGACTTTAAAAACCTTTCAGCAAAAATACTATTATCCATCTTCTTTTGATATAGAAAACCTCCACATTTGTAAAAGGTAATCTTTTCCATGTTTGCTATTATAAAAGATTTAGCAAAACCAGTCAACCGTTATGGGTGAATTGTTGGTTAGATGAAAAACAATAATCATAAGTTACAAACTACTCTTTGATTCGACAGCACACAATAAATTCCTATTCACTTGAAGCTCTTAAGATAAAGCAAATCACAACAAAAAACTGTGTTTAGAAGTGAATGTTTCTCTCTGCCTGGTTTTAGATTAAACTAAAATATTCCAGTATCTTCCAGACCTACGGTGATAGATCCTTTGGGGAACTAGCTTGGGTGATTTTGAAGAATCCCAAAAAATAATGTTTTGCTTGCAAGGTACAGCAGACAGACATTTAGCGATTCAACATTTGTTGATAGTAGATTTTTAGCTTATGTTTTCAATTTAGAGAATGAATGTCTGGACAGTTCATTCACATGAAAGTGTTTTACATTGTAGCCATGAATGCTATAGTAATTTGTTTGCTTTGTGGACTATTTCGTTAACCTAACACTTTTGCTGCAGTAGAAGGAATTGGCACAGATTCTGCTGACCTTTTTCTATTGCACATTTTCATGTATTTTATGATCCCTTCTTTTTTTAATGCTGGTCACACCACGTAACTTGTGTATGCGATAAGGGTTAATCGCTCCCAGCTAACTTGCATCTCTCCGGAGTGTCCCTTAAATGAGCTGTATCTTCCCCCCCAGCCCCTCCCCACCCCAAATCGTCACAATACACCTCAATGTGCTGTTAACATCAAAGATAATTTTAAGGTTTTGCGTCTAGAAGTCCTCGGTCTCCCGTTTACTAGGGGAAAGCCCAGAGACGGTACTTATTGCATTTTAGATTTAAATAAATAGAACAGTGGTTTGTTACAGAAAAAATAATATTAAAACAAACATACAATATAGTAAATGCAGACAGTTTCAAGAAATAAACAGGGATATAAAACAGAAAACCTAGCAAGTTAACACATAATAATATTGGGTCACTCCAAATAAAGACTGTGTGGCATAAAACACCCCTCTACAGTATATTGAATTCTAGTTTCATATAATACAATTGCACATTTTTTTTTTGTTTGTTTTTGTGTTTTATCCTAGCTCTCCCGTCACAGAAGTCCCATTTTTTTCCCCCTGGTGCACTGATCCATCTCCTGTGACCGTTACAACAGCAAAATTCATTTAAACGTTTTTTAATTTAAAATGCCTCGGAGTGTAGCAAGGTATATAACTCGTTACCGTATTTCTTAGAATGAGGGGGCGTGCATTGCGTTTAGCTGTACTAAAATGTACGTTTAGACATCTATTATGTAATATGTTGCATACTGTATGTAGCCTAACTAGTCCAGCATCTTTGGACTTAATTGAAATAGCTGAACATGCCGGTCAGAAATATATATCCTTGTGCATTGTATCATAGGCCCAATATCTCATATTTAGTAAATGTGTAAGGCCTGGGCATTCTCTTTTGGCCACACCCTCTTGCGCTTATCCAGAACTTATTGGACCAAGTCCAATTTAGTTAATGGGATCCCCTTAAAGTCCCTTAAATATGTCCAGGTTACTTTCACTGTCGACAAGGTTTGTAGGTATATGGTTTTAATCACCCCACAATCCCAGACGAGGTCACACCCCAATGAGGTGCAAGCCATCGGCTGCTTTAGCTTACGCTTCTAGTGCTGTGGCCTAGAAAAGCCATGATTGTGGGTTCTAGTTCTGTTGGGTCTGACACCATTCCAGGCATTAGGTTGTGCTGAAAAAGGGTCATACCAGAGGTACGTGGCTGGGAGATATGCTAATGTCTATGCAAAGTGTATTTTAAATGAGTTCTGTCCACTCTTCCTAAAAGGGTTTCCATACCAACTATATAGAATTGACCACCTCTGCTGCTCTAGGGATTACACAGTTATAACTGCGGTTTGACAAATGAGCACTATTTGTTGATGAAAATGTACAGTATCCTGATAGTACAAAGAATATTCATCTTCTTAGACCAGAACTGTGCTATCCAGTTTATATAGATTATACAGGGGGCATTAAATCCCTGCTGTGTAGCCATCTATTTAAGCGGATAGGGTCCCTTTCAGGGTGACTGCACCTCTGAAGAGGCCAACGTGTGACTTATTACATTTTTCGATTTTTCAATCTGCATTATCGAACTTAATCAGGAGTTTTGTTTTGAAAATATAAACATACAGGTTTGGTTCATGGCTTATCATTTTGCTTAAATTACCATGAAGTGCTGTACACATTGTGGTTTGATCACCTACAGATCTTGTGCTTTTTTATAATTACGTTTTCTTTTATTATTCACTTTCTGTCTTTTAATAAACATATTACTTTTTAACTAGCTTAGTTAGGTTAATACATGATGGATTCCTTGTATTATGTTTGAGCAGCAATACTACATTCTCTCCCCCCTCTTTTTTTCTTTTCTTTTCTTTTCTATTGTGTGTATGTATGATGTATATTCACAAGGAAGCTCCCGCACTGGAGGTTAGAAGGGGCCTCGGCTATATATCCATCGTGTGGTGGTTGTGAGCTTGGATAAAATCTAGAATGACAATCATTTTGGTGCTTTTGTTATAAATCTGTCAAAATACTGATTGAAGAATTCATTGAAACTGAAAGGCAGCCTGTCATGCAGTCGGTGTAACTCAGCAGCTACAACGTATCCTTAGATTTCTAGGGTAACATTATCAATTACAGTCTGCAGCTCAAACAGCTGGGAACATTGGAACAAATGATCACAAATAGGAATGGGTTGCAGATATCTCACACTGCGTGGGAAGTGCGCTAAAACCTGCTATAGAAATCACAGGATGCTTTAAAACAGATTTTAAAAGTATATCTGTATTCATTCACTGTTTGTCCCACTTTTTCTTTATGGCGCAGTAACACTACTTTTGTGTGTGTGTATATATCTATCTCTTACCTAGAAAACAAGTGCTGGAAGTTTACTGCCGGTGTTCTGGGATCGCAACGTTATGTCACAACGTGACCCAGTGACGTGAACAAAAGTGTCGGGGGCTCCATATGAATCGGTTAATGCAATTGCTATCTCAAAAAAAAATAGCAAAACTGGCACAATGTACCTTGTACGTCATTAAGGCCCCAGGCATGCCAGCTCATGACATACAGGGAATGTGATGAGGACAGAAATAGGTACAGAATGACATCGATTTCAGTTAAACAAGTATATTAACATTCCTATTCCCTGTGTCGCCTTAAAACCCCTGTTTTATTTGGAATTATTGCCAAAAGCATTACATATTGTCAAAGTATTGATTCCGTTTGGCAAATGCAATCCTTCCTTTTCACATTTCATTATCTGCTAATTATCCTGGGTTATAAGACAGGCCAGCAGCCGAATACATGGCATCCTTACTCGTACTAAACCAGAAATGGGATTTATTTTTAAGAGTCAATTGAAATGATATTTGTATGCATTGTATGTTTAGTTTGCCCATAATAGAATTTGGACAGTTTTATTTTGAAATAATTTTGGGTGGGTGTGTAGCCATTTGTAAGCAAATGGCAATATATTACAAATCAATGGCTAACGTATTGTGTAGTAATACTGTAGTTAATTACTTACAGTATATACTATAATACCATTTTAAAACAATAACCGGTTTGGCTGCATGCATAGATCTGCAGTGGTTCTTCAAACCCAGTGGTGATCCTCACAATCCCTCCATTCATTTCAGACAGCTGCCTAATGCAGTCTGTGGCTTTTTCATCACTGCCAACATATCCGTGCTAAAGGTGGGTTTATAATGGGTCCCATTTTAGATCCAGGTCAACTTGTATGTCTTTAAAAAAGCAATTCCAACTTTTTTTTAAATTATTGATTGAACTGAATAGCTGTACTGTAGTTTCAGCTCCTGGAACCCCTATTTACCAAAATAATTACAGGTAATGGTACGGTAACTGTTCTAAGCTGCTGCCTAGGGAAACAATATGGCTGCCAGTGGGATTTACAGGCCAATAAAAGGCAGTAACATGGAGGGTTGTGGCTTCTATCGGACAATGCTGATGGCCATATTGCATTCTCCATGAGGGAGCACTGGTGAGCATGTAGAGAATTGGGGAGTTCCCGAGCTGAAAATAGGACGGTTGAGCTTCGCAGAACCTCTCGGTTCCAATTAATTTGGGGGGAGGGGAGTTTGAGAGAATCGGTTTACATTTTGGCAGGATTGCTCCTTCAAAACACCAAGAGAATGGTCCTCTACATTTTGTATTAAAAAAATAATTGTTATATTTTGCAATCAAATCTCATAGTACAATTTAAGCTGTTGGGTGTATGCAACACTAGGAACAAATGGACCTCAGACTTACTGTAAATACAGCCTTCTAATTACCCAGAGTTTTTACCATAAGAACATCTTTGTAGGTGACGTGCCTCTGCTTTTCTTGTATGCTCCAATGAATCATTGACCACTGACTCATTTTTCTACTGTTTGTCATTGAGTGGAAATGATGTCTCTTGTCAATGAGCCCTTGAGGATTTTCCTTTCGATTTTTATGTAAAGCAAGAAGCTATCAAATACAGGGCTAGTACTACAAAGCAGAATTGTCACCACTATACTCCTCTTCCAATAGATGGCACTCCTTTTAGTATTTTTGCTGGTCACAACTGGAAACTTCTAGCTAACGCTGGTTATTTTCTAAAGACTGTTTCACATACCTGGAAATGTAGTTAATCAAGTAAGTGATCCCAATAACGCTTATATAGTATACCTGTCATTTAAAACTCAGTGTCCAGGCGGAACAAGTCAATGGTGGCCCTGGTGTAATTAAAAATGACTGCGGAAGTTGGCCCGACTTCTGGTGGGGTCAAATTTTCATGTAGGGACCACATGGGTGAGCTGCCACCTGGTAAGATCCCAAACCGCAGGTAGAGCAGGGGGTGTGAAAAGAAACCTTTAGGAATTCCGGAACACTGTTCCAGATGCTAAAATCAGTGCTTGGAACAGCATTCCAGGGCGTGGAGGATGAGCCCCTAAAGGCCCTGAGCCGGCTGCACATACAGGAGTTTCGCCACCGATCACTGTTTTTAGGATACTGAAAACATGGAATGTTTTCAACTTTTAGTGCTGGGGAACTTACATTTTATTTTTTTTAATGTACTGTAGACTGATTTTTTGAAAAGTTCTGTGTAAAAATCAGCAGCTGAAATAATACAGCTCTTAAAGATTTGCCAGAGCGGTCTGCTCTTCTGGTGTGTTTTGTTCTCATTACCTAAACAATGATTTCATTTCCTTGAGTTTTTTAAGAGGAAGAAATTGGTATGATCTCAAATATTACTTTCTGAATCATATTAAAATGTCATACAGTAGGTTTACACATCATAGGCAGGGTTTACAATATACTTACAGAATACAATGCTTACTCTTGCTTGCTTGAAAGTAACAATATTGTCCAATATATTTAGACCTTTTTCTCTTAGGCTTGTGACAGTGTTTTGCATTTTTTTTTATATTGCTGTTGGTCATGACCTATTCTCGGACTAGCCAGGTATCAACTCCTAGGCCAAATGTATTTATTTTTATTTATAAAATGTTTTACCAGGAAGTAATACATTGAGTTACCTCTCGTTTTAAAGTATGTCCTGGGCACAGAGTTAAGATGATGACCAATACATGGTTACATAAGTGAACAGGGTATACATTATATACAAGACATTTATGCACAGTTAGAGATAATATATATTATAGGCGTATGTTACAGACCAGATTAAAATGTGAGACAGCTTTAGTTTTGAAAGAACGTAAACTGGTGGTGGCTGTGAGTTTCCGGTAGATTGTTCTAGTTTTCAGGTGCCCGGTAAGAGAGAGCAGCCGGATACTTAGCTGAACCTTGGGACCATGAACAGTCTCAGATCTCAGATGATAAGTGCTGCATGTGGTAGGGGTGAGGAGGAGATTGTTCAGATAGATGGGTAGTTTGCCCAGAATGTATTTCAGTGCAAGACAGGAAAGGGGAACTTTGGTTATCACTTGAGTCTAGGCACAATCTAGTTCTTTGAGCATTTCGCAGTGATGTGTGTTGCAGTTGCATTGGAGAACAAAATGGCATATTGAATTGTAGAGGGTGTCAAGTTTGCTAAGGTGGGTTTGGGGTGCCGAGCCGTATACTATATTCCCATTGTCGATAATTGGCATTAGCATCTGCTGTGCGATTACACTTTCTGACCAGCAAACTTGGGAAGGATTTGTTCCTGTAAGGTACACCTAGTTTGGCATAGGTTTTGGATGGCAGAGTATCAATGTGCATCCCGAATGTTAAACCATATGCCCAAGTATTTAAAACTAGTAACAGGAGTTAGGGTGGTCTTAGTGTTGGTTCTGATCTGGAGCTCAGTCACTGGAAGCTTTAAAAATGTAGCCTTGGTCCCAAATACCATTGTTAGTCTTGTCAGTGTTTAAAAACAGTTTGTTTTGGGAAATCCAATTTTCAAGTCTCAAAGTCAGATTGAAGTATGTGTTCAAGATCGGAGAGGCTATGGCTGTGTGCATATAAGATTGTCATCTGCAAATGTGTATTGAAGCTCCCTTACAAGCTGTATGATGGACACTGAGAAGAGGTGATATTCAAGTGGTTGCAGTTAGAGCTTGAGATGGACACATGTTGGGATCTACCTGATAGGTAGGAATGAAACCAGTTTAAAGCATGCTTCCCTATTCCAGAGCACTGGAGTGTCTTAAGCAAGAGAACATGATCAACAGTATCAAAATCTAGGAATATTGCACCAGTGAGTTGTCCCCATTCAATTCCACACTGGATTTCATTGTAAACTTTAAGCAGGGTAGTTACGGTGGAGTGTTTAGGTGAAAACCAGATTGGAAATTTGTCTTTGGTATAGTAATCACTTAATTGTGGTGGTATTGTAAATCCTGAGAAACAGCAGGGGAGGGATAGGGAGTGATCACAGAACCATACTAATTGAATTGTTAAATAAATATATAGGGTAATCAAAGAGTGGGTGCAAACTGTGAACTGAAAAGTGAATCAGAAAAAAGCAAAGGAACACAAAGTGATTGTGCCCCTAAAAGAATTCACTAAACTGCACAGCACTAAGTGTAAAAAATAACTTTTAATAGATTTACTTAAAACATATATTACCAAAGAATTGTGTAACGTGAATTAAAAATGAATTAAATCAACAATACCGAGCATCTATGTCATCAAATTGGTAAGATATTAATACCCCAGTTAACCAGCTAATGATGGTGGGATATAGCGGGCATAAGATGCTACAAGTCAGGGTGTAACCCCCTTTGGGTCAGTTAACAGACCAGATGGTGAATATATAAAGGTCAGCGAGGGCAGATAGATAATAGTGGATAAATACCCAGTCCTCCTAGTGTAATAATATTTTATTCAAACACCTCAATAGGTTGCTGTGCGTGCGTGTATGGTGCGCATGCGCAACAGCTGGTGGCAATCGATACAATACAAATAACAAACAGCTGAGTTCAACAGGTGATAATTAAATATATAAACATTTAATAAAAACATACATAGGACATATGGAAAATAATAAAATATATGAACAATTGAAATAGGTCAGATTGACACACTGCTGTAATGATAAAAATACCCACTCACCAATGGATGATAAGGGCAAGCGGTGGATATGTCTGAGAGTATCCCTCTCTATTCCGGTAAGCTGCAGCTGCACAGAAGATCTTCCGTTGGTGAAGGGTTGCACACACCAGCCGGTGTGTGGGCGGATTTCCTCCCTCGATACACCGGAAGATGTGCAGGTGATCGAGGAACAGCGGCGGCAGATTCACCAAGAACTGAATGATGTTGGTCAACTCACATGAGCAGATTCCACACGATAGTCCGTGGAAGGGGGATTGATGAGGCAGTAGTGTCAGCGTGACCACCCTATGCGTTTCAGAAGCTACTGCTTCCTTCATCAGGGGTATAATTGATCTGTCCAGAATTGTCCATTATATAGAATGTTCATTAGAAATAATTAATTTCACCTGTGACGTTCTGGACATGCACACTTGTGGGTATAGACATTCTGTTATAGTGCTGCAGATGATGAATAAGACAAACCTCAGCTGATATACAACACATAACATAAAAGTGACAACCTAATCATTTAGAAGACAACATAAAACATATCGTGGTCTATACATAACCATTGTGTAATTATGTGTAATTATATGTGCAATCTAGATGTGCTTTAAAGTGTATATATGTGATAAACACAAAATATATATTATATATATGTGCATAGTGAATCTATAAATAAAACTAAATACTTGTGTTCAATATAAATTAATAAAGTGTTTATATACGTGTCAACCAATTTTTGAAATAATAATAAATGTGAATTCAATACATAGATATACCATATATATATATATATATATATATATATATATATATATATATATATATATATATATATATATATAAAAAGAAGCGCCCGATCCTTGTGTAAAATCAGATAAGAATTTTAATACATCACGGACAAGACAAATGCACACTTACAATTTGTCTGATAAAATCAGGCATGTTATGGGACCAGCCCATGCACCAACTGAAGACTCCACGATCGCCTCTGTGTAATCTGAAGTCCTTTGGAGTGCTGGATCTTAAGTCTGTATCAGCCTTTGTTCCAGAGAGTTGTCCCAGAGAGTAAGGGAATCAGTACTTTCCTTTGCGGCTGCTTAGTTGTAGCGTGCGGCCGCCATTCACCTCTCTCGTGGAGCACTGGGACCCGGATGGGACTTCACACACGTCTCTGCGTCTTCACGTTGGTAGCTGGGAACTGCTCGACCACCGTAGGTTCACTGCCACATATCCCTACGCGTTTCTTCCGTTCTTGCGGATTTCAAGGACGGAAGAAACGCGTAGGGATATGTGGCAGTGAACCTACGGTGGTCGAGCAGTTCCCAGCTACCAATGTGAAGACGCAGAGACGCAGAGACGTGTGTGAAGTCCCATCCGGGTCCCAGTGCTCCACGAGAGAGGTGAATGGCGGCCGCACGCTACAACTAAGCAGCCGCAAAGGAAAGTACTGATTCCCTTACTCTCTGGGACAACTCTCTGGAACAAAGGCTGATACAGACTTAAGATCCAGCACTCCAAAGGACTTCAGATTACACAGAGGCGATCGTGGAGTCTTCAGTTGGTGCATGGGCTGGTCCCATAACATGCCTGATTTTATCAGACAAATTGTAAGTGTGCATTTGTCTTGTCCGTGATGTATTAAAATTCTTATCTGATTTTACACAAGGATCGGGCGCTTCTTTTCTTTTTTATCTAAATAGGTGCTGTGGGAGTTCGGTGAACCCAAGAAGAAGCAGCCTGTACTTCTGTGATTCATTTATCCTGGACAATCTGAGGACTTAAGTATTTTTTGTGAACATTTACAATTGCTTTACCATTTTTTCAATCTTTTGGTTTTTGAATATTAATATATTTGGTCCACTATTTGTTATGATTTGAAATCAATTCACAATTTAGGTTAGGTTGGACCCTGCATATTTTTAGTAATTTATATCAATTGCACAGATTCTTTTGTCCTCTATTTTTGATACAATTTGAATCAATTTTTGTTCATAATTTTTTTATTTTTCTTTTTGATTTTTATGCACACTTTTTCTTTTCTTTTTAACACATTTTTATAAAATATTCATTTTTTTGGGCATATATACGGCCCCTGCCACTTTTTATATTTTTATATTGATATTGATCTGTTTGAACATAAATTATCAACCTGGTGCAAACACCTACCACATATATCAGCGTTGCAGCAGTTTTGGTGTGTTTGGTAAGGGGCGCTGTCTATAATTCTGTTAATATATATATATATATATATATATATATATATATATATATATATATATAATTAAAAAGCGTATATTGCATGATTTAAGTGTACGGCTATACAAAAAATGCATTTGACAGATTATTTCATACTCATAATGCAAGAATAGGGGTACACGATAATAATGGAACGTTAAATAACAGAATGGATATATTTGCTAATATCTGAAATCCCTAATAGAAAAATAGAAAAGATTTAAATAACCAAGAATGGTTTCAAATTCAATGTTGAGGCCTAATGGGGATAGAGTGCGTAGTTCGTAAATCCAATAGGATTCTCTCCTCCCCAATAGGCTGGTGGTTGCTGCTTTTTGCTTGTGTAGGAGTCCCCCACCCTGCCTTTGGTGCAAGGGAGCTGTTCAGTGGTTCCCCGGTGCTCTGCACTATCGGTAGCTGGGGGTGGCCATTTTGCGAGTCGCGCATGCGCAGTGAGGCAAGGGGCGAATGTGCAATGTAAGAGGCAACGGCCATCTTGGGATAAATCTGCACATGCAGTCGCAGGACTATATGTCCCAGAATCCTCCGGGGGGAGGGATACACCACATGGGGCTGTCCTAGCCAATAGGGCTCTGAAAAGTGGAACAGGATATCCTCCCCGCGCGGAAAGCCCGCGATTCAATCTTCCAGGAGCGGCAGAGGACGGATGCATTCAGGGTGCCAGTAGCCCCTGGACTAGGCCAGAACTCTGCCCGTAGGCCCCAGACAGGCCCTGAGACATTAGCGAAGTAGTATTGTAAGGAAGGCTCCAGATAGGGACTCTTCCCCTTATCAGTACTGTTGCACCGGTGACAGGGTGGCCACGCGGTGCCCTGTGGCCTGGGACCATGTTACAGGCTCCATAGACACTTTGTGAGACCCTCCGGCTGGAGCTCACATGGCAAAGAGGATCTGGACAACTTAGAGAGGGGAACTCACTACGCCAACCATGCCTTGGAGGAAGTAAACCTGAAGGGCATCCACAGCCTGTGCTTGAAGTTAGCAAAAAGAAATGAAGTCGGCCTCCTTGTAAGTAAAGATAAAAAGGAGTAGGAACTAATACAAAAACACCAGAGTCCAGGTAGTTAGCCTGGGCTGACACATCTATAATGTTGTTTCTGATGGTAGAATGCATTGTATTCTATATCAGATAAACGTAAGTTTTTTTTTTCTTCATGTTTGTATTTAAATGGGGTAATATATGCTCCATCCACTTGGCTATTGTCCACAATCCTATACAGGAATAACTACACTGCAGCAAGCTTTTAAGGAAGTATGATCGGGGTTGGCATAAATGCAGACGTTGTCATTTATTGTAATTTGGCTGAGAGCATTCGGCTATAAAACCAGTTTTTCTGTTCAAATGCTGCTTTACATATGAATGGAATAGTAATATTTTTTGCATAGGAATCGGGGACTCCGCGTTACTTTCTGTTCTGGGGACCCCCTGCTTCCCGAGAGACTTACTGGGCAAGGTGCTGCAGGTTCTGGCCCTCTAGGTGAAACAAAATGGAGACATAAATCTCCATCCTAACAGAGGCCAATAGGATGCTGTGATGTCATGGTCCCATGTAACATGGGCGTTAACTTCATGAAGTACTGGAAGCCCCTTCTCTGGTAAGTACCTTGCGGAGCAGGGGTCTGCTTCCAAACTATATCAAATAAAAAGTGGCGAGGATTTAGTGAGTGCTCTGAGATGCATTTAAAAGGTCTTAAAAGCACAATACTGTAGAAAGTGTAACAAATCTCGACACCTGCGATACGCCTACAAAGCAATATGCTTGTTACAGGCATACTGTATAACCACGGTACAATCAATGGAACATATTTTCGTAATTTACAGTAGCAATGATCTGTTAGAAAACCTTTATTAACGAACCGCAATCTGCCAGTGAAAATCTTTTCAAAATCAATATTTCACCCAAATGGAAAGCTACTACAGAATTACGTAATATCATGATGTGGTTAAAGGAAAAGTACAAGTAATTGGGGAGGAAAAAGCTATGTTTTTAGTTGTCCAACTGGAATCTTCAACATCATAAAACTGACCAGGAATCGCGATACCTCGGAGAATTTTCCCCTATTTTTAGACGCTATATGTGTCACCCAGAGCAAAAGATCTTCTGCTTTGGAAAACAGTGCATTGAATTCTTCTGGACATCTGTTTGAAAAGGTGAATTACTAAAGAACAGAGGATCTGACTACTTCCAGATGTGTAATGCCTCTGTGCTAAGAAAAACTTCCCTTCACCAATAGCTGAGCTTAAAAAAAGAAAGAAGGATGCTGATTTAGCTGATCTTTATCCAGCAAAATATTTTTAGGTATGTATTAAGGACTGTTTTGAGCTTTTAGGCATCCAAAGTAACCATAAACTAGTGTAGCAATTGAAGAAAAAGGTTGAAATGGCACATTTTTAACTGCTAGATTATTCTAATGACTCAAGTGTCATTCTAGGAATGTGAACTTTTGAACTTTGTGTAAATATGTAGAAAGATGTTGAAGTTTTAGAGGATGTGAATGTCCAGACTTTATACATATACCTGAAAAGACACAGTTGCTCAAATGTAACTGAAACCGCAGTCTCCCCTAACCTGTAAAGAAATACGGGTTTGTCTTGCTTTTTTTCCTGCTGGTTGCCTGAGTGCAACCGCCCTGGTCTTGTTTCCTTGTATAAGGAGACCTTAAAATCGCTATCACACCGGCTTCCTTTTGCATGGCCATTTAAATCCCCTTTAAAAACCACGACATGATGCTGGTAATTGAAGCGATGAGCATCTCTGGAACCAGGTGGACTGCGGAGATTACAATATCCCGGTTCAGCTTCTGAGGACTCCCAGTTCCAATCCGTGTAAAAATAAATCAAAAGCAGTAGAGGAAAATGCTGCTTTTCCGTTCTGTGGGACATGGCATAACTGGGGAGGATAATTTCGCCATTAAATAAGAAATTGTAGCATTCCTGCTAATGGTCTGTTCACCTTTAATGGTGGCTACATTGTAATACTGGTTCTTGCACTGATTGCTAATGGGCATGTAAATAAATTATTGGTCATGGTTATTGCGCCTTACAGAATAAACTTTGTGCGCTTTTTTTTCTTTACAATATGGTTTGCGAGACTGGAACAGACGAGGCCGTCGCTCGTCCTTCTCTTCAGAGCCTCCCTTGTACTGCGCTGCAGAATGTGTGCACTTTACAAATAAACAATCGTAGGGTTTTACCAGCTTTAGTTTGCAGCACTAAACATCTGTGACTCTGAAGCCAGACCTGGTCACTGTGTAGTTATGCATTATACTGGGCTCCGAGTACAGATGTCGCAGAGCTTATTGCGCCCGTTGACGTGCTCAGGACACTTTTTCAGACACGCCTGATTCAAGACGGACGACGGCTTCTCCCGCTGGCATGTTGGGCATATCCTGCAATGTCTGCTACATCTGTAGCTTAGTGGTAAGAAGCCTGCCTTTGACCCAAGTGAATCTGATTTGAATCCCTGTGACCTTGGGCAAGTCACTGTATATCCCCGTTACATAAGCACGGTCATGAGATTGTGAGCTCTTCGGGGCAGGGACACCTTGTCCTTGCAAAATGTTACATTGTAAAATTACATTGTCAGCGCTATGTAACCAAATAAACAGTTGGAATGCTAGTGTACTGGCTGCAAACCAAAGTCAAGGAGAATTGGTAAAAATGTGATAAAGAAAATGCATTAAAGACCAAAAATGTTTACGTTCTTACATTGGGTGATCTTGAAGAAAATCCGTTTGTTTTTTTTCTGTCCAATTATTTTTGCACATTAAAAAAAAAAAAAATGTATTTGACCTCCTTTTTATATACTGATATCCAGTACACACTATCAGAAGCTGTAGGTCTATAGCATGAGTTATACTATAGTATTTTCACCACTGTATTGAACCGGAGGGGGGAGGGGGCTCCATGAGAACTGCTAGGCTTCTGGGTTGGAATAGAGCAGCAGATGGAATCTCAACTCAACCCCCAAAATATTGGTACTAGAGTCAAAAAAATGAAATGTCTAATCTGTATTAGTTGTACATTAAAATGTGAAGTTTCGGTTTCCTTGGAAGCCAAAACATTAGATTTTGATGAGAAGCTAACAAACATTATATTTTCACATATGGGATAGCCAGGGATTATGTACTCCTTGAAGCGCTAATAAAAAAGTAATAAGTATTATCTAATCGTAATTCTGACTGAGTACTGATACGGTTGTATTTGCTTTCCCAAGTAAAAACCAACATTTAGATGAGTAATTATTATGTAGGATAATTGATGTTTACAGATGCAAGTTTCTGGAACATTCTTGTTTCTCAATCATCCTCAACGGAAAGGTTATTAAAGATTTGCATGTACAGGTTTAGGTATTGTATAATTTCTACACATGTTCCCAAACTATGAACAACTCATCTTTTGGCATTGAGTCCAGAAAGCATTTGAACCAGAACCTTATCGGATTTAAAGTTGTAGGTCTGGTAATTCATCTCTCTGCCCCACATCAAATACCGCATAACTGTAAGAAATAGATTAGAGAGAAAAATATGATCAAGACCTTGTAGTTATAGCTCCATAGATTCTTGCTGTGGTAATTGGTTTATCCTTCTGCATTTCATATATTGCATATATTTTAGTGTATCAGAATTGGGGTGCAATATTTCAGATTACGTTTGCTTAGAAATATTACCAGGTAACACAGTATAGTATTTTAAATCCCATTCATGCCAGAGAAACTGGCAGTGCAGGGATAGACATGTCTGTGATCCACATATTGGGTGATAGTCACTCATTTTAGCATTAGTACTCCCATTGACTGGAGTTCAGTAGGGTCACTCTTTGAAGATGGACTTGCTGTAGGTTGTGATAACTTGCAGTGATTGTGATTACACGTAAAGAAAAAACCGGAGTTTAAAAAACAAACAAAAAAAAAACTCTGCAATTTCACCTGTGAAGCATTGTAATGCTGATCCAGTTAAGAACTTACAAACAATTCTACAGTTCTCAAGGACCAACACAGCTACTAGAGCTTCGAACTGCACATGTACCCACTACTATTGCAACCCCGGGGCATGCTCCCATGAGCAAAATAGTGGAATGGCCCATCTCCTTACGCACACATGATTCAAAACAATGGGCGCTTCTCCCACTGATGCTTCTTGTTCCGCTGCAGCGTGCCAAAAGTTGCAATAACGTTGGCTACATCTTTACGTCTTTGAAGTTTTTTTTTTTTTTTAATATTTTTTTTCGTTATTGAATCCAGAACCCAAAAACATAAGTTGCGTCTGGAAGTTGATCTTTCTAAAAGGGTTACATTTTGCATAATAAGATTACTTCAATGTCTGTCTTCAGTATAATAAACACCATGCACACTGTTTCTTTTGGAAAAGTATTGCATTGTATTTGTGGTAAAAAGGGAATTCCAGTGCAATTTTTTTTGCAGATCTGCGCAACAGCTGTGGAACTTCCTGCATACTTTCCTAGTACATTCATTGGATATTGAGCCTTGTGAAACAGCCGTAGGTGACAGGGCGAGGTACAATGTGCTTGGAGTCAACTTCACCGTTTCATACCACCGTGGGGCTAATAACATTTGCTTTTAGGCCTCCTGAGATATAAACCCAACGTGTATGTGTCAGAATAACTTGAATAAAACAGTAGCAATAGGCAAAAATTGTGCTGGATTAAAATAAATCCTATACATTTAGGATGTATGCGGATGAAAAACTAAGCTTTGAGTAGTAGGGAGGCACGTAATTTAACTGCCGGGGTATATGAAGCAAAGGTCTGTTTGTTAGTTTTGGCTCTCGTTCACACTGTGCTTCCCCTCCCAAACTTTTAAGAGCTGCCCTATATTTGTTTAATTCAGTAATTAGTGTTGAAATGCTGTTGAATGAGTGTTACATTGCTGTTGAATAACAAAGGGCTATAATTATAAAAGGAAAAATCACTCCTTTACCGAGCCAGTGGCTTCTGTGTTTTTTTTTTTCCCCCCCTAAACTTTGGGTTGTTCTTATAACATATACTTATATTCTTATAACATCCAGACCTAGGCACTTCAGCTCTTCACTTACCTGCTACAGTACTCTTACCTCCTCAGCTGTCTTACATTATACAGTATGCACACTTTGTTTTAGAACAGGATGACCTTAAAGATGTAGTTCTTCTTCTTGGTATAAATGGAATATACATCTTGGTAGAAATGCCTTTTAGTCTATATTGGCCAGCCCAGTGATTGTAACTAAAAAAAGTATTTCTATTTTCTCTCTGAAAAGAATTGACACATCCCAATGACTCAGTACATAGAAAAATATCCATCTTTTATCAACAATATCAACAATATCAGAGTTTTATGTTGGCCTTTATACTAGTCTAGTATTCTGTATTTATCATTAGCTTTTCAACCTTCTGAACATTTTCACAGCTATTAAATTGATTTCAGAAGCTAAAGTGGTATTGGGGCACTTTTGATGGCAACAGCTTTCTTTTTATTGTAATGCCAAAACACAGATGTATTGGGGTTAACTGCTCCTTTTTTAGTTTATTTTTTTTAATGAAGTTTTGTACAGGCATATTGCAGGGTTCTGTGGCAGGAATAGTGTTGGTTAAGAATAATCACAGATTTTCCGTAGACTAAGTCTCTGTATGTTGAGATAGCTGGGGATCAGTGAAGCCCACTACTTCTGTATTTTAAGTGGGTCGGCAGCAACAGAGCACATGTGAAGAAGAAAGAGCTTAACCTCTTCAAGGTTAAGTTCAAAACTGTAATTACTAAATATAAACGTCATGATTTAGTTGGTATGTAAACTAAACACTAGGAAGAATTTAGGAACCATTTAAACAGAGAACTCACTTTACGAGAGGCCTGTGGGGTATCTAAAGCTATCGTTTTGTCCATGATATTTCATTCAAAATAATGTTGTTCCCCTAAACGGTATCCAAAACCCTCCATGAGTGCACGTCCCCCCTTTAACTCCAGACCTCAAATGGCCAAACATGCATTGCACCTGCACTCGCTCCTCTATAGGAAATCTCATACTCTTGCTGGCTTCCTAAACTACAAATTCTGTATTTTTCACAAGTCTGCTCTCTCCCAGGTTTTTCTTTACTATTCAACACTGGTAAGTCTAAGCAACAACACCGCTTCTCTTTATTTGACTCTCCTCAGAACTCCACCTGTAAACTGTTTTCTTTCAATTCAAGACTTTTCTGATTACTTAAAGGCTCAGGTGAATTCCATTGATCAAGGCATCTCCTCATTCTATACCTCTTCATCACTCTCCTCCTGCATTTCTTACCACTTTCCTTGCTGTGAGAGGAAGAAGTGTCTATTTCCTCTTGAACCAATCTCCACCCTTCTCACTCTTGAACCTTTCTTATCGCTACACTCCCAAACGTTTTTAAATCCTCCCTCTGCTCTGGTACCTTTTCCACCTTCTTCAAGAATGCAATATTACCTTGTCTCTATCCTGCCTTTTGCCTCCACTCCTTGAATGCCTTGTATTCTTTTGCCTGCTCCATTTTCTTAACTATGCTTATTCAACTGCAACAGCTCTAACCAAAAAAACTAATGACTTCTATGCTGCCATAGATGGTTATTACACCATGCTTGTATTACTTGACATCTGTTGCTTTCTTTGTACTGTGGACGACCCTCTTACATTTCTCTGTGGGCATACCCCAAGGATTTGTTCTAGAACCTTTACCCTTTTCTCTTTACACACACTATTACCTTTTTACATCTTTTGGGTCACATATCACCTCTATGCCGACGACGTGCAAAAATTACGTTTTAACCCCAGTACTTAAACCTGCTGTCCAGACCCAAGTTACTGCATGTGTTTCCGCAATATAATTGTGGATGGTCCTCTGTCGAACACTTGGGTACTCTTACTTTCTCTTAAGCCTGGCCATCTCGCCCCATTCCCCAGTATCGCAAGCACGCTGCCTAGGTTTCACATGTGACTCCTCTCTCATTTATACAACTGCTAAACATTTTTCACTTTTTAACACCTGTAAAGGTACACATACATATATATACATTGATATATATCCACATTATCTTTGGGAATGTAGTACAATAAAGGGATTGCGGTATGGAAGACCATACACCGTCACTAGTTATATTGCAACGTGGGTGGTGTGTGGTGTGTACACACACAGCTTGATAGGGCTGTTTTGGTATTTCTGATTTATACATGGAAACAAGACAAATATGGGTTGATAACTTAAAAAAAAACATTTTTTTAATACATTATGTACATCATAAAATCTAATTAAGTTTATAGGGTCAGCGGATTGTATTTATTACCATCAGCAATCTGAGACCGATTCTGTGCAACATAGGACTTAAGCAGTTGTTATACAGATGTGTCCAGACTTGCTGTAATTGCTTGCCGCCACCCGACCGCAGGGCGATTTGTGGCCCCGGAAAATAGTAAGTGGCCATGGAGGATTAACTCTGCGGGTCCATGCTTCTGAAAGAGGACCGGCTGCATTAATCCTTTTGGGCCATCTGATGGAGAGAAAACAGACACTAACCTTTTAGAATTGCTGCGCATCAGTCTCCCTGTATGGAGCCATCTCCCCGCAGCTCTGAAGGAAAAATGCAGGACTGTACAGTGTTGCCTTCCCCCTGGATATGTAGATACCTGAATATGTGGCTCTACTGTACATCATAGGGGGAGCCTGTATGACCATATTCATTCACCTACATCAAGGGAGCTGGACAGGATATTTAGATGGTCCCCTTGATGTAGATGACCGAATATGGTCATATTGGCTCCCCCTTTGATGTAGAGCCACATATTCAGGTATCTACATCATCCAGGGGGGGAGAAAGTACTGTACAGCCCTGCATCCATCCTTCAGCACTGTGGGAAGATGGAGGCGCAGCTAATCGAAAGGTTGGTATCCGTTTTCTCTCCATGCAGGTGGCTCAAAAGCATGAATGCTGTGGTGTCCCATTCAGTAGCATGGACTCCGCAGAGTTAACTCTCCCAGGCCGCATGACTTGCTGTTTTCAGGCGGGGAATTTCAGCATGTTTATTTATTTTTAAAATATATTACCAGGAAGTAATACAGTGAGAGTTACCTCTCGTTTTCAAGTATGTCCTGGGCACAGAGTTAAGACAAATAATACATGGTTACAAATAGTTACATAAATGAACAGGGTATACATTATATACAAGACATTGCATGCACAGTTAAAGATAATATATATTATGAGCGTATGAAACAGTTACAGACCAGATTAAAATGTGAGACAGCCTTAGATTTGAAAGAACTTAAACTGGTGGTGGATGTGAGAGTCTCTGGTAGGTTGTTCCAGTTTTGGGGTGCACGGTAAGAGAAGGAGGAACGGCCGGATACTTTGTTGAGCCTTGGGACCATGAACAGTCTTGGAGTCTGATCTGAGATAAGTGCTGCATGTGGTAGGGGTGAGGATCTTGTTCAGATAGGTGGGTAGCTTGCCCATAAAGAATTTAAAGGAAAGACAGGAAAGGTGAACTTTCTGCCTAGACTCGTGATGACCAATCTAGTTCTTTGAGCATTTCGCAGTGATGTGTGTTGTAGTTGCATTGGAGAACAAAACGACAAATTGAATTGTAGTGGGTGTCAAGTTTGCTACGGTGGGTTTGAGGTGCCGAACCACATACTAAGTTGGTCCGTGGCCCTGAAAACAGCAAGTCTGGACACATCTGTAGGTGCAAAGTAATATATTTTTCAATATAGTTTCATAGTTTAATAGTAGATATACATCCATTAAGTTTAACCTATGCAAAAATTACAACAGATACTGTATCCTATATCCCTTCTTACAGTATATTGATCCAGAAGAAAGCAAATTAAAAAAACAGTGAAATATAATCGAATATCTCATAAGGGGAAAAATAAATTCCTTCCTGACTCCATATATTGGCAATCAGATTAGTCCCTGGATCAACATCCTTCCCATGTATACTTATTGGATATATCCCTGTATACCTTTCCTTTCTAAAAAGATGTCCAACCTTTTTTTTTTTTTTTTTTTTTTTTTTTTTTACGAGATCTATAAAATCTGCCATCAGTCTCCATGGGTAATGAATTCCACATTTTATATATGTATAACTGCCCTTACTGTAGAACCCTTTCATTTGTTGCTGGTGAAATCTCCTTTCCTCCAATCTTAAGGGATGCCCCATGTCATTGTACTCTTGGGATCAATTTGAAAGCTCCTTGTATTGTCCCCAAAATATATTTGTGTATATATAGTGCCGTAGTTATCATATCCCCTTTTAGATGCCTCTTTTCTAATGTAAATAAATCTAATTTAGCTAGCCTCTCCTCATAAGTTAGATTGTCCATCCCCTTTATTAATTTGGTGGCTCTGCTGTGCACTCGTTCCACAATGTCTTTTCTAAGGAGTGGTGCCCCAAATTCTACTCCATATTCAAGGTATGGTCTTACTAATGTTTTATAAAGGGGCATAATTGTTTACTTCCTTTCCATCCATTGCCCGTTTAATGCAAGATAGGATCTTATTTGCCTTTGCAGCTACTGCATGACTTTGGGCACTAATGTCCTATTAGTTTGCTGTATTGAAGCACTCCTAAATCCTTCATCAAGGTTTCTACTCATTTATCCCTCATTTATCCCCATTTCATTGGTAAATTGCCTGTTTATTCTTGTTTCCCAAATGCATAACCGTACATTTATCTGTATTAAACCTGCAAGCAAATCGATGACCTATGCCGCTCAACCTAATAGTTGATTAAAAATGAAAGGGTTAAATTCAGGGTGCATGTAGGAAATATTAGCAATAATACAATAAGACCCAAGGGGGTCCAAAAGAAGCCTACGATAAGCACTCGCTGTGGATATCAGAGGTGACTATATAAGTCCTAAAGGTATAAATAACCTTGATCGCTATTGGTGATTATGGGTAAATGACTTCACTAATACACAACCTCCTATATAGATCATGTAGGATACAGACAAAAATAATAGCTTTATTTATACCTATGTTTAACAATGCATGAATTATTGTGGCATTGACTACATACAGCTAGGTCCGGAAATAATTGGACACTGATGCAAGTTGTGTTATTTCGGCTGTGTACCAAAATAAATTAAAGTTACAGTTAAATAATAAATATGGGCTTAAAGTGCAGTCTATCGGCTTTAATTTGAGGGTATTCACATCCAAATTGGAGGAAGGGTTTAGGAATGACATCTCTTTTTAATATGTAGCCCCCTCTTTTCAAGGGACAAAAGTAATTGGACAATTGACTAAAAAGCTGTTTCATGGACAGTTGTGGGCTTTTCCTTTATTTAATCATCAATTAAGCAGGTAAAAGGTCTGGCGTTTATTCCAGGTGTGGTATTAGCATTTGGAAGCTGTTGCTGTGAACCCACAACATGCGGTCAAAGGAGCTCTCGGTGCAAGTGCAACAGGGCATCCTTAAACTGCAAAAAAGAAAATCCATCAGAGAGATAGCAGGAACATTAGGAGTGGCCAAATCAACAGTTTGGTACATTCTGATAAAAAAAGAACGCACTGCAACACAAAAAGGCCAGGACGTCCACGGAAGACAACAGTGGTGGATGATCGTAGGATCCTTTCCATGAGCAACCCCGATTCTACGGACGCAGGAACCCACTCGCCTCTGCCGTGCCTGTCATGCAGAAAAAGCGAAAGGCGGTTGCCGTTTCCACGCCAAGGCAAAAGCGACAGGCTAAGGCCAATAAAGAAAACCTTCTGCTGACCCCTAAGGCTAAGGGTTTTCATAGACGTCAGCCTTATTATGTCAACAAGATATACGGTGATGTACTCTCGACGCAAAACGATTGGCAGCCAACCCATCGAACCCGCAGACCACTTCCTCCCATACGCTTCGACTATGCCGCCGCTGTCCCGGAAATCTTCAGCCCGTCTTCTCCACCCCTCGTCCTTGACGCTGTCGCCGCCCTCCCGGAAACACACAGGCCATCTTCTCCGGTTCTATCCGACGACGCTGCCGCCTCTGAGATCCATGGGTCACTTTCTCCTTTGGTCTTAGACGACTCTGCTTCTCGCCCGGCAATCCAAAGGTCACTTTCTCCATCCCTCTTCAACGACGATGCCGCTTCTCTCCATGGAACCACCATCTCGTCCTCCGTTGTACCCATCCACCCAGATGTCCACACGCCATGCACAAGAAGCAGCTCGTTAGACCGGATGCTGAATGGGATAAGTGTGGATCTCCCCATATGGATCAACGGATGCTACATATGGATCAACGGATGCTACATATGGATCAACGGATGCAACGACGGATGGAGAAGATAGAGGCTGACATAGCGGGGGTATACATCGTTTGCTCGGTGTTAATGCCCCTGTTTCCCCGACGCCGGAGCAGGGCGGTGACATGGATGTGATGAATGGGAGCATCGACACCCTTCCATCACCAAGCGCACCCCCTCAACCAGGAGATGTAGTGTACATGTATGCCGTTGAGGAGGACATGACAACCCCGATACGGTGCCCGACAGCACCCTGCGCTATCTGACACCGGCGCTCAGGGAGAAGTATAGGGTAATGAGTGCCGGTGCACCCCACAAGTATGCCTTGTTACTTTTTAAGCACCATGTTCCCTACTCGTTGTACTGCGACTGGGCCATCAAAGTGAACTACGATGGAAATCGCGTAATAAAGGCGCTTCCTGCCAATTTAAGAAAGAACATTCAGGATGAAATGCGGTTCTTTTATCCAATTGCAGATCCTGTAATGAAAGGCGTTCGAGACTGCATTAATGGCGTTTTGCGCCATGGACGGACAATGTGGTGGACTTTCTGGATTAATCACAGAAACTGTAAGAACATACTGATGTACTGTACAGTACATGTTTTGACCTGCTGAACTTACTGTAAATAAAGGAGATGTTTTGACCTGCTGTACTGTATTTAACTTACTATTTTAACTTGCTGTACACACCACACAGGACCTGCACAATTCCAGTCCCTGAGGGCCGCAAACAGGCACGCTTTTGAAGGTTGTCCTGAAAACCGGGTCTGTCTGCTGCCCTCGGACTGTACTGGTGCAGGCACGACTGACTGTTTTGCACACCATCCCACTGTACTGTATACTGTATGTTTCTTTAATAAATGAGATGTGTTTTGTATACTGTATTTTATGAATAAAGAATTTTTAATCATGGGTAAGACCATACTGTTGTGCTGAACTGTATTGTACATGTTTTGACCTGCTGTACTTAAATAAAGAAGATGTTGTTGTGTGTTTTTTAACTTGTATTTATACAGAAATGTTTTAACTTGCTGTACACACCACACAGGACCTGCACAATTCCAGTCCCTGAGGGCCGCAACAGACCCGGTTTTCAAGGTTGTCCTGAAAACCGGACCGGTCTGCTGCCCTCGAGCACTGTACTGGTGCAGACTGTTTTGCACACCATCCCACTGTATATGTTTTGACTTGCCGTTCTTTAATAAAGGAGATGTTGCGTTTTGTATATTTTATGAATAAAGAATTTGTTTTTAAAACGTGACTGTAAACCATACTGACTGACTGTAAATGTTTTTACTTTCTAGACATAAATGTTTTCACAACTGTAGCAGTAAACCATACACCTGTTGATGTTTTGAATTGCTGTGCACTTAAAATGTTTCTACATTGTACAGTAGTTGTAAATAAATGTTTTTGTACTTACTCCACCAATAAAAGAACATGTTGATTTGTTTTACATTGTTCCATTGGCTCCTTTGCTACTGTAACAAAATAGTGTTTCTAGAATGTCGAGGCATACTGCACTGTATACTGTAGGCATGCTCAGTATAAGAGTATTAAAAAAAAATAGGCACACAGTACTGTACTGGCACTGTATAGAAGACACATACTGTATGTACAGTACTGTAATACATGTCGAATAAATGCATAGTTTTTATTTTTTCGGGTTTATTACACAGTATACTGTTTATAAAAAAGTATTGTATACTGTACGGCCGCAAAACATCAGCATAGTGTACATCAGCCACTAAACTGTAGACTCCGGTACGTGGGTTTTTAAATCCGATTCAGCAATGTGCAGGCATTGTTACATAAAGTGATATTATCCATCGAAATCCCTCCATTAGCCGTTTTCTTTTCTGAGTAAAAACAAAAATAAAAGTTTTACTGTAATGGTCAGGCAGCCCCCTAAAGAAGTTCCCAGCCAGTCCCACCAATAATTTTCTCGGGGAGCGTCTCCTGTTCACATTCGCATGCACCTACCGTCGATGTAATGACAAGCATACTGTATGCGTTTCAAGAAGGTTCCAATACGCATGCGCCTAGCGTTCCACCAATAGTTCAGTATCTGCAGTACAGTACTGTAGAAGCCGCTCAGCCAATGATATTGCTTACAGGAGAATCGCTTGACTTTTGAATCGCACCGATATTGATACTGTATTGTCAAAATAAAAAAAACAGAAAATAATACGGCAACAATACTCACCATAGAATTTCCCATTCAGCTGGTGCCGGCGCCGGTCCACTGCCAGTCCAGTGTTCTTGATCATCCACATCGATAGTTTGCAGCGGGACTAGTCCACCTGTAGTGAGCTGATGAGGCTGGAAATTGCTTAGGTACATGCAAGCTTGATCGAAACTGCATGCGAAATCCGGCTCGGGCTCAGGGTTGTCACTGACGGTGGGACCGTTATTGGAAGCCGGTGCTGGTGCATTGCTTGGCAGCGACTGTCGTTTCTTAGTTGTTTTTAACACGACCCTTCGCCTTTTGCCGTCTGCATGATCATAGATACAGGAAAAAGCCGGTGATACACACCAATACCCTCCAACAAATTGTGGCTCAATACGATAAAAACAGGGATCGCTACATAACCTTTTCCTTATTGCACGCTTCCACGTATGAGGAGCTGGCGAAAATTTGTAAAAGTCATAGTTTTCGATAAAATACTGATAAGATGGCAACAGTTGTTCAAATTTATCTGTTGCATTAATCGCGGCCCATATCAAATACGCGTAACTTCTGTCGGGTTTTTGGAAAACGGGCTGCACTTGAACACTCATGGCGGGCGGGTCTCTGGAGAATACTGTAACCCAAACTGGTCTTTGTCTTTCTTTAATATGAAAAGCCTAAATTGATACATTTTTGCAACCTCTTCCTTCAGTCTCAAGGCCAATTTACAATAGCACACTGTGGTATCTTTTTTTAAACGAAACACCTGCAAGTCGACACATTACTGAAGCGCATGCACATTACAATTCATGAATATCTGCCATCTGGCGGATACGCAAAGAATTGCAACCTATTAAATCCGAACCATTCTCAATAAACGCATCAACCGCGCGTCAACCGCACATGACCCGTGGCTGAGAACGCAAAATGAATGCGGCATGCTCCAGGTGATGTGCGTCGCATTCCAGGGAAAAACCGGCGATGTGTTAGACTCAGATGTGCCGCAGCAGGAGGTGGTTGTGTATTGGTGAAGTCATTTATCTAAAATCACTAATAGTGATCAAGGGTTTTAATACCTTAAGGACTTATATGGTCACCACTTTGATATCCACAGCGAGTACTTATCGTAGGATTCTTTTGGATTATTAAACCTAATCTGCCATTTACCTGCCCAAGTTACATCCTGCTCGGATTCTACTACCTTACACAATATACTGTAGGGTCCTCAGCAAAGATGGAGACTTTGTTTTCTATGACAACCTCAGTCATTAATAAACACCGTAAAGCGCAGGAATCCCAGTACCGATGCTTGAGGTATTCCTCTCACAACTTAAGCCCAACCAGAAAAAGTTCCCATTTATTACAGCAAATATGTCTGGCATTTTACTTTAAAAATGCTGCAATTCTAACCTAAACATATGGTTTACAAACCTAGATTAACATCAAGAAGATTATTTTAACTCTAACACTAGGGAATGATCTAAAATGTAGTTTGCTTCATTAGCAGTTCCTTGCAAGGCTCGGTTAGAACCAGTGTTGGTCCAGTGTATGTCATGACTGCGTTGTGACCAATCGATAATACAGTATTACCATATCTTTACTTGAAACTATTTATTTACCAGACGTCTACATTCTCCTCTAACCGTGGTGCGGTTAACCATTTCAAATATTTGAAATAAGTCATTAACAGTTTGTACTACCCAGCTAAAATTAGTAATATGACCATTCTTAAGGCATCCCAAAACTTCAGTCTAAAATGAATGAATAACTAAGGTTGCAAACCATTAACAAACTGCACATTTATTTATCCTGCCCAGATTACAGAAATGGAAGCAGATTAAGATACAGTATGCTGATTTACACTGCATATTTACTGCTGACAAGTTAAAGTGCTCTGGGACAACGTATATAAAATATCCATGTACTCTGCTATTTTGTCTTTACTAGCTATTACAATCACTTCACTGTATCGGGTATTTGATAAGACTGTAAAAGGAATAGTTTTCTATTTGAGGAAGTTTCATGTAAAACATTTGTTTCATGATTTAATATACTCAGCAGCTTTTCAGATGTAGGATACAAAGTTTACCTGGAACGGCACAATACGGGACATGCGGGTTTGATTAGTTCTACATTGTTTAATGTAAAGGCAGTTTCAGGCTCCGTAACTAAAATCGTTGCAATATGCTATGCAGGAAGGCAGTGATCTCTTAGAATATACACAATATGCTATGCAGGAAGGCAGTGATCTCTTAGAATATACACAATGGGCTATGCAGGAAGGCAGTGATCTCTTAGGCCCAGGGCATGGTTACTGCTTGCTTGCTCTCGCTTGCTGCTGCTTGCCACTGAGCCCCTACAGTCGCAATTAAAGCGGCTTTAGTAGGGGCTCGCGCATGCTTTCCGTTGCTTGCTGAGGCGCGCTTGAACAGAGCCGACAGTGAAATTTTAAATTCACGCGCTGAGTCCGCTCACGTGACGCCTCAGCAACCAATGGAAGGAGAGCAGGGAAATGTGAACGGGGTCTGGCGCCAGCGGAGTGAGTGTACCTTCTGCCCGATTCCTGTGGCTGTCAGCCTGCGGGAGATGGAGGGGGCTTGCGCTGCCGGGGGTGAGCGGGTGATGTGCCTCCATCTGCCCGATCCCTGTGGCTGTCAGCCTGCGGGAGATGGAGGGGGCTTGCGCTGCCGGGGGGGAGCGGGTGATGTGCCCCCTTCTGCCCCGTGTGTCTGTGTGTGTGTGCATGTATGTGTGTGTGTGTGCATGTATGTGTGTGTGCATGTGCATGTATGTGTGTGTGTATGTGTGTGTGTATGTATGTGTGTCCATGTGTGTGTGTGTATGTGTGTGTGTGTGTGTACCAGTGTGTATGTGTGTGTGTACCAGTGTGTATGTGTATGTGTGGTGTGTGATGTGTGTGCGCGAATATATTTATCAAAGTTGCACAATGTTAATAAATAATTTACTCTCACATGTCTTTTTTTAAATTTTTTAAATATTATATAATATACACATACACATACACACACACACACACACACACACACACACACACACACACACACACACACACACACACACACACACATCACTTCAAAGTGACACACACACACAGTGATACCCGCCTCCCAAGCGCTTGCTGTCTCCTCTGCAAGGACAGCAAAAAGCTCCTGGTAGAGCGAGCGGCAGCAAGCGAGAGCGAGCGGCAGCACCTAAGCGCTTACTATGTCCAAGGCCTTAGAATATACGCAATATGCTATGCAGGAAGGCAGTGATCTCTTAGAATATATGCAATATGCTATGCAGGAAGGCAGTGATCTCTTAGAATATACGCAATATGCTATGCAGGAAGGCAGTGATCTCTTAGAATATACGCAATATGCTATGCAGGAAGGCAGTGATCTCTTAGAATATACACAATATGCTATGCAGGAAGGCAGTGATCTCTTAGAATATACACAATATGCTATGCAGGAAGGCAGTGATCTCTTAGAATATACACAATATGCTATGCAGGAAGGCAGTGATCTCTTAGAATATACGCAATATGCTATGCAGGAAGGCAGTGATCTCTTAGAATATACGCAATATGCTATGCAGGAAGGCAGTGATCTCTTAGAATATACGCAATATGCTATGCAGGAAGGCAGTGATCTCTTAGAATATACACAATATGCTATGCAGGAAGGCAGTGATCTCTTAGAATATACACAATATGCTATGCAGGAAGGCAGTGATCTCTTAGAATATACACAATATGCTATGCAGGAAGGCAGTGATCTCTTAGAATATACACAATATGCTATGCAGGAAGGCAGTGATCTCTTAGAATATACACAATGGGCTATGCAGGAAGGCAGTGATCTCTTAGAATATACGCAATATGCTATGCAGGAAGGCAGTGATCTCTTAGAATATATGCAATATGCTATGCAGGAAGGCAGTGATCTCTTAGAATATATGCAATATGCTATGCAGGAAGGCAGTGATCTCTTAGAATATATGCAATATGCTATGCAGGAAGGCAGTGATCTCTTAGAATATACGCAATATGCTATGCAGGAAGGCAGTGATCTCTTAGAATATACGCAATATGCTATGCAGGATGGCAGTGATCTCTTAGAATATACACAATATGCTATGCAGGAAGGCAGTGATCTCTTAGAATATACGCAATATGCTATGCAGGAAGGCAGTGATCTCTTAGAATATACGCAATATGCTATGCAGGAAGGCAGTGATCTCTTAGAATATACGCAATATGCTATGCAGGAAGGCAGTGATCTCTTAGAATATACGCAATATGCTATGCAGGAAGGCAGTGATCTCTTAGAATATACACAATATGCTATGCAGGAAGGCAGTGATCTCTTAGAATATACACAATATGCTATGCAGGAAGGCAGTGATCTCTTAGAATATACACAATATGCTATGCAGGAAGGCAGTGATCTCTTAGAATATACACAACATGCTATGCAGGAAGGCAGTGATCTCTTAGAATATACACAATATGCTATGCAGGAAGGCAGTGGTCTTAGAATATACACAATATGCTATGCAGGAAGGCAGTGATCTCTTAGAATATACACAATATGCTATGCAGGAAGGCAGTGATCTCTTAGAATATACACAATATGCTATGCAGGAAGGCAGTGATCTCTTAGAATATACACAATATGCTATGCAGGAAGGCAGTGGTCTTAGAATATACACAATATGCTATGCAGGAAGGCAGTGATCTCTTAGAATATACACAATATGCTATGCAGGAAGGCAGTGATCTCTTAGAATATACACAATATGCTATGCAGGAAGGCAGTGATCTCTTAGAATATACACACTGGGCTATTTTATAAACCCCACAAATGTTACTAGAACAGGAGATGTTTGCATTGATTTGTTTCTCTGTTTTAGCTGCAATATGTACTGCTACAGTAGGTGGAAATTGAACTTTGAAGAGAAAATAGTTTGCACTGGCATACTAAGGCCACTTCTCAATATGCGTGAACGTGTCTGCCTGCTTACAGGAATGCAGTCCAAATCAAACTTTATGTTCCATTTTAAATCATCTCGGTTTTTAAGTGCATACAGTAGAATGATTGATACAAATATATTTTCTGACATCTTAAAGCAACAATCATTTTTTTTTAAATCTATTTTTGTTTTTAAATCAGTTGTGTATTCTAGTTAATGTACTGATCATCCTTTGGTAACTACAGCAACCATTTAGAAAGTGACATCCATTTCCTGTTTTGAAACGCGCTCTTACACACCTTTTTTGAGCTCTGCCCTTTTACTCTGAAAGCTGTAACAGTAATGTTTTACACTTGGTAATATAATGTTAAATTGTAGCTGTAGCCTTTCAGACTGTCCATTGAACAGGCATTTAGATAGGCACAAAAGCAGGATTTTGTCCGAGACCTCACAGGAGAATATCGATCGGCAGCTTTGGTAATTATTTCTCATTAAAGCTGCATATACTGTATAACACAAACAGGGCTGCTGCTTTAAATATGCATTGTCCATTTTCTAAGAAATGCCTTGTGACTCCAAATCCACTTTGAATTAAAAGTAGCATTCTTACCATTAATCCTTTAATTATCCCCTAATGAGACCGCATGCATTGTAGATTCTGAGAAACGTCCTTGTGCTATTTTAGATTTATAGGCTCTTGGTACTAAATTTGAAACCTATATCATAATATACTTGAAACAATAGATCTACCATTACTGTATATATGTAGCTGTTGCATACAGGGGCGTAGCTATAACCCGGGGGCCCGCGCTCTTGGGGGGGGGGGGGGGGGTCACTCTCTAGCTTGAACAATGCATATTTGTCCTGCTGCACATGCGCGTTATCAGCTTGCCGATTGTGCGTGCGCACAAGCAGCCGGCCAGTGGCAATCGATTTTTCTAATTATTGACATGAATTGTGTTCGTTATTACAGTTTAACAGTGTCTTGCTATTATTATTATTATGATGATGTGGGTTTGCTTCTGAAGCTTGGCTGTCTGAAGTGCCAAGCACTAGTAGTTTTAGTTTTATATGTAAATAAAATGCACTGAATAAAAGCTCACCCCGAAGCTAAAGGAATATGGAGTCGGAATACTTATAAAACTGGGCATGTTTAGTGAGCTTGTCTGTCTTGTTGAGTAAGCCATGTGTTTACTGGGCGAGTGTGATTTTCATCCTGCCTGTGAATGTTGCACTCTATACGACAGGAAGAGCCTTAGTCAATATGATGCGAAGAATCTTTCCTGTGCCAGGGAAGATTTTGGTCCCATTTGTCTGTTATCTTCTCTAGCAAAGGGCAACTGCTTCGCAGCATATGGAATAAGGGCCCTAGTTTCTGTGCCCCTGCTCAACCTCCCATGAGTGGACATGTTATGTAAAGTACTAGTTCTTATGTTATATGTGCACACTTTACCCAGAGTGCCACCGGAGCTATGGCACGTCTGTCATGTTCACCTCATGATGCCACTCGCCTTCAAATACCTGGAATGGAAGGAGCTCCACTTGCATTTTGATAGAGGTCATGTCAACCTGATCAGCCCCTAAAACACGATCAAGTACCCATAATGTACCTGGTACCTCATTAGGGCACTATAAAGGTTAATAGCTTGAGTTTTCTCCTCGGCTTAACATGGTTACATGTTTATTATAAATGGCTGAGTGTGTAATACAAATGTGAAGTCTCTATGTTAAATATTACTTGCTTTACTGCTTTCAAATCGGGTCTAAAATCAAAAGGATGATTATTTAACAACTTGTACTTTTTGTGAAATTCTTTCTATACCTGTCATCAATCAGAGTACTAATGGTTAGCAATAGACCAGCAAGCTTCTGTTATATTACCAATGTACTGATCGCTAACAGTGTCTACTTGGGTTGCTATCAAATAAGTTATCCATTTTAACCTTTAGAAGTGTATCACATTTGATATTCCATGTGTCTTTGTAAAATTCACACACGCGTTCCTATATAATTAAATAAACTAACTTTGGTCTTGTGAACAGTCATGGTTAACACCTGTTTCAACCAGTAACTATTTTTATTGGAGTGAATATCTGTAATTCAATATTTCTTGAAATGGAGTGAATGGAAACAAATCATGGCATGATATTGGGGGAAAATTGGAAGAAAAGGACAAACTTAAAATATGAGTTCAATTTAAGTGAAACAAAATAATGGCCAAACATGTCTGATTCGGGAACTGTTTTTTAATTTAGGGATTGGATATCACATTAAAAAAAAAAAAAACCTTTATCATTGGGATTTATTCTTTTTTTTTTTGATTAGCTAGCAATTAATTACTGCATTCATTATGAAGTTCGTCTGAAAATGAACATAATTGACAAAATACTGTATGAGTTGAGTGCTTTTTAGGTGGGATACCAATGGCTTGGTCCATTTATTTGTTTAAACAAACTGTCTTTTCCTCTGGTTTTTTTTCTCACCCATATACTTAAATGTACAATAATTGAGTATATTTCTCTAAACAAATAATGCTGCAAACCCACCCCTCCTCCCTCCCCCCCACACACATTTTATTTAGTTTAAAAAAAAAAAAAAAAAAACCCACATTATATAGACCATCCCCATGGTGTCTAATCATGAGCTTTTGGGAAACACTTTTTTACATGATTAGACACTATGGGGATGTTCTATATAATGTGGGTTTTTTTTTTTGTAACTTTTTTATTTAAGAGTTTTTGTTTTTTAATATAAACATAGGGGAATTGATACATAGAGAAGAGGAGGGAGGTACCCTTAGCTTGCTGGCGAGAAGCTTATCTGTTTTATTACCTTATCATAATATTTATTTATTTATAAAATGTTTTACCAGGAAATAATACATTGAGTTGCCTCTGCTTTTCAAGTATGTTCTGGGCATAGTTAAATGACAAATAATACAGGGTTACATAAGTGAACAGGGTATACATTATATACAATACATTGCATGCACAGTTAAGATACTATATATTATGGGCGTATGTAAGTTACAGACCAGATTAAAATGTGAGACAGCTTTGTCTGACGGGTCCATTTTAAGTCTGACCTAAATAAAGGGCTAGAAGAAGCCCAAATAGGGGAGGCCACAAGCCTTGGATTCTGGGGCACCCCAAACACTTCCGGTGGACTCCTATACTGTAACCTCAACCTCTTTACCTCTGAACTCTAACCCCTTTTATAGAGACCACCTTAAAAAAAAAAAAAAAACCATTAGAAAAAAAACCATTAGAAAAACCGGAAGATACCTCCGTTTTAAATAGGAGCCTGAGCTTTTTGTGTTAAACATTTCCACTCTTTCTATGAGGTAGACGGCTTGTGGCTAAAATAAATGGGACTACAGTATTAAACCTTAGAAAAATGTATGTGATCACAAGTTAACAAAAATAACTTTGAGATTTGAAAATAAGTCCACTTTGCCTCAGGTTTCCTGCTTCCCACCCAGGGCCGGGTGGGATAGATCCGGAGCTTCTAGACGGTCCTCCCTTTCACTCCGCGCTGAATCTTCCAGTGGTCCCCTGGGCCTTGGAACGTTGCGGATTTCTGGCCGTGTAGACCCCGGGCTCCAAGGAAATTCTCTGCTTCTGGAGGTGTTAACCAGAATTGTTTCCCATCTCTGTTTACAACTAAACGGAATGGGAAGGCCCTTCTATAGCGGATCTCGTGGTCTCTTTAGAACCGCTGTGATTGGGCGGAGGCTTCCTCTTGAAATTGTAGATCTGGACAGATTTTGAAAGATCCCGGCGTCTTCAAATTCCACATTCTTCCCACTGCCTCATTATTTTCTCCTTGGTGGTGTAATTTGTCTATTCCATCCCTGCATTTCTGAGGGTCTGCTAATCTTGAACCTAAGGGTCGGTGCGCTCAGTCCATAGGATGATCACTGGTTAGTGACGGGTCTATTTGAGTAAATAGGTTTGTTTAAATAGATCTGCAACTCAACCGGCTCGACTGCTTCTGGGATATTTTATTCTGAGGCTTTGCCTCCTTCCCCGATTTTCCAGATCATCAACGGTGTTCGTTAGATTCTTGATTTCGTCGTTAAGTCTGAATAACTCTTCCATTGAGCCTTGGCTCTGCAGGGATTCTTAGTTTATTTTCCAGCTGCACCGTTTGTTCTGTTAGGGAATTTAGACCTGCCTTAAATTCAGCAATAGCCTGGTCGAGAGCCACTTGAAAAACACCTTGCATCTCTTTAAATGGGTCTTTTAAAATCTTTGGTGTGTTTTTTGTATTTTCATCTGTCTTGTTCGTGATCTGAGTTGGTAAAGCTTCCTCCTTGTTGTTGTGGCTGCGCGTGCGCCGTCTTGATTTTCAGGCACCGGAGAAGCAACCTTCTGAAGTTATCGGCAGACCGACGGGGTCGCCGGCCTCCGATCTTTCTTAGGGGGAGGCATACCAGTATGTTCCGCTTGCAGGGGGATTAGTTTTTAGGCAATTTTGGCCGGTTTGGGGGTCTCTTATGTCCGCTATCGGCGCGGAGTCCTCAAAGCTAGCCTAGAGCGCTGTTGTCATCAGACGCTGCATGCGCGCCCCCTGGGAATCGGACATTTTTGCAAACAGATGTAGTCAACAGTTTGTGTCCCCACTGCTGAGGAAAGGCGCGGGAATGCAACGGAGTCCTCCTCTGGCAGCAGGGATGAACGCAGTGGGAGGTCCGATACAGAAGTATGGACACTCTGTAGGGCGCCATGGCTTATGTTTTTCTTTGTGTTGCGGATCTGGGTAGAGTTTCTGGCTGCATCTGTAAGTAAGCCGGCCGGTATATTGGATGTTAAATATGATGGATAACAGTGTTACAGGCCCAAGTCTGTTTTTATTTCAACTCCAGTACCTGTATGTTACAAGATATACAGTATCTAGTGGATAAACTCCTATTCCTATCTGTTTTGTTAAAGTTATGAGATCCACATTTTTAGATGGGGCAAGTATTGCCTCCTTAGTAATATTGTGCCACACACCAGCATTAAGACATAGAATGTAGATTAACATTGTCTGCCTACATACTGTATGAATGTAGATGCTAGTCAGCCACTTTTTCATAGGTACTGTAGAAATAGTCTTTACTGCAGAGCTCCCAAAGTTCAACAATTATCTTGCAGTCAACAAGCCAGGTTTATAATAATTATAATATAATTTATAATTAGAGCTAAATTAAATTAATCGGTTTGCCATTAAAAAAAATAACTTGTTTGTTGTGTTTTAAAAAAAAAAAAATTTTTTGTAAAGCTTATTGAAGTTACACATTTAAGAGGGGAAAAAGAACAGGAACTCTTCCTGTTGCCATGTGGTGTTATCCATTATAATAGAAGAACTTTCTGATCTGTGTAATACTTTCAGCTCTCTATAGGTGACTGGATGATCAGATGTAACTAAATAATCTAGCAGCATACAGTAGATGCGTCACTGGTAAAGAAACTCCTTTTAAGGGAAAAATGTCGTATTAAAATTGCATTTTATCAAATAGTCCCTGCCACAGAGCAAAAAATGATATCCCGGGAAGTGACAGAAAGATAATGATCATTATACCACACAGAGCTCCATTCACGTGGTTATTTCATTGATATTTAGCCCTTGAGATATCATACTGTTATTATCTCGCATAACATTTTGGTAACTTTCCCCCTGTTTGGGGTGTAGCCTGCCTTCAAAGTTAAATGTACAGTATTAACTAGGATTGGTTTAATTTCTTAACACCAAAGGGAGTGGAGAAAAGAGTTCCTTAATGTTGCTTTCACACAGACCCCCTGTGTATATACAAAACTTTAAGATGAGCAGGTTACTCCATCTAGTATAACTTGCTTTTTCAACATATATCTGTTATTATTTATAAAATATTTTACCAGGAAGTAATACATTGAGAGTTACTTCTCGTTTTCAAGTATGTCCTGGGCACAGAGTTAAGACAAATAATACATGGTTACAATTAGTTACATAAATGAACAGGGTATTCATTATATACAAGACATTGCATGCACAGTTAAAGAAAATATATATTATGGGCGTATGAAACAGTTACAGACCAGATTAAAATGTGAGACAGCCTTAGTTTTGAAAGAACAGACTGGTGGTGGATGTGAGAGTCTCTGGTAGGTTGTTCCAGTTTTGGGGTGCACGGTAAGAGGAGGAACGGCCGGATACTTTGTTGAGCCTTGGGACCATGAACAGTCTTGGAGTCTGATCTGAGATAAGTGCTGCATGTGGTAGGGGTGAGGAGCTTGTTCAGATAGCTTGCCCAGAAAGTATTTGAAGGCAAGACAGGAAAGGTGAACTTTGCGCCTAGACTCGTGATGACCAATCTAGTTCTTTGAGCATTTCGCAGTGATGTGTGTTGTAGTTGCATTGGAGAACAAAACGACAAATTGAATTGTAGAGGGTGTCAAGTTTGCTAAGGTGGGTTTGAGGTGCCAAGCCACATACTATGTCTCCATAGTCAATAATTGGCATAAGCATCTGCTGTGCGATACGCTTTCTGACGAGGAGACTTAGGGAGGATTTGTTCCTGTAAAGTGCCCCTAGTTTGGCATAGGTCTTGGTTGTCAGGTTATCTATGTGCATCCCGAATGTTAAGAGGGAGTCAAACCATATGCCCAGGTATTTAAAACTAGTGACAGGGGTTAGGGTGGTGTTAGTGTTGTTCTAATCTCGAGATCAGTCGCTGGAAGCTTTAAAAAATTTAGTTTTGGTCCCAAATACCATTGTTAGTCTTGTCCAGTGTTTAAAAACAGTTTGTTGTGGGAAATCCAGTTTTCGAGTCTCAAAGTCAGACTGAAGTATGTGTTGACGGTCAGAGAGGCTATGGCTGTGTGCATATAGGATTGTGTCATATGCATACATGCAGCAGTATTGTGTACATGTAGATTTTCTTTACTAGCTACTTCTGTAACTTAAATTATATTGTTGCAAATGTAACATGTTTCTAATTTAAAATGAGCTTCTTTGTATACAACCCCCATCACCACTGACCATTTAGTCACATAAGCTATTAATTTCTTGTGCAGCAAATCATTGTCACGGTAGCTTATGACAATATATAATGAACACCAAATATCTGGGTTGAACTGAACGAGGCTTAGATATAATAAAATATAATTTATTCCTTAAATTAGGTGAACACAGCAATATAGTACAATTAACAGGCAAGAAGGTAACACTTACTTAGGGTTGGGGGATGGAGAAGTATCAGCTAGCAATTCTCCAGCAATCCGGTGACATTCAAGATGGTATCAGATGAACTAAAAACTGTATGGTTGATACAGTTTATATACCTGTGTAACCCTATTCTTAACATTGAATACAGACTATTGGTGGACAATTATCTGTATCCAATCCCTAACGTGGAGACACAGATTAACCCATGCCCCCCAGCTAATTAGCCCATGTGTACTGGGACTCTATGGGTAGCCCCATAATTAAATCAGGGGCAACATCAGGGGCAACGACCAGTCTACCAAATGAAGTATCTGCATTGTTTGTAGGTGTAGACATAACACTTACAAACCACTCCAGTTTGATGATTCTCCACCCTCAGGTAACAATTAGAGTGGCAGAGTCTGTTGATTAGTACTTGGTCTGTTGATTAGTACTTAGTGTAAACAATCAGGCAGTTAACTTTTGATCACAGTGCTTAGGCTCAATCAGCCGGCTGCCCTTCATGACCTATTAGCATAGCAGATGGGGTCTGCATTTTCAGAACAGATCCAAAATACCATACATATACACTTTAATATCTACACATATTAATGAATTCTGGTGGGCTCAGTGGGTCGAAATTTGCCAGTTTTTAATGCCTACAGTGGCTCCACATATTGGCCAAATATCAACTCTCTGCGACCTCCAGAACTGGAGATACAGAAATGCACTTTAAAACATCTTTAAAATACAGGATTATAATGAAACATGGGAACAGGGGAACATACATTTTCATGACATGACAAGGTGTAAACCACATTCCTGGACCGCAGTCCAGTTAACCCCTTTCCTCTCCCTGTGAGGTCAGGGGGAGGCCATATGGGGTGCAACCCCTTTAATACCGGGCCAACCCCCCTCTCCCTCTACACAGATCTATTAGTGATGTCCCAGAATGTTGTTGCAAAGGAGCTTAACAGGAGTTGCACACAAATGACTTCTCTTTGAAGCAGCCATTTGTGCCGCTTATCCTTAGACTGCCCTATGGCCGTACTTGGTATGGCACAGAGGCTGGCATTCCAGAGGCCCTTGTGACACTGTGTGCCATGCAGCTTCACCTGTAGGTGGCTTCTTCCGGTGCCGGCTCTGCGCTTCGTTTTGTTTCCCGATGATGAAATTGACACTATTTTACCAGCTACATTTTTGAAGTGAAACTTCCTTAGTGGCACCTCATTCAAACTAGGGCAAAAAAGAATTGTGGAGACAGAAATGAAACGGATGTGACGTCAGTGCTGGCAGTTGAGGCCGGGCTGTGTTCTGGCTCAGCCCGACCCCAACACTGACATCACACCCGCTCAACAAATCAGATGCGGCGGCGGCAATAGCCGCCGGCGCCGCTCCTAATGGCCCCCGCTCCCCCCACACGGCCGCAGACATATGCGGCGGCGGCGATAGCCGCCGGCGCCGCTCCTAACGCTACTATACGTCCCAGTGACGTCAGGCGCTGGTGGGGGAACTCCGTCAGCTGTCTGAAGCTGCTCCGGTCCCACCGCTGTTATTCCTCTTATGTCAGAAGCATACAGACTCCTCTGTCACCCTGCAAGTCCCCCTGCCCCCGGAGCAAACACTCATGGCCCCGGCTTTGCACTCCTCTGTCACCCTGCAAGTCCCCCTGCCCCCGGAGCAAACACTCATGGCCCCGGCTTTGCACTCCTCTGTCACCCTGCAAGTCCCCCTGCCCCCGGAGCAAACACTCATGGCCCCGGCTTTGCACTCCTCTGTCACCCTGCAAGTCCCCCTGCCCCCGGAGCAAACACTCATGGCCCCGGCTTTGCACTCCTCTGTCACCCTGCAAGTCCCCCTGCCCCCGGAGCAAACACTCATGGCCCCGGCTTTGCACTCCTCTGTCACCCTGCAAGTCCCCCTGCCCCCGGAGCAAACACTCATGGCCCCGGCTTTGCACTCCTCTGTCACCCTGCAAGTCCCCCTGCCCCCGGAGCAAACACACTCAAACACACTGACACAAACAAACACACATAATTACATACACATACCTCCGCAGGTGGGCTTGCTGCCACAGGATACACGGGCAGGAGAGTCCTCTGCCGCGGGGCTGGACACTCCTCTGCCGCCGGGCGGGAGACTCCTCTGCCGCGGGGCGGGAAACTCCTCTGCGGCGCCGTTCCCCGCCCACTGCCATGCCGCGCGCCACGCATGCGCAGAAGCGGCTGGCAGCGGCGCCTGGGAATAGGGTGGTTTGAGCGCGCCGCCGGGGGGGGGGGGTGGGGAAGGGGGGAGCTTGAGCGCGCCGCCGGGGGGGGGGGGTGGGGAAGGGGGAGCTTGAGCGCTCCGCCGGGGGGGGGAGCTTGAGCGCGCCGCCGGGGGGGGAGCTTGAGCGCGCCGCCGGGTTGTGGGGAAGGGGGGAGCTTGAGCTCGCCGCCGGGTTGTGGGGAAGGGGGGAGCTTGAGCGCGCCACCGGGTTGTGGGGAAGGGGGGAGCTTGAGCGCGCCACCGGGTTGTGGGGAAGGGGGGAGCTTGAGCGCGCCGCCGGGGGGTGGGGAAGGGGGGAGCTTGAGCGCGCCGCCGGGGGGGTGGGGGGGGTATCTGCTCACAAGACTCAGACTGAGCCCCCCGGGTCCGCAGCTCCGTCGGGGGTGGGGGGAGTCAGGAGAGAGGGGGCAGGACACAGACAGAGAGACATACGGTACACACAGAGAGATACACATACACTGACAGACACGCACACACTGACATACACACATTGACTGACACACACATTGACTGACACATACACACAATGACACACACACACTTACTCTGACGCACACACACACACTGACTGACACACACACACACACACTTACTCTGACGCATGCACACACTGACGCACGCGCACACACTCTGACGCACGCGCACACACTCTGACGCACGCGCACACACTGACGCACGCGCACACACTGACGCACGCACGCGCACACTCTGACACACACTGACACACGCACGCACACCCCAGTGATGTACCGAACACCGCCCCTGAATGATGTGCCTATTCCTTCCCCCCCACTGTGAGCTCCCCCACCCGCTCAACATTCATGATGCTGGTACTGCTGCCAATAAACACATACACACACACACTGACGCATGCACACTTTGACGCACGCGCACGCACACTGACTGTCACACATACGCACACACACTGACTGACACACATACACTCACTGACCGACACAGAGAGACATTCACACAACACAGAGAGAGAGAGACATACACACACACACACACACACACACACACACACACACACACACACACACACAAAATGACTGACACAAATACACACACTGACTGACACACACACACACAAACAAACACATACATACTCACTGACTGACACACTGACACATGTGTGCCGAGCACGCGCGTTATAAGTCAATTTCTGTGACAAAAGTCAATGAAGTTTCACTTACTATGCGCGTGCACAGCACACACAGCTTTTTTTTATTATTTAATACATCATTAACATACTTAAATATTATTACAAAATCTAAATACGGCAAAAACATTTTGCCATTTTCTAAGCGTTAATACGGCACCAATATATGGCATTCGGAAACGCACTACATTGCAGCACTGGTGCACAATTCCTGTATGTTAAAATAAATGCTAGAAACATAATGCTGTAAATAGACGTGCTTGTTAGTTTAAATTTCAAATCTGAATTATTTTATCTACAGTATTTGTAGTTTCTACCCAAAACATTCAATAACGGTGATTGCTCGAGGTTTTTATGTCCAATGTTTTGGTTGTCAACGCTGAAAGGTTTCTATAGCTATGAATCGGTTGAAATATCTTTTAATACAGGGGTGCGCAAACTGGGGGTTCTAGATTTCTTTTTGGGGGGGGGGGGCGCGATGGTTACAGAAGCCCGCACTCGTTCCCAAGGCGTTTAAATTAAATGCAGAGGGACCGTGCGAGGCCTCTGTAACTTCTCTTACTGAGGCGCGCGAGCAGTAGGGGGCGCAGGGCAAAATGTTTGCACACCCATGTTGTAATAGACAAACATAAGTGGTGTTTTCAGTTACTGTCATACACAAGTCCCTCCTTTGTGTATATATTGGTCCCATTCATGGTACAACACCGTTGTACTGTATGAACAACTAACTACAGGTCTCATTAAGGCGGATTACAGTACATGTTGCAATAAAGCTACACTTTAAGGGTTAATATACAATGTTTTTGTTAAACAAAATGTAAGATTTGTGTACTACTTAATAAACATTGATTTTATATTTCATTTACAGCTGCAGCAGAAGGAAAAGGCAAAAGTGGAGAAGATTTCTTTCAGAAGGTAAGATTTGTTCCATTCATTGAGTACCTGCAATGCATGTTGAGGTTGGTGGCATTATGTTCACCTCGAGGGCTGCATTAACTTGCCACTTCCCAAGTGCTGCTGTCACTGAGCGTGTGAATGGAACATGCCACTTCCCAAGTGCTGCTGTCACTAAGCGTGTGAAGGAAACATGCCACTTCCCAAGTGCTGCTGTCACTGAGCGTGTGAAGGGAACATGCCACTTCCCAAGTGCTGCTGTCACTAAGCGTGTGAAGGGAACATGCCACTTCCCAAGTGCTGCTGTCACTGAGCGTGTGAAGGGAACATGCCACTTCCCAAGTGCTGCTGTCACTGAGCGTGTGAAGGGAACATGCCACTTCCCAAGTGCTGCTGTCACTGAGCGTGTGAAGGGAACATGCCACTTCCCAAGTGCTGCTGTCACTGAGCGTGTGAAGGGAACATGCCACTTCCCAAGTGCTGCTGTCACTGAGCGTGTGAAGGGAACATGCCACTTCCCAAGTGCTGCTGTCACTGAGCGTGTGAAGGAAACATGCCACTTCCCAAGTGCTGCTGTCACTGAGCGTGTGAATGAAACATGCCACTTCCCAAGCGCTGCTGTCACTGAGCGTGTGAAGGAAACATGCCACTTCCCAAGCGCTGCTGTCACTGAGCGTGTGAAGGGAACATGCCACTTCCCAAGTGCTGCTGTCACTGAGCGTGTGAAGGGAACACGCCACTTCCCAAGCGCTGCTGTCACTGAGCGTGTGAAGGGAACATGCCACTTCCCAAGCGCTGCTGTCACTGAGCGTGTGAAGGGAACATGCCACTTCCCAAGTGCTGCTGTCCCTGAGCGTGTGAAGGGAACATGCCACTTCCCAAGCGCTGCTGTCACTGAGCGTGTGAAGGGAACATGCCACTTCCCAAGCGCTGCTGTCACCGAGCGTGTGAAGGGAACATGCCACTTCCCAAGCGCTGCTGTCACTGAGCGTGTGAAGGGAACATGCCACTTCCCAGGTGCTGCTGTCACTGAGCGTGTGAAGGGAACATGCCACTTCCCAAGCGCTGCTGTCACTGAGCGTGTGAAGGGAACATGCCACTTCCCAAGCGCTGCTGTCACTGAGCGTGTGAAGGGAACATGCCACTTCCCAAGCGCTGCTGTCACTGAGCGTGTGAAGGGAACATGCCACTTCCCAAGTGCTGCTGTCACTGAGCGTGTGAAGGGAACATGCCACTTCCCAAGTGCTGCTGTCACTGAGCGTGTGAAGGAAACATGCCACTTCCCAAGCGCTGCTGTCACTGAGCGTGTGACGGAAACACGCCACTTCCCAAGCGCTGCTGTCACTGAGCGTGTGAAGGGAACATGCCACTTCCCAAGCGCTGCTGTCACTGAGCGTGTGAAGGGAACATGCCACTTCCCAAGTGCTGCTGTCACTGAGCGTGTGACGGAAACACGCCACTTCCCAAGCGCTGCTGTCACTGAGCGTGTGACGGAAACACGCCACTTCCCAAGTGCTGCTGTCACTGAGCGTGTGAAGGGAACATGCCACTTCCCAAGCGCTGCTGTCACTGAGCGTGTGAATGGAACATGCCACTTCCCAAGCGCTGCTGTCACTGAGCGTGTGAAGGGAACATGCCACTTCCCAAGCGCTGCTGTCACTGAGCGTGTGAATGGAACATGCCACTTCCCAAGTGCTGCTGTCACTGAGCGTGTGAAGGGAACATGCCACTTCCCAAGCGCTGCTGTCACTGAGCGTGTGAAGGAAACATGCCACTTCCCAAGCGCTGCTGTCACTGAGCGTGTGAAGGAAACATGCCACTTCCCAAGTGCTGCTGTCACTGAGCGTGTGAAGGGAACATGCCACTTCCCAAGTGCTGCTGTCACTGAGCGTGTGAAGGGAACATGCCACTTCCCAAGTGCTGCTGTCACTGAGCGTGTGAAGGAAACATGCCACTTCCCAAGTGCTGCTGTCACTGAGCGTGTGAAGGGAACATGCCACTTCCCAAGCGCTGCTGTCACTGAGCGTGTGAAGGGAACATGCCACTTCCCAAGTGCTGCTGTCACTGAGCGTGTGAAGGGAACATGCCACTTCCCAAGTGCTGCTGTCACTGAGCGTGTGAAGGAAACATGCCACTTCCCAAGTGCTGCTGTCACTGAGCGTGTGAATGGAACATGGCACTTCCCAAGTGCTGCTGTCACTGAGCGTGTGAAGGGAACATGCCACTTCCCAAGCGCTGCTGTCACTGAGCGTGTGAAGGGAACACGCCACTTCAGTTTGTGCCTCAGATGTAGGAAATATTTTCACATTTGACGGGATGCAGATTTTTGACATGTTCGTATTTTGTCAGACATTGAAAATGACGTATTGCTAACCTAGAAGAAACTAACAATGTATACATACTATTAAAATGTGTCAAACGTCTCACGCCATGAGTTCTATTGCTTTATATAACTTCATATTTGCAGGAGCAAATTAAACCAACACCTTGAATCAACAACTCCTGATGTACAGTACATTGATGCTGAACGTGCAATCTATTTAATAAGGAATATGCTCATTTGTGATGTTGGATATACAATGAATATTTTGTTGAAATCAAATGACATTTATTGAGCAATGTGTAAAATCGCAGATATTATTTACTTTTAGTTTATTTGGAATGCTTATTTGAATCATACATGTTGTATATATGTTTTGCAGATGTTACATAGCAGAAACATTAGCAATACCTGTAATGGCCATCAGAGGGATATTTTGATCAGAAAAGAACAGTCTGCTCTCGATATCCTTTAATTAAAGCAGCAATACGGGTTCACTAAAAATAAAATAAAAATGATTACAGGTTTGAAGCAGGGGGTCTCCGGAGTTGAACCTTGTTAATTAGGGCTCCAAGGACCCCCTGATTCCGGAGATACCGGCACCCCCTACGGAGGTAAGTTTCTCTGCAGAGTTTAAAGGTCCAGGTCATGCAGGCCAATAGGAAATCGCACTGGATGATGTCACAGCTTCCCACTAGCCCGTGCGACATTTAAACGCCACCATTAGATTAGGGATCAGTTTCTCTGCTTGCAGGTATACCGGCACCACTACAGAGGCAAGTATCTCTGCAAGCAGGGGTTCCCCAAGGCTGAAGTTACCGGGGTTCAGCTCCGGAGACCTCCTGCTTCAAACCTGTAATAATATCTATCTATCTCTATATCTATCTCTCTATATCTATCTATATCTATATATACATCTTTGCTTTAATACTGAGTTGTACTTGTTCTACGTTCTTGTATCCGCATAAATAGAAAGAGAAAGTGATACCTGAGTAATCTTTATCATCTCCATAGCCTGGTATATAGGAGATTAGCACCTTTGTCATCGATACTTGGAGAGAAGTATACTTGTATAATCTATTGATCCACTGTGTACAGTATACATACAGAGTCAACAAATCCCTTTCTTCTGAACGTTGGATCAATATGACGTTGTTGTTGTAGTCTATTCCTTTGACCTTGCAGTTCTTGTCCAGAAATGTTAAACTATGTGTTACTATTTCTTTATTTTCGGTTTAATCTTAAATTGAAATCACCACATTGTTTGGAAACAAATTCCATAGTTTTACTCCTACCTCTGATTCAACCCTCACTGATGTTTAGTTACTGTACCCTTTACTAAATCTCTCTTTAGTTCGAGATTGCCATGAGGTCACCTCCGGTTTAGCAAAAGTCTAAGCCAACCTACTTGCAATGTGCAGATCCTACAAGAACATCTCTAATATCTGACACTTTTTTAAAATAAATAACTCCTACTTTTATACCATCACCAGCCTCCAACAAGAAAGGGCAACTACATTCACCCGTGGTCCGTCCGGTAAATGAATAAATGGATCAAAAATATTTTATAGGTTTACAGTGATTAAATATATCTCACCAAATGCTTCTATGCCTAAGGTGTCTCAAAGTAATGTACAGGTGCGCCGACGAGTATTCTAAAACTTGCCTTAAACTTGCCTTGGAAAATCTGGGGTAATCACCAACAAGACCCAGGTACATGCTGGGTACATGCTGGGTACATGCTGCGACATTTCAGTGACATTTCTGCAGAAAGACTAATGGCCCATCGGATTAACACAGCAGGGGTCCCTGGCAGTCCCATTCAGTTTGCATGGGACTGCCAGGGACCCCCAATGTTAATCCGATGGGCCATTAGTCTGTCTGCAGAAAGGTCACTAAAATGTTGCAGCATGTACCCAGCATGTACCCAGCATGTACCTGGGTCTTGTTGGTGATTACCCCAGATTTTTTTAAGAATACTCGTCGGCACTACAGTAGTTATTGTTTCTATAACAAACACAACGTGCATTTTATTCTAGCACGTATATATTACACATGCTTTAGAAAAGGCAGATGTCTTTTGTACATGTTGGTATTATTCTATGCTAATCTTACTGTACTATTTTGGGTAACACTCCATATTTGAGGTTATTATTCCAGTGTCGGATTTGGGGATTGATGAAATACACGCAAGTTCACATCATAAACAAAGCTTAGTGGTGTAAAATCTGTTATTCTATTGAATTTCAAGTGCCGTGAAGTATACAATCTCGTATAACCTAGATGTTGATTTGAACTGTAAACAAGGTCTGTTTTTACCACAGCACTTGGTCATGGTTATGCCTTTTGCTTCAATATGACGAGTCTTTCAATAACCACAGGCATACAATGTTAGTCATATTGTTGAATGCTGTTTGATTGGTACACAAAGAAGGAAGTATAGAAGATACTATTTTATTGACTAAAGCTGACCTATGTAAGGCACAAAGCATTGTTGTTGGAGGTGTAGATTTCTGTATCTTACTGCGTATTATATAATGTTGGACGTGCATTGTAGTAACAGTTACATGGCTGTATATCCCTTGATGAGTAGGTTGGGGTCAACAGTCCCCCCAAAATGATGAGTGTTGCAGAGTATACAGCCCCGATTTAAGATAAAATATTAATTATGCCAATGCATCCGGATATCATGGAGCGAGAACAATATGAGTGGACTATTGAAGTTGACAACTTCAACCCCTATTGTGGGAGGTGGCCTAGCGATGAGACATCATGAAGGGGATGACCGGTGGAGGGCTCACAACCAAAACTGGGCCCCCATCTACAAAGTACTGCATATATGGCCAATTCACCTGGAGTAATTGAAAAGTCACTTACTGGACCTCGTCGCTGTCATGGTAGAGGGGGTTTGGCCCGGTATTAGAGGGTTTGCACCCCATATGGCCACCCCCTGACCTCACTTGGGAGGCAAGGGTTAACTGGACTGCGGGCCAGTAATGTGTTTTACCCTGCTTCAGCACCCAAATGTGTATTCCCCTGTAACAATGTGTTTTTTCCATTCCAGTGTCTGCACCAACACATACACTGGGATCTATGCGGGAGGGAAAGGGTTAATGTTAATTCTGTGTTTATGACCCTTTGTCCCTTTTCCCGCCTTTGCAGGCTCCATTTTGCAGTTTCTCCATAGGTCGCCATGGGGGCTCAATACAATCCTATAGAGATTCTGGCGATTTGGGCCTGTTTCCGTAGAAGACCTGCAGGTGGCGCTCGAGAGGAGGAGCGGTGGTTCCCCATTGAAAGTGAATGGAGTAATGCATTTCAATGGGGATTCCTGGAACCGACCTCCGGAGTGGAGCTGGCAGCCTGCCAGACCGCAAAACCGCAAGAGCGGCAACATTGTCAAAAAAAGAGCTTTGATCGCGCAATTGGCGTGGAAACTAGGGCCTCGGTCAAGTTCACGGCCAATTTGCGTGGGAACTTTTGTTCTAGGGCACCCAGAAATAAAATGCTTTTTGCCCCTAGATGTTAGGAACCCCCTCACTTGACCCCAACAGGGTCCGACAATTAATGGCGGCGAGAAAGGGTCGCGCCGGCCAGGAGGGTCCTACCATTGACCGTAATGGCGGAGAAAGCCGTGTGGCTTTCCAACACTAAGTGTGAAACAGGGTAAACTGAAAACCCATAACGCTGGTTCCGTGGGGACCCGAGGGTTGGGAGTTGGCAAGGATGTAGTCACTGCATGACTGCATGGCAATTTCCAGCCCTTTCCCATCAACCGAACGGAGTAGGGTTAACTGTTAGTGTGTGTCCCATGTACTTCAATGGTAGCGGAGGTCCCATTGAATCCTATGGAGGCCCCGGCCCTATTGATTTTAATGGAGGGAAGCCGCGTGAAAAAACGGCTAAGTCAGAACGAGCAGAAACCTGGAACCCATAACTCCGGTTCTGTTCAACCTAGAGGGCTGAGATTCGGTCACCATGTAGTCCAAGTTCCGGCAGGATTGCATGGAAAATAACGACCCTCTCGGGGCAACAGAACGGTGTCAGGGTAATGGTAAAATTTAGGTTTCTGCCATTGATTTGCATGGCAGAAAAAAGCCACTTTTGTAATGTGCTTTTAAACTGTATTTTTGTATCTCCGGTTTTGGGGGTCGTGGAAGGCTGATATTTGGCCACTATGGCAAGGGTTCTCCGGCATGAGGACCTGGCAAATTTCAGCCCGCTCAGACCCACAGAACGGATTATTTTAATATATGTAGATATTAAAGCATGTATTGTATTTTTGGTCCAGGGTAAAAGCCCGGGAAGGCTAGAGCTCATATGGTATGTTAATGCTCAGGGGGGAGACAAGTGGTCTACAATAAACCCCCTGATCAAAGGCTCCCCCTCCCTGCTTGTGTATGCTAGCACAAAGGAAAGCAGGATGTGGGTACTTTATGATAAGTGTTGTTTCACACCTTGGGACAAAAGTTTTCCTTTCCCAAGCAGACTTTCAGACGCCGGTCTTGTGGGAGGGGGGCTAGGGAAATATGCCCCTGATTAGAATAATGTCCACCCAGTGGGCAGGTATTACGTTGCCTTAAGTGAGGTGGCAAGGAGGGATTGGGTGCAGATAATTGTCCTCCAATGACTTGCACTCAATGCCAGGGTATAGGAGTGACACTCCATATAAAGGAGTGTAAGCTCTATGCCCAGTGTCTTTCGTGATGTCTTCATTTGAACCTGTATTGCTGAATGAATTGCCAATCCTGTACCTGATTGCTTCATTGTCCAACCCTTAAGTAAGTGTCCATTTCTTGTCTGTTATTTGTATCATCTTGTGTGTTCTCCTTTAAGGAATAAACTATATTTATTATATCTAAGTCGTGTTCAATTCAATCCAGATATTATTTGGTGTATATTATACCCTGTCACAAGCTACCGTGACAGTCGCTCCATCTGGGTAGGTGTGCTCCTGTCTGTATGCCGTCAGCGAACGAACCTCTCAATGAAGAGAGAATCAGCGGGCACTGGTGGGCACAAATGTAAGGCTGGACTGTGCTATTGCAAACAAACTTAATTTATTAAATCATGCACAAAAACGAAAGATAAGAGGATGATGGCCCCCGGGGGAACTCTAACGCGTTTCACCCCTATGGGGCTCTTGCCCGATGATTCTCTCTTCATTGAGAGGTTCGTTCGCTGTATATCCCTTGTTGATTGGGATCCATTTATATGGATTTTGCTTATTATATTTTTTTGGTTCTAGTTATTATTTTAATCTCTACCTTTTACCAATTGGTCATAGATATGATGCTGACTTTGGGTTAAATGTGATATTGTTGTCTGTGACTGATTGGTGCAGAGTATTATGGGTCAACTTGTGTGCCATTAAACAAAAAACTTGTTTTCAGAGACTATTAACTTTTGACTCTCAAATGATAGGGTTGAAAACTGACTGTTTTAGTCGTTATTTTGGCAAGCTTTAGTGCCAAGTAATTGCTTTTGAGGCACTGTAACAGGATATTGAGAGGCTGGATATTAGGCTCAGATTAAATAAATTTACGCGGTTAATTTAAGAGAAGAAAATTGAGTAATATTTCCTCTGAGGAAGTCCGTTTCCTCCAAAGCCCTTTTATACCAGTCATGGGACGCACAAGCAGGATTCCGTGCAAACGTCGCTGATGGGGAAAATTCCGACAGCAGTCAGACTTCTTCTATAGCCACAGAGCCATAAAGTAGGTAGCAACAGACCCCACATACAGTCTGCCCTTGCCATCTGATTTATAGCTCCTTTTTATATAGGGCTACCAACCTAATTAATTAATCCAGCACATTGGGGGCTCCAGCTCAGGCCCAGAGTCTGAGTCTGTCCCCTTGAAGAGTTGATGAGTATGTTCTTATTGAATTTGCAAATATAAAGGTACATGGTCAGTGATTGAATAATGCTCTTAGAGTTCCATTGGATGGTATATACGATCACCAGGCTTTTACCAGTAATGATCTTTGCTCAGATGCTTGCTGGTAGCTATTTTGTTTAAGAACGAGATAAAGGTGGATTTTTTTTTCTCCCCCCACCCCTCCAGAAATTGTTGGTCCCTAACAAATACTGTATGAGAAATTTGTAAATGCAAATGTATTGGTCAGCAGCTTCTTGCCATACCCTATTTATTTCTAGAATCATTTGGTTTAATGCTAAAACACATGTTGTGGAATCCTCTGGTGGAAGACATTCATACTTTTTAAGCCGAAGAATGTCACATAGCTTATGATTTGTGATTTTGTTTCCTAATGTCCCAGCCATTTGGCTAATCAGCACACTTGAAAGGAACACAAACCATTCAAAACCATAAGCAATTTTGTACATATTACTATTTCAAGCGGTTCCATATGCTCAAGTGGCAAAGAAATAGACAAATATATCACTTTCAGCAAAGTACGTTACAAATTTTGTGGTTTTATTCCACTCATTGATATTACAATAGCCTTTATTTCCTTAATACAGAATACATAGTGATTAATGTGTTGGAAAGATTTTTTTTATTTTTTATAGTACAAATCAAATAGAGTACTCTTAGTATTAGCCCACAATGAACATGTATAAACTGTAATTTCAGTAGAATTTTGTGTGTATAATAGTTTTTGAAGCAGGCTAGGACTGGGCAAATTTGTTGGCGTATGGTTAAAGCCAGGTACATTGATTCCTCTTGGGTATAGTGCACATTTATGGAAAAGTGCAAATACTATGGTTGCATTGCGGCAATTGAATTGCACCCATTGATGTTTGCACCTTTACACATGCAAAACTTGCACCTTAAGCTGAGTTTCTAATGTGTATCGTGGAAGTCTGAATGTACAGTTTCTTACGTAAGAACTAGAGTATGTGTAATAGCAACACAAAACAACGCCCCACACTGATACTAGGGCTCGATGCAGAAAAAGCATTCGATATGGTGGCCTGGCCTTTTATGTTTAGCATGCTAAGAGAGGTGGGACTACACGAAAATTATATTAATGGTATCACTGCATTATACTCTAGCCTAACAGCTACAGTCCTTACCTCAGGCTATACTTAAGCACCCTTTGAGATCTCCAATGGTACTAGGCAGGGATGTCCATTATCCCCTCTGCTGTTTGCTATCTGCATAGAAGTTCTGGCCTCTAAAATATGATCAAATCCAGAGATGAGGTATCTCCATAGGCGACAAAGTTTACAAAGTATCCCTTTTTGCTGACGATATGTTGCTCTCCGTGACACAACCAGAGACATCCCTAAGAAGTTTGTTCGACACTAGACTAATTCGGCAAATTCTCAAATGTCAAAGTTAACCATACTAAATCAGAAGCTATAAGTTTATTTATATCTAAAGAAAAAGAAAATGAGTTGAAAAAGACTTCCCATAAAATGGAAAACGGACAAGTTAAGGTATTTAGGGATAAATATCACATAAATATACGAGGATATATATAAAATGCAAACTATCCAGATTTAATCAAAACTCTGAAAAAAGATCTAATAAAATGGTCAGGGCACCAGATATTCTGGTCAGGCAGGATTATATCAGTCAAAATGAACCTTCTTCCAAGAATATTGTATTTATTTCAAGTATTGCTTTACTGGTCTGCAACCCCGGGTACAAAACCATGGGTAGATATTGAGAGATCGGAAGCCCGGCAGCCAGACTTGGCAACCCTTCTATGGATAAAGAAGGAACACAGAGCAGAACACTATAAAGCCCATCCAGTTCTAACACACTCCCTAACCATCTGGGATAAAAATTGTAAATACAAGCAGATTTCATCTATCCCTTCGCTCCCAACAACCGATCAGGTTCAACCAAGAGTTCCCCTCATCACACCACTCAAATGTTTTTTTTAAAAATGGGAAGAAAAAGGACTATCCACCATTGGAAATATGTTGAAGTGAAATAGGATTAAGTCATTTATAGAAATAGAGGAATATGGGGTTCTGAACTCGCAGATATTTCAGTATATGCAACTCAAACACTAATGTTTTATCTATACAACCAAAGAATAATTGGAACAGACCCGTAACCACTTTGAGAGTTTGGTTTGTATCAGCTAGGCGAATATCATAAAGGGACAATCGCTCAATTTTATCAAGTTCTAATACGCCCGCTTAACGACCAAACAAGTAAAAATGTTTCAGAATGGGAGAGATCTAGATAAATCTTTAGATGGCGAGGATTGAGAGGAAATTTACGACAGACTAGCCAGAGCTTCCAGATGCCAAGCAGTTGGAGAAACGAACCTGAAAATTCTCCATAGATGTTACTGCACGCCTCCACTCTTTTTCCCACTAACCTCCCCAATGTGCTGGCGTAACTGCGGACAACTAGGCACGTTCAAACATATCTGGTGGTCATGCCCCAAGATTATTCTTTATTGTGGAAGAATTAGAAGATTAATTAAAGGGGTTGTAGACCTAGATCTGAGTTGGGATATGGAAACTGTGCTTTTACTAAAACCTATAGAAGGTCTTGAAAGGAAAGTAGACATATATGGCTAAGGGCGCTTTTTCTGATTGTTTTTGAAAAATCAGTAGCCACCAACCCTATAGTAAATAAAAGTTGTACTTAACCCTGCTTGAGGGCCGTACTCATCCTTGTCTTCATTGGCACCATTAAAATAAAGAACTAGCTATCGTAATTAAGGGGTTAAATCCTCACACTACCCACCTATTTTGATGTCTTGTACCAGAGGACCATGGCATCAATCGGTCTGACTGGGTGCTCCGAGACAGTCGAATGAGGACACCGGTGGCTTACTATACACAGGTTTGACCTCCTTAACTGAATGTACAAAATATTTTGTCTCCCATAAAGATGAGGGGACTGGACGGTAAAGGAGTCTTGAGCACCTATTATTCATCCAATCCCTGGACGTTTGAAAATAGGTTTATGTTCTAGGTTAGTTGTTACCTCTATCTGCCGGACATGCCCCATGTACCGAACCCTATAAACCCATCTCTGGGAGACACACACAGACTACTAGGGCCTGGACCACCTAGATTCAAACCACTATCTGGCCTGAAATATGTATATTTGAATATTTTTATATTCTCATCAATATAACTGTAAAGAAAATGGCTTTAGATGTTTATTTGACTACATATAGACCCCTCTGCCATTTCTTTCCTCTCCCCCCTTTACTACTGACCCCATCCTGTGCTATCAGAAAGCGAGACCAAAATGAGATCTTTGGCCCCTTTCTCCATGATAATTCACGGTTTTCTCTCGGGCTCAGCCTTTACATTAATGTCTATGTGCCAAATGAAGACCAGGCAGACTTTGAGGGAGGTCTTGGAATCAATCGATACACCATTTCTATCCTCCCTAATCATAGGAGGAGACATGAATATGCTTTCCTCACCGGACCTAGACAGATCCTCAAAAAGGGTCAACCCCACTCGACTCTAATACGTAGAACCTCCAAAAAATGTAGAGATCCAACGAGGGAGTTTGCATTGGTTGAAGCTTGGAGAGCGATGCACCAGGGTCAAAGGGATTACTCCTTTTTTTTTTTTTTCCCCTCTCTACCCCGCATCAGATATTTTCCAGGCTAGGTTGTTTCCCAATAACTAAAGACATCCTTTAGGCATCTTCCTATTCCAATATTGGACCGTTTTTTTTATTTTCTATTTATTTATTGTTTTTACATGGTCCGACCATGCACCGGTTGACCTGATTCACTTCCCTCCCTTTGCCAGAAATAACTAGTTCCACTGGAGACTAAATGAATCCCTACTGAACCACCCAGAAATGGGAAACAAAATCAACTTTCCTTAGAGGAATATTTTATCCTAAGCAGGGGTTCGGTTGAGTCACCCTCGCTACTATGGGAGGCCCACAAGGCGACGATTAGTGGTGTTCTTACTGTATCTCAATAGCCTCTCATAGGAAAAAAGTCAAACACAAATGATATAAAGAATTATCAGATAAAATTGTAAATCTGGAACAAAAACACAAAACTAATCCATCAAAAGCAGTCTATAAATCCCTATCGGACGCCAGGCTGGCTTTAAACCAGGCCCAATTAGAAGATGTAGGCCGAGCCTTAAAGTGGACAAATCGGCGTTATTACGACAACAGGAACTTGGCAGACAGGGTTCTGGCCTGCAAGTTCAGGGGTATGAAGGCTAGGTCGCAAATCTCCATCAAATATAAAAACGGATTGGTCACCCACCTTGACCAGGAGATCGCTCGGGCGTTCTCTAATTTCTATTTGAAATTGGAGATTCTAAACTCATCAGAGGTGCAACCTCAGCCACAAAAGTCAGAAGCTATATCCAAATATCTGAAAAAATGTAATCCCGAAGTTAACCAAGGCTGAGCGAAGCAGTCTAAAGGGCAAAATTACACAGCTAGAATTAACAAATGTAGTAAAGACCCTCAAATCGGCTAAATCCCCGGGACCCGACGTTATTTCAAATATATATTATAAAACATTTCTAAGCACCCTCTCTCCATGTCTCATGGAGATGTTTAATTCCTAGAAGGTAAATCAATCCCAGTCACAATGACCACAGCAAACCTAGCAATTATTATATTTAAATCAGGACGCGACCCTCTGTTGTGGGAGTTACTGCCCTATTTACCGCCTCAATTCAGATATTAAAATATATAGTAAGATTCTGGCCAACAGACTTAACCCCATTCTACTGAGACTGATACATGTTGACCAAGTGGGATTTATCAGTGGAAGATAGGCGTCGGACAATACAAGGAAAATTATAGATATTATTGAGCAAGTCCATTCCACCAAGGCCAAAGCGATTCTGTTAAGCCTTGAAGCAGAGAAGGCGTTTGACAGAATAGATTGGGCACTTCCTAGACAAGACCATGCAAACATTTTGGCTTCACTGGTCCTTTCCTTGAAGGAGTCGGAGTCCTCTACCAAGCCCCCAGGGCCATGGTAAAGCTCCCAGGGAATAATCGGGAAACAATAAAAAATTTAAATGGAACAAGACAGGGCTGTCCACAATCACCTCTACTTTTCACCCTATCAATAGAACCTCTAGCCTCAAATATTAGATCAGAACTTACAACGAATCCTAACAGAATCGGCACGATCTCTAGTTATAAAATCAACAATCCTAAGTCAGAGGCTCTAAACATATTTCTCCCTGAATTTGACATCAAACTTCTGCAACTAAATTTTAATTATAGATGGCGGGCCTCCCATCTTAAGCACCAACTGTAGATGTCAATATCGCTAGACATTACAACGCACTTTATCATTGTAACTATTCCCCTTTATTCGTTAATATTAAAGACCTACTGACCTGGAATTCACACCAGATATCCTGGCTCGGAAGAATGTCAATAAAAATTAACATTCTCCCCAGATTATTATTCTTCTAAACCCTCCCGATCCATATACCAATGAGGGAAGTAAAATCTCTAGAAAATAAAATTTTCCAATTAATTTGGCAAGAGAAAGGCCTAGAGTAGCTAGATTGGTAATGCTGTCTGCTAGGGCAAGAGTTGGATTGGGGGTTCAGATTTGGTGAGGTGCTACCAGGCCGCCCAACTTATAAAAGTAGTCACCTGGAGTGTGGACCCGAATCAATATTGTTGGGTAGCTATCGAGTCACAATATTCAAAGAGTTGCCTCTTACCCTTATCACTTTGGGTTGCCGTTCAAAAATAAAAATAAAGGGCCGATTGGAGAAAATTGCATAAGGGGAACTGCTAAATTTCCAAGACCTCCAGATCAAATACAATGCACCAGACCTGCATCTATTCAAATTCTTACAAATAAGACACTACCTCCACAATATCTCTAGGAAGTTCGAATTCACAGAGCTGTCTAATTTAGAATCTCTTTGCAAGAAAGGGATTTACCAGAAAGGATTGATTTACGAAGATATATATATATATATATATATATATATATATATATATATATATATATAAATATATATATATATATATATATATCACACACATACACACATACACACATACACACATACACACATACATACATACATACATACATACATACATACATACACTCGGCATAGAATCAGCCGGGAACACTCCTGATCATAGCTATATGGTCAAGTAGGCTGATGACGTTAAGATATATATTGACAGAGAAGATTAGGAGATTATTTTGGACAACGCAGCCAAAACTTCCATATGTACCACGACAAAGGAAAATATTTATCAGATCTTATATCAATGGTACCTCACCCCATAAAGACAAACAAATTTACCCAGAGTCCTCCGATCTCTGCTGGAGGGGATGCAGATAGAAAGGAGATATGTCCACATTTGATAGAACTGTCCGGCCATCCAAAAATACTAGTTTGTTATCCAAGAGATTATTAAGGACACAATAGGATTTAAAATCCCCCTGGACCCACTAACATTTTTGCTGGCTAAACCAGTGGAAGATGTGAACTACTGGAAAAATCAACCCCCCTCCAAGTCAGTTGTAGAAAGACAGATTAATGAAGTGATGCAAATGGAGAAGCACATCACTTTTCTAAAACACTTCAAAATCTTTCTATAAGACATGGGACCCATGGGTAAATTAGATAAACTAGGTAAAAATGTATCGCTATAAAGTGGCAGGTCTTCAGGTGTAAGTGTGGTCTAGGTACAACTATTATTTTCATTTCCAAAGATACTCAACAAGCTGGGGAAAAATATCTGGTTCCCTTTTATTCTTGTGTTTAGTATACGTGTCTCTATCCTACCCCCCCTCCCCCCCACCGTGTTCCCAATGTATTTTTTTTGTATAATTTTGCCTTTTATCAGTGTGCTGTTTTTCTTTGATATGTTAAATTCAATAAAAATGGTTTGAAAAAAAATGTAATTGTTCAGTAGTGAACAGGTTTGGCATACGGTAAAAAAACATATATACTTGCACTTGCCTGATTTTGTTTAAAAATTGTCATTAACCGCTTTTAAAGCTACTAAATATGCTACTGCCCTTCTCTTTGGTCCAATTTAAAATGTAATTTCCCACTAGGGGAATTTCCTGAAGCAAAAAGACCACATTTTTCCAAGGGGAAATTGAAGATAAATTCCATTTTTCTTTATTGCAGTTCTGTTCTAAGTTAAATACAATTCCTAACATATGCATTACATTATAGGTGATCTTAAATATGCTGGTTCAGTATTTACATTATATAAAATGTATGGGCAGAACCACCCAAGTATCTGTTTGATGTCACTTTGGGGTGTATTCATTAAAATTAAAACGCAATTATCAACCAATGCTAAATTTGATTCTGTAATGAAATGTTTTTTTCTTTAAGTCCATTACATTTTTTTTGCATAATATAGCAAATGTGTGTTTTCCTAGAGTATAGTAGACTTGCCCATTAGTTACATAAACTAGTAACGCTGTTACAGGGTACATTGATCAGTTTTATGTTGCTTGTAGGGAGTAGAAATTATTGCCGCTCAGTGAAATTAATTCTGTCATGTAATCTGATTACACTACTGATCTGTAATTGGCATTAACAATGGAAGATCTTGTGTAGACCAAATGTTGACTTGGTATTTCAATACCTATACATCTGATGTCAGTGGTACTGTATATTATAGATCAGAACAGGACACATACCAGCCACATAGGGTATGTGTCAATATTTTATACCTCTGCTTTTATTGTTTTTTTTCTATATGAATGGTTTCTCAGAACTGAGAATTTGCACCTTTTTGTAAGTAACCTTTTCAATAGTATGTATCAAACCTGTGCGTCGGTGAGTAGCCAGTATTTGCAACAGCAAGAAAACCTGCCTGCCTGGGAGTCTATTCTGGCTGCAATATTGCAATTACCGAGCTTAAATCTCAAAAGAACTACAACTCTGAGACATTGCAACGGCTGACCCTCCCGGCCAAGCTCTGTTTAAGGGTCAGGAAGTCATATGCTCATTGCGTTGCAACTTTGTTCCTGAACCAGTTCACGTCTACTCTTGTTCAAGCCAAGTACTCTGCCTGTTTCCCCTTGTGTTTTGACCTTGAACTTCCTCTGGACTTGCCTTGGCGTATCCGTAAAGTACCCTGCTACTCAGTTGTGTATGAGCTAGGAACTGTACTTGACCTTGCCTTGCTTTAACCCTTCATTTACCCTGCCTGCGGGTCCTGAGTCGTGTGTAGGACACAGGTTTTCCTGTGACTGCTCTGCCTTGTCCTTTTCCTGTGTTAATTCCTTCCTGAGTTCTGTCATCCTCTGTGTTCTCAGTTTGTTGGAACTGTTCTCCCCTTTTTTTTATTGAAGGCATACTTTTTCAAATTAAGTGCCAATGTTAATTCTTGTAGTTGTATTCGTCCATTTCAAAGTGGAGTTCTGTTTTTTTAGGTTGGAAAGGTGAAGACATTTAAGGCCAGCCACTCATTATTCTATTTACAGCCGTACATTGCTGAATATTTGATAGTTTTATTGGTCCTCATTATTTTAATGTCTAATACATTTGATCTTAATTCTATCATACTCACATTACCACCTGACCATCTTTTAAGACCATCACAAGCAGCGCATCTGTTTGACACCTCTATTGAGTATTTTTCACTAACGCGTTCGGAGTGCACGCCATAAGGACTTTCCCGTTCCGTGTTTCTTTGTACCGTCCGGAAAAATTTTGTGTTCCAATTTGCCTTTCCTAGTGCACCCGCATGTTTGACACCTGGTCACTCTAGGTAGAGCGGGTCTCCTTTCGTCCTTTTATACTGCCACGCTGTAAGACTGCTATTGACCTTGTGATTGGGCCATATTTACTAAACCGTGTTACTGCATAAGACCCCTGAGCTCCAAGACAGCTAATAGCTCGTTCATTTCGGCTGCAAAGTTACGAAGCTGTGCTGGAAGGAGTCTTACGGCATAGCACTGCTTAGTAGACATTGAACATGGTTCATTTTGCACAGTTAGATTCTGTATATGGGTTTAGAGGAAATTAATGTTATTTCTATTGCTTCAACAAAGACATAAAATGTCTACTTTTTCAAAACTTAGTACATTACCTGAAAACATTTTCAGCAGAATTGTTATAAGCATTTTGGATATTTTTGATGGCTTTTTCTGTATAATTTGCAATAAATTGATCGTTAACCATGTAGCATTGTTCCGCCCAGGGGTTAACCTTCCAGGATTGTGTTCTTTGGCCATTATTTATTCTAAAGCAATTTTAGGAGAACTGGACATTCAAGGTCAGGTTACCTGACTCGGCTTGTGCATTTAGCTTATTGGCCGTTGGTCGTAGTGACCCATCCACTCATTCAAAGGTTTCTTGTTTTCATAAACTACATAAAATTTCATCTGTCGCTCAATCCTACGAGGCATTTTTTCTTTGGGCTAAACCGTATTATGTTTAAAGGAAGATCACATCGTTTGGAATATTTTGGTGTAATTTCCAGAGTAAGAATTGATGATTTTGGAATGTGACAGATTTTCCATGTTCTGTTTATTCATCTTTGTAACCGAAGTAAAGGAGGTTTGCAAGGAATTTTCCATTTACAGATGTTGGAGAAGGCATTGTAAGCTGCCTGTGGGATCCCCTGGGATAAACTTTAGTTGCATACATATGCCCATATGAATGTTTTACACATTTGATTGAAAACATGCATGTAACTTCTAAGCGATAAGAAAGCTTTTGACTTACCTGCAGGTCAGGTTCCGTACACCCAGAAAAGCCTTAATTAGAAGGCTTTCTTTTTTTAACTTTCATCTTTAAAATATTGTCATAATGCTTTAATAGCTGTATACATGGTTAGCAAATGTTAGTGACTTATCTGACTAACAATTTAGCAAAATCCCATCTTAAACTGAGCAAAGGAGAATTGTATCGCGCTGCCCTCTGCTTCAGTGGTAAGAATAGGTAATACGTCCATTTGAACAATCATGGTAGGGAATTTAAAGGGTGTTGTATGCAAATCGTGTTAAGGGTGTGTAAGGTTGTATAGCTGTAGGATGGGGACTAAGCCCCATATTGAATATGCATTAATGCCATTTTCCCTGTGCTGTAAACGTGTTTTCATTTGAATGCATCTGAACTGTTATCTAGTACCAAGAAGCGGCTTCGTAGCATATTAAGAGATATATAATGTTGTCCTCCTTTCCTATTTCCACTTCACAGCAGGATAGAATATCCCAATAGGAAACATTACTGACCTGATGAGTCAGGACCCTGAAGCTGCTCCTTAATATGTTCTATATGGGATCCCGTTCCTGGCCTGTACCTTTAGCTTGTCACATTTTCTTTAACTTAGTGGTATCATCCCAATTTTCCTCTTGGAAAAATTAGCCTCCCCCTGCGACCATTTATTTAGTTTTACTCAAGTGTGTGAGCAAAATATTACAAGAACATACAATATATGCATATACCGTTTCATAAAATTACTTTATTTCTAAAATATTTTACCAGGAAGTAATACAGTGAGAGTTACCTCTCGTTTTTCAAGTATGTCCTGGGCATAGTTAAGACAAATAATACATGGTTACAAATACAGTTACATAAGTGAACAGGGTATACATTATATACAAGACATTGCGTGCACAGTTATAGAAAATAAATATTATAGGCTTATGAAACAGTTACAGATCAAATTAAAATGTGAGACAGCCTTATTTTTTAAAGAACTTAAGCTGGTGGTGAATGTGAGTCTCCGGTAGGTTGTTCCAGTTTTGGGGTGCACGGTAAGAGAAGGAGGAACGGACGGATACTTTGTTGAGCCTTGGGACCATGAACAGTCTTTTGGAGTCAGATCTCAGATAAGTGCTGCATGTGGTATGGGTGAGGAGCTTGTTCAGATAGATGGGTAGCTTGCCCAGAAAGTATTTGAAGGCAAGACAGGAAAGGTTACTTTGCGCCTAGACTCGAGTGCTGACCAATATAGTTCTTTGAGCATTTCGCAGTGATGTGTGTTGTAGTTGCATTGGAGAACAAAACGGCATATTGAATTGTAGAGGGTATCAAGTTTGCCAAGGTGGGTTTGAGGTGCTGATCCATATACTATGTCTAAATAAAATAGATCTAATTACATTATCGCATAACATCAGATTCCTAGAGAGGGGCAGGGATTTATCCTAAAACTCCTCTTGCACGAAGTAGAGCATAAGCCCATCTTCTGAGTTTGTCTTCAACCCCCTTCATGTCAATCTCCAGTGACCCTTTTAGGCTTAGGCATTTTTTAAATCATAAGGGAGCCTTTTTTTCCCTCTGAGGATGACAAGCTTTCCATATCTTTGTTTCTGTTGCATTTGTATAATTAAAATACATGTGTTAATATCAAGCTTGATGTGATAAATTCTACATTAGATATTTATCTTGGTTTGTGAAAAGATGCGCTTGTAGTTAATGCGATTTTGTCATCTTTCTACGCACTTGGCTTAAAGGGGGGAACATTAATGAAAATGCAATTGTGGTTGCTGCTTTGTAATGTTGACTATTTTTTAGTGGCTAATTTATGAGGCAAGTATAAACATAATACATTTGTTGCATTCACTTTCAATTATGTACGTCAACAATACTGAGTTCTTTGTAAATTGCCTCTTTCGGTGTATGAAAGGATAAGCATGAGAAGACGACACTGAAAGGGTTACGTTTGGGTAAAAGACATGTAAAGAATTCCATGTTTTATCTTGGCTCCAGTTTGACTCTTGCTGCTCTACCTAGATATCTACCATTTTGAAAGCACTTGATTTGGCCATAGTAATTGGTGATGCAGAAAATGTCAAGGTAGGGGAATAGTATAAGCAGGGCCGCTGATGGGGGGGGGGGGGGGGGAGGGAGGGATGTGCGGTGTTAGGAGGAGAAGACCCGGGAGAAATGTCCCTGGCCTGCGCTGGACGTTGGGCCCAACATCTGCGTCCAGCTGCTGTGGGCCGAACTTCTGTATTTGCCTGGCACCCAAGGAGTTGCCAGTATGTACTCTATATTATTTAATAGACCTGTAATATGATTATAAGAAAGTTTATCCGATTTGTGACCATGGTGAATAATCATAATTGCTTTATTTTTTAGGTTTAGCTTGGAAAATACATTTATATTAGCGGAGCGCAAAATCCTGGACTTCTAAGTGAGAGATCCAATTTTGTACAGAATAGCATAACGTTGTTGTAAATAGTCTAGTTTGGCCTGAGCCGATGGGAGCTGTGGCAAGTTGGACTGCTTTGCAATATGACGATTTCCTGGCTAGACTATAAAGATTCAGGTCTGTGTCATAAAAGGATGAGAACTTCTCAATGCCGTTTCCACCCAATCTCCAGGAGTTTTTAATCTAATTCTCTTAAATTGTATTGGTTACTGTGAATATACTTGCATCTTTGAGTCACATTTGGCCTTGAAAAGACAAATCCATTAACCACATACAAAAGACTTTATGAAAACTCCAGTTGAAGATAAACAAAATAAAACGTGAAGACAAAGTCTTTCTTTTTTTTTTTTTTTTAAATGAAGACCCACTTGCTATTTAAAATAAAAAAAATAAAAAATCATTTTTAATTACAATTGACGTATGTCCATTTCTGTTTCTGATCATTTGTCGGCACAAATATTTCAGAGGAATGTTAGTATGCAAATATGTTTGGCCATTCTTAATGTGGTGTGCATTGGGAATGTGTGTACAACTACTTTATACTAGAATTTTAAGCTTTTAGGTTTGTTAAATGTTGATGCCTGAAAATGTGCTTTCCGTAGGAGTAGTTGCACATGGGTGTTTGAGACACTTCAGATTTTGGAAATGGAGATGTCTATAAAGTTTTTGGGTCAAACGAAATCTATGAAAAACTATCAACGTTGGTCTAATAAGAGGCATGATAAACTGCACTCATTTACACCTTTCCAGGACCAACTGTACTACTCCATAAACTATTAAATGGAATGGCTTTACCCAGAGTCCTATTTTACTATTTTAATCCATGATTTGTACTGGTTAATGTTTCAAGTGGCATGTCGGATTAGTCCCATCATAGACTTTAGTTGTTTGTTTGCCATTGTAAAAATTGTGTTCTTGTTTCTCTAGTTTGTTCATCAGGGAGTTTGCTAAGAAATACTTGATTATTTGTGATAACGATAAGCATGTATTGATTGGGCTTAGACACTTAAGGAATATATCAGTCTGCACATGCTATAAATATGGATTTATTTGTGCTACCAGAGGTACTACTGTACAATTGTTTAAAAAAATGCACCTTTTATAAATGATTTTGTTTTCCTTACTTTTCCAAAGCACACAGTGCCACCTTCATGTAGGCCCTTCTTTAATAACCAGACAGAAACTAAACATTGGGTAAGGGGGAGATGGGAAAATCGCCCACATCAGCCTATTATATTTAGATAGTAGTCATATACTGAGGTGCAAATAGGGACAATAGTAGCATAGAAAGCACAAGAAAAGTTCCCCCACTGAATGCACTCACTATGAGGTATGTAAAAATGTGGTGGATAAAATCCCTATACTAGGTACTCTGGGCTCTGTTCACTCGGTTGCTGCTAGTTCTATTTTTTTCTCCCTGTTCTTACTATGCTGATATTAAGATACTCTCTGCCTCTTTGTTTGGGTATATAGCCTTTAATAATATTAATCTATGGCCTTATGGGCAAGATTATGCTCACTTTAACATTACTAGTAAGCAATCTGCCTTTATTCCTTTTTATCCCTTTCAAATATCAGTATGTGAATGACTGGTGGAAGGTGGCAAGCCTAGAGAATTATTTGAAATCTAACTTAATCACAAGGGGTTTACGGCTTAATCTGTCACCATCCTACCACTATACAGATCCAGATTTTCTAGTGAAATGGGATAAAGTTCTTAGCCATTGCTCTGCTTGGATTAAGTTGCTGGTATAGTTAGATATCTACTGAGTGGGACACGCCCAATGACGAAAGTGAAATATCTGACAGAAGGAACTTTGGCAGAGGAGAAACAGAAACCGGGTTTTTTTTAGACCAAGGCCTCCGCTACCCATCCTTCCCGGAAAGGGGAAGATAAGAAGGGGAAAGGTGGACTGGACTAATAGACAGGGCATACAAGGGGAGACCAAGAAGTCGTTCTCGACGATGCAGACAGTAACAAACATGGCTGAGAATAATCATATAGTGAATCTTTCCAGTTCTGTTCTAACTAGTGAACAGGCTAGAGCACTAAATAAGGGCCGTTCCTTTTCACATGGTTTGATTGGATTAAAGATGTACACTTATTCGGGAGGAAGCTCCTGTTACAGAAGTTCTTTATTCGGAGAGAATTCTAGAAACTCAGAGCTGAGGGTCTGGAACATGTTGTTGATGGACTAGACCTAGCTACCATTAGGGATTTAACAGCTCTACAGGAGGAGAGCTCACAAAATGCGGGAGAGGGGTCCTTCACTCGGCTGAAACCCAAATCTAGTTTCAAGAGCTGGTATAAATTTAGATCTAATGTGGCCACATTTATGAAATTGGTCACAAAAGACCTAGAAAAATTACAACCACAAACTAATCCAAGTAATCTACAGTAAGTGAAGCAGAGTGAACTGCTCTGCAAGAACTTCAGTCCAGTCAAACAATAAAACCCTCTGATAAAGGGGGAAATATTGTAATACTTGACTCTACCAACTATGTGAATGAAAATAAAAGATTGCTGTCTGAAAGGAATTGTTCAGTTCTGAAAACTGACCCCACAATCAAATATACAAAATAATTAAAATTTATATTGGACCAAGGTATCGCTACAAAGGTACTCTCCAAACAACAGGTGTTTTGATGCACTTCTGAATAGAACTCCAAGTGCGAGTGCTCCCCAAGATTCATAAGGGTGTGAGCCTCCCGCCAGGACACCCGATTGTCTCTGGGATTGCTAACCTCACGGAGCAGTCGAGCGTATATGTTGGCCATGTCTTACGACCATTTGTCACTTCACTGCCGTCGTATCTTTGTGATACTAAAGATGTGTTAAATAGACTTCATGACATCACTATTTACGATGACACTTTACTTATCAGCCTGGATGTGGAATCCCTGTATACATCGATAATACACAGCAATGGGATTAAGGCGGTGCAATACTTTCTACAGCCAAGGAGCTGTGATTTTGTAAATCGCAACCTTTTGGTTGTGGATTTACTCCGTTGTATACTTACTGACAACTATTTTATCTTTGACGGTAAACTTTACCATCAAGTGAGAGGGACTGCAATGGGGACCACCTACGCCAATTTATATCTCGGCTGATGGGAGGCGGAGGAGGTCTTCCAGGACTTGCATCTTCTGTATACCTCGCTCATCCTCCTATGACATCCTGATCCTGTGGAGAGGTACCTTGAAGTTGTTTCAGGAGTTAATTACTCTCCTAAACACCAACACACTGAACCTAAGACTAGAGTCAGATCAGTGAAACTGTAATAACGTTCCTGGATCTAACAATCACACGATCATCTGGCAGAATAGAAACCACCTTACACCGCAAAGACAAAGCCACAAATAGCCTTTTAAGAGCTGACAGTCACCTTCCCCGTCACCAGGTGATGGGCATCCCAGTCGGGCAATTCCTCCATATCAGGAGGAATTGTTAGTCTTTATTAAATTCTAAAAAAGAAGCAATCTTGTTAAAACAAAGGTTTAGAGAAAGGGGGTATAGTAATCGTGCAATTAAGAGAGCGTATAACAGAGCAAGAGCTACAGATCATAATCTCCTAGCAGACAAAAGGGAACAGAGAAACGAGAAACACATTGTATGATTTTATAAGAACATATAACCATCAGTGGACACATCTAATATTATTAACAGGTATTGGCACATCCTTATGGAAGACGAGGACCTCCGTAAAGTTCTCAACACACAGGCTACGTTAGTCTGCAGAAGAGCTACTAACATCAAGGACTTTAGTCCATAGTCATTTCCAACCACCAACAAAGGATACATGGCTGGCTAACCGATCGGTTGAGAACTTCAAATGCAATTACTGTAAGGCCTGCCTGTCATAGTCCAAGCAAAGTATTCTATAACTGGGTTGATAGCCGTAGTTATAGAATCAAACATTTCATAACTTGTAAAACGATGGGAGTTGTCTATCAAGTTATCTGCGTATGTACAGTAGGAAAAAATACATGGGTAAGACCACTTGCCAATTTTGCCACAGAATATTAGAACATCTGGGTGATATTAGGAATCTTAGGAATACTCCATTGGCAAACCACATGCACTATATGCATCAGGGTGATATTTTGGATCTAAAATTCTTAGGAATTAAATCACTCCCCAGGAACATCCGGGGGGAGGGGGGAGGGACTGGGATACCGAAATATTGCAACGAGAATCACGTTGGATTTACAACTTGGGGACATTGTCCCCACAGGGCCTCAATGAGGGGTTCGTATTCTCTCCCTTTTATTTAAATGTTGCAATATTTGCCATAGCTATTGTGCACTTCTCTGAGTATTGGTTTCCCTAAATCCCTATACTAGGTACTCTGGGCTCTGTTCACTTGGTTGCTCCTACAGTAGTTCTATGTTTTACTCCCTGTTCTTACTGTGCTGATATTTGGATCCTTTCTGCATCTTTGTCTGGGTATAAAGCCTTTAATAATATTAATCTATGGCCTTATGGGCAAGATTATGCTCACTTTAACATTACTAGTAAGCAATCTGCCTTTATTCCTTTTTCTCCCTTCCAAATACCAGTATGTGAATGTGACTGCAAACTAGTGTGCTACCTGCATGGGTTAACTGAATGCTTGTTACCATGACTACCACCTCCATATAAATACTCTACACATACTTATTAGAATTGCCTTTGAGAAAGCGCTAGCAAGCGTGAAACGTACGTCGGGTAGCAGCGACGGAGCAGACACATGCTGGAAATATCCACAGATGAGTACAGCTGCATTTGTATGGTTTTAGACCTTGATACGAGTACAGTGGTTCTGTTACTCACAGCCACCCTGTAAGGCTACTTATGACGATTTAGACATAAGCAGTCTTGACCTTTGTAAAAAAAAAAAAAAAAAAATGATAAATGTGACTGATATATGTATGTTCATTAAACGGTGGCTATGTTCCAAATATCTATTACTGCAACTCACTACCAGTTACGTATATACACTAGCAGCATATAGCTACTAAAATCGGCTACATACATGCTGGGTAGTACAATGCTGAACAACTTGCTACATTTGTAAATGAATAAGTACATAGGTAAGTGCTGGCTGTGATGTTCGCAGGATATTATTAGCTACCATTATACTGCCATTCATATTGTTAGAGGCTGTAACTGGATACGGTCTGTGAACCGTGCCTCAAGGCAAATATACACTTTGAGTGTGCCTCTGCATACAGTAAAAGTGAATATAAGCTCTAACAGTGTATAAGGGTAGAAGATACAGACTCTAGTATACCCTACTGTGAATGCAGGGCAAGACACTTAATTACTACCCAATTTTCTGATACACACTTAGTAGGGTAGATCAATACACGATTTTATAACATATGGTTGATTTGTGGTCACGTCACTTGTATGTGTGCCGCAGATATTTGTTTTAAACAAGACATTTTCTGTGTATTTATACATAGCCATTTAATAAACACTGCCAACTAGAAAGCTCACTCACTTACAGGAATAGTGATCCTGTGCACGCAAGTAGGGATATTTGTCTCTCCTACCTAGGATTTACTAAAAACACTATATTTTTGCGGTAGAAATGAAACAAACTGAGCTGTGTACTATTACATGCGACTAAGCAGCCTTGACAGTAGCCCTGTGTTGATATAACGGGGACTCTATATGATATTAAATGAGCGAATGTCCGATTTGAGCACTAGATATATTGTTAGTAGCTTATAAGGAAGTGGTTGAAGGGACTGGTTTTGAACCATTATACCAAGTCCCTCTTTACAATATTTTTTAATTGCTAATAAAAGGATTTTATCTATCACATCTCTACACATTTCACACAGTGAGTGCATTCAGTAGGGAAACTTTTCTTGTGTTTTCTAACCAGACAGAAACTAATCAAATCAAGTTTGGGTTCCAGTCTTAGATGTTACTATTGTATAAGGAAAGATGGGGGTTTGACGAGGGGAGAAACTTCGCCACACCAGCCTAGATAAATGAGCTAGGTGTAATCCAGCAGTGAAGGGGTGCTACCTGGGGAGTCAGACTATTAAACTCTAAAAAGGTAGCTACAGTAGAGAGAAGTGAATCCTCTTATTGGTGCACACCCTAATAACCCAATCATAAGGGGAATCTTGGAATGATGGTAGCTCGTGTTAATGCAATGTTTAAATCATTGGTAAACTTATAAAAATGATATCTTTAATTAGACTTATTAAAATAAAACGGCTACCAAGAATAGCCCTAGTGACTCTAACATTTTAAAGTGAGTAACTGTATCCCACCTGATGTGATACCCTGGCTATCAGGGCCGCTGACACTGGGTGGGGAGAGCTGGGACAGGTGACTGTGGGGGGCTCGGCAGCCAGACAGAGCAGTTGGGCCTGACCTGTGACCAGGCCCGGCTGTCAGTCCTCTTGGCCCCGGGCCCGGCTCTCTCCCAGCTGCAGGCCTCTCCCCACTCTGTCCCACGCCGAGCATCTGATGCAGGCACGTGCCAGGCGTCTGTCTTTGGTGCGTGCCAGAAGCAAGTGGGCTCAGCTTCCTGTGCGCGCTGGCATGAAACCTGGCGTGCGCCAGCATCAGACGCTCAGCGTGGAACAGCTGTGGGAGAGCTGGGCCCAACGGCAAGGAGAGGACCGGCAGCCCGACCCAGCCTGACACCATCCCCAAGGTAATGTAGATCTATTTGGGGAGAGGGGGTTAAAGATGTATTTGGGGAGGGGGGGGGGTTTATATGTACTTGAGGGGGGGGTCAGGAGAGGGGTTTTATATGTACTGAGATGTTATTACTTTCACTTGGGAGTTGGGAAGGGAGAGCCAATTAACAACAAAGATGAGAGTAATGGTATTCTGGGGAACAAAATGGCAACCCTATGGTCTGCCTGATACAGTGCAGTGATGGTTCTTGACACAAAAAAAAGCTTGTCATTGTCATGTTATGTTACATTGTCATTTTTTTAACGGTCTTTATTTTTCTTTGGCAAAAATGATCTATGCGATGATTTTGGGGGGACACGTTTAGGGAAAACCAGTAGTAGTAGTAATCTTAGTAGTTACAGTGATCATAAAAGCATGGCTAATTAATTAATTTATGAGCCCTAGGATTACTTAAGGCTTAAGATGCTTATAAGCATCGGAATAGCAATACATTGCTCATCACTAAAGGATGTGAGGGGCTAAACCTAGGGTTGCCAGGTGCTTTTCCAAAAATATTGGACACAAGGGTGAAAGGTGTGACGCGCGCTGCACATGCTCCATGCTGTTTCTTCCTCCTCCTTGCACCCACCCCCAGGCTCCTGACGCCTCCTCTTGATTGGCTGCATTGCCCAGCAGAAGCCAACCAGGATGGAGGAAGCTGCCCAGCCCCCTGTCCCACCCTGCCCAGGGAAATCCGGCTGCCCCCTCAAGCCGGTCAGGTCACTTTGTCCAGAGGTAATACCGGTATACACAAAGATTTCCAGTATTACCTCCTAATTTGTTTACTGGACAGTGTCCAAAGTACAGGACAGTCCGATTCAATACTGGACACCTGGCAACCCTAGATAAACCCCCTGAAGAGACTCCCCCGCGTAAGGATACCCACTTCCTAAGCATGCCCCCCCATATAAATCCTAGACTAGTGTTCATACGCTCGCTTAGAGTACGGACACTTATTCTGCCCTACAGACTGCCATAGTAGTGACGCGCTGATTCCCCTCGCCCAATAGGCAAACGGCAGCACGCGCATGCGCCTGTCAGCACATCCTGAACAGCAATACCGGCTCCCTACCTGTACCGAAGCATCGATAAGAGGGGGAAAGGTAGTGCTTCACTTTAAGTACATTTTCGCTTTACAAACATGCTTTGAACCCATTGCATACATTAATGCGGGGTATGCCTTTATTGTTATCTGGTCTTCACCATTTCTGGCTTAATCATAGATTAGGTCACAGTGGTAACATGTGTAGATATGCAAAACCTTTGTAGGTTATTTTGTCATTGAAAAATCTGAGGATATTTGCAGTCACATTTGTGACTACAGTAAGAGTACAAATGCTTTTTTGCCATGTGCACTTGTCAGTTCTCAGATTTCAAACCAATTTTTCGTTAAAGCTGCAGTCTGCTTTGCTCCTTTTTTGGTACTGGGGCCTTTTTCCCTGGACCGTAGTGTCACTCTGCAGTGCCCCTGACCTTTGTGCACCCCCCTCTCTGTTTCCAAGATACAAGCAGTTCTCCACCACACTATCGCCACCGAAGTTCGCCTAGCTACGGGTGCCAATTGAAAGTGGTAACTTAGTCAGGTTTGTTTTTTGTTGTTGTCAATCATTGGCACAAAAGGCTAGAAATATTTCAGAAACTGGGTGGTCCCCAATGGTCAGGGGTGCATGGATCAGCGCAGGGGAAAAAGTGTGTATATATCCGAAACGGACAACCTATGTGCTGCTATTTAAAGGCATTACTTAATTACTTAATTGCTTCACTTGGAAAATGATCTGTGTTTAGGATTTTACATTTTTGTTAGGATAAAGAAGGCTATTGGCCAAAAGTGAAACATTTCAGATTGGGTTACATGAGAATTATGCATGTCTCCAGTTGAGCTGCAGAAATAATTTGCTGAATAAGCTAAATGGAGCAGTATTATGCCAGCTGCTTGCTCTAATTTAAAGAACATACCAACTTGTATCTGTGTTAGCACCTCTGAGTATTGTCAAGTATCCATCCTGGCATATCTACCTTGTTCATTCCAGAAAACATCCTTCATGTTTCCTTAAGATGGATCATTGAGGTCTTTGCCTTTATTCTCACAGGGCCGGGCATGGCTACAAAATGCCAAATTGTACATGTAGCTGTAAACACTGGAAACATATTGTTGTTGTTGATTACCAGCAGGGCTTTCTGAAACCAGTTACAGTCAATGTAAATGGTTTCCCCTTCTATCCAAAGTAGCTGATGCAATGCATTCAGCTATAGGAAATTGGGGAAAAAATGGATGGGTTTCCCTGAAATTAAAGTTGTATACTGTTTTGTTCCTCAAGTATCAAATACAACTACCTTTTTAATGCCATTTCCACTGGGTAAAGATGGGCGAACCTTTTCTGGTTCCCGTAATTTGTAATACATGTGCAAATTGGTGACGCATTTAATGAATGCTTATTTGCTGGTTCTCCGAGAGGAAAGAAGTGTCACACTTGACTCTTTTCGAAACTGGATAATATTTGCCAACTTTAGCAACACAAAATCAGCAATATTTGTCAAAGATTCTTATTTCTTTCGTTATACAGCTTACATTTTTCAAAGTGCAATAAGTTCCAAAATGTATGAAACCATTTTGCCATCTTTATCAGTGACTAATATTCACCATTAGATTGTTTCCCTGTAGAATATGCTTTGGTCTTGAGGTAAAGATGTGAAAACACCACCTTACTTTGTAAACAATTGTGCAGTCTTATGAGGTAAAAAAAGTTATTGTGTGAAGTAAAAATTGGCCCATCCAAGCTTAATTGGTCAGTAAACTGTGTATAAGAAAGGCACAATAGGTGATCCAGACCAGGCTTTTGGATCCGTCTTTTCAAGATGTTTGATATTTTTTAAATACAGAAATTCAGACAAGACACTGAATTTAACACAGCTGGCTCAATGGGGTTAGTCATTAAACTGTGGCAGTGCTGATTGGGAACTTTACTACGGAAACTTCCCTTGACGTTCATTGGCGTTTCCATTTGATAGTGGCATTATCACAGTTGCATGCATTGCACCCTCTGTGTAATTGCCCCCCCCTCCCACCCATTCAAGACCAGAAGTCTTACTGCTTCTCAGTTCAGCAACTCGCCCTCTGGAAAATCAAAATGACTGAACGCAGAAAGTGTGCGAGCAAGATTGTGAAAAGGGCAATATCTGCTGAACTTGTGGGCTCCCAGGTAAATCGCTCGTTCCTCACGGGAAACAAACTGAATAAAGTATAAAGGGTCATTTGAGATGGGCGTTTTAGAGTAAATGCAGGTAGTGTAGGAAAGGAGTGATTGTCGCATGGGGAAGATTAGCCTGTTTACTGTTTATAGAAAGTTTTAACTTATTTCAGGAACTACAAAAATGTGTGCAACTTTTTTGGGTACCAGCTATCCTCTAAGTTATTTCCCCCGCATATATTTTTGGACTTTTGATGTATTCATTGGCTGTGACAAATAAAAACATACCCTCGGTCAGGCCGCTGACATGGACAGAAAGCTGGGACTGCTTAGTCGGGCGGCTCGGGCACCATGTCACGCCATGTCGGTAAAAAATAAATAGCTGATACACCAGCTTAATTGTAGCCTGGGTACGAGAGCCACTCGGGGCCTTCTTCACAAGCGGCGCCAAGCTGATATAGGCAACTGCACAGGTGTGAAAAAAGTGTGTTTTGAATCTTCCTGGTTGGGCTGTTCCGCCAACCCACATTCAAGTTCTCGCATCCTCTTTCTCCCCCCCCCCCACCTGGATCATTCGCAGGCCCCCCTGTGGGTTGTTGCTGGTTCCAAGGCTCCCAGCCAGGCATCTCAATGGGCCATCAGCAGCCAATCCAAGGCTCCCTGCGGGCCATCTGAAGGTCCTTCTGCCGGCCATTGCAGATTCCTCCTTGAGCCTCCATGCTCCACCCTCAATTTAATCTCCCCTTGCTCCTAGTCCTATACCCCTACTACTCCAAGGCCCATACTTTACCCCCCTTCTACTCTCCCAGGCCTGTTCCTTACCCCCTATTCTTTCCCAGGCCCATACCTTCTTCCCCACCCCCAAACCTCCAGGCCTATACCTTACCCCCTCCCTTCCTCGGCCCATACCGTACCCCCCCATGTTCATACCTTAGCCCCCTTTTTCCCCTGGGACCATAACTTACTCACCCCTCTCTTCCCCCCCCCCCCAGGCCAATACCTTACATTACCATCCCCAGCCCATATTTTACCACACCCTGCCACTCCCCCTCCCCCCAGGCTCATACCGTACCAGATATTTTCATGGTAGATGTGCTATGGTTTGGGAAGGGGGGGGGGGCTCTTCCTTACATTTATCCCATGCTCCCAGATTTCTGTTGGCGTGCCTGCCCTCAGTAGCAATGATTAGCTGAATCGTACGTTCTGATCACCAAGTTTCATAGTACAACAATGGAGTTGGACCGCCACACTATCGCAAGCAAATATTCTGGTAAGATTGGCACTATGGATCATGTGCATATGAATTTTTTTTATTTGAAGTTACTTAAGTCAATGCCCTTACACAGAGGATGAAGTCACAAAAATGAGCATGCCAATCAACATATTTTTGGAGTACCACCTACAGTATAGTTGACAAGAAGGACCTAGATTCTTGGTCGAAGTCGGTGTCAGAATATAAGTCATGCTGTTGGTTTTCTGAGTGCCATCTGGCAGACTGAACTGTAAACAGCGCATAATTTATTTGAACGCTTGAAATTATTAGGCTTGGCTAAGGCTTTTTAACTGGCTTTATTTTTTTTTTCTCTTATGCTTTTCACCATGTTTTAGCAAGTAGGGCCGAGTGCTCTACTGCCACATACAGTATAAGGCCGCGCTTATAGTGCCGGTGACGCGACGTCGCCCGAAAACAAATGCATTACCGCCGCCGCGTGCGCTTATAGTAAGGTCGCGAAAACTGGTAGCCAGCAAAATTTGATTTTTCAAGGGTTGTCGCCTCGTGATAGCCCATGAACCAATCAAATGCCAGGAAACCCGAACCGCCATCGCCCAGCGAAATATAACTTTCGCCTGTGGCGACAGGTGCCGTCGCAATCAACGACACTATACGCGCGGCCTAAGGCTTATTTGCTATACCAGATTCCATTGACTACAACACTCGACAGTATGTGGGAAATGTGTTGCGTCTCAAGTGCAATGCAAAAGCTGTGTCTGCTGCCATGGGAATGAAACGGAGGAAGGGATTCATCCTGTCCAGAATGTCTATTGCTCACATGTCTGGGTTGCTGTGCTTAGGCTGATATGTACACCAAAGATGTAATAAATTCCAATGTAATCCTTAAATTGTGATTATAATTGTAACCCTGTTTCCCCCACCCAATCTCACATAGGGCCTCTCTGTGGGAAACTCACTCTGGTTACATGGCTTAGGGTGGTGCATACCTGCTGGTAACAGGGGGCCCTGGGTCTCCCGCATGGTGGTATAGGGGAATAACAGGACAGGCTTCTGGGGTCTTGCCTGCATTTTACATTCGGGTGCAGCGCCTCCATTTCGTGCAGCCCCCAGCTGTATGGGAGGAAGTCTCTGCAGAAGAATAACGTCCCCTCCTCCCAATAGGTTGGTAAGGGAATAAACCCTAAAAGGGTGCTTCAAATCGATGTTGGCTGAAGACCGTTATCGCAGTCTTCAAGGGATCAGTGGTTATTGATAATTCATGAACAGTGTGTAGGTTCCCCCATTAAATTCATCTGTTCATATAGATAGATATATATAGTATAAAACTCAGGCACATAGAGTAAACCGCTGTGGGGAAAGAGAGACCTCTAACCTGACCGGAGTGCTTGTCCCATCCGGCGGTTCCTTCTCTGGCGGGTCACGTGTTTCCAGCGGGTCCTTGAGCAGGGAGTGCAGAGACTCACGGGGCTGTCTCAGCCTGTGCCTGTTGAGCTGTCCGTTCGGGGGAGAAAGAAACCTCACCACTGTTCTCCTTGGCGTGCATCCGTCCCAGCACTGAACAACCAGGTAAGTGAAGAGGAGGGGGGAGGTGTTGGAGCACTGCAGTAAAAAAATACCAGGCTGGCGGCGGCGGCGTGCAACAAAATAACTTTAATGCGGCATATAAGCCCTGCTTAAAAAGACAGAACAATTCTCTGACGCGTTTCGTCTAAGCGACTTTTTCAAAGACTCTTTGAAAAAGTCGCTTAGACGAAACGCGTCAGAGAATTGTTCTGTCTTTTTAAGCAGGGCTTATATGCCGCATTAAAGTTATTTTGTGGCACGCCGCCGCCAGCCTGGTATTTTTTTACTGCAGTGCTCCAACACCTCCCCCCTCCTCCTCCCAATAGACTTCACTCTTAGGCAGGAGGTATTATAACAACTCGGGATGCTTTTATTTGGGTTCCTTTTTCAGCAGCCACAGGTAGAGAGCAATAGAAGGATCTTCACCCTCAGGATGTCCCTGGATTCACTCCTGGCCAAAGGGCACAGAGAGTGGTCCTTGCTCTTCCCTTATCCCCTGGTGGTATGAGGTACAGTATTGGTTTCCCTCACCGCTCCCCGGAGGGTGGGCCTCAAGCCTGCCAGAGCCCTGCAGCTTAGTTGGGTAAATCTTGCCCCTCTCACGGTAGAGGCAGACTGACTATATCAGGAAGTACAATGCATTAAGTACAGCTCCAGTAAGCACCACCTCTGTAGACTGCGACTGAGCCAGAAGTATATAACAGCGCTGCATATAGTGGAGAATGGGGTTCAGGCCCTTGGATGGTGCTGGCCAGCAGATAATGTTTTGAGGTCTTGTGCTATACACAGATCTTGGTTCACTCAACCCCAGGAAGGTCTTGAGCTCCTCCCTCTTCCCTGGATGGGAAGGCACTGACACTATAATTTGGAAGGCCTCCTCCCTAAGACTGCGTCCATACAGGGGCAGACAGTGCAGACGCGTCCGCACGCTGAGCGATCAGACTGCCTAAAGGCAGTGATCGCATCTATACTGCATGCGGGCGCGGGCGGAAATGGGAGGTGCTTTCTGTGACACCCTTTGTTTATCTGAGCTTTGCCTCTGGGCTATTTGTGAATGTAATCTGTACAGCATTGTGTATTTTATAATTGTGTAATCTATTCAGCTGTCCTGGACCAGGATTGTGTTTTCTCTGCCTTCAGGCTGCCAGCACTCCTCAGCCTCGCTGTTGCAACAATGTTGCCACCCCTTGTGGGTTTCTTGGCTTCAGCCAGTTGCCTTGGCAAACCCCCTGCCTTTTACCAGGATGTACTGCTCCCCCTCCCCTTGCCAGGTGGTATTGTCCCAGTTAATTTCCCATCAGCCCAGACCAGCATGCGGTCTCTTAGTACCAGCAGCCATCTTGAAGCGACTACTCTCTAGAAGCGACTACTTCCTCCCCCCGGACGATCTGCCTCCTCCTGCTCACCACCTCCCCTGATCCACCCCACTACTCATCTCCATCTCTACCTGTCCCTCCTGTGTAAGTGCCCTAAAACTAACACTGCCCCCTTCTGGCCACATCCCCGCCCTCCCCTCTAGTGCGACTTGTCGTTCCTGTTCCACCACTTTTTGCTGCCTTGGGTGGCCACAGACTCCACTCCTTGCAATAGCCCACGCTTGGGCAGCTTTGCCTCGTGCAGGCATGTCTCTGCTCCCTCTCCTCATGATGCGTCCTGTTCTTGTGCTTGCCAGCCCAGATCCTGACACCTTCGGGCCTCCGCCGCTGGAGTCCACCCTGCTACTAAAGATGGGTAAAAGCATAAAAAATAGTTTCCCTTTCCCTTTACTCAACAATCTGCTCCATTGTGCGACATCCGTCGACTGATATGATGATGTCTCTATCTATGCGGATCCACACTTGGATAGTCTGGGCGGATTTTACCTTCAGAATCCACCATTGTGTCCAATCTGCATGGATTTTACCCGGAATCCACCCTTGCATCCCAATCTGCGCGAATTTTAACCCTGAAATTCGCCCTTGTGTCATATCCACATGGATTTCACCAAGGAATCCGCCTGCTTGTCCATCTGTGAGAACTTCACATGGCAAATCAGACCCCTTTTGCTAAATCTGCATGAATTTTACCCCAAAATCCACGATCCTATCAAAATCTGCACTTTCCCGTTGAAATCCGTACAAGCTCTGTACCATATATCCCAAATCCGCGTCAATCTGCTGATTTCGTGCCAGCGCTCCACCAATCTGCCATCCGCTGGAGGATCATCAAAACGACACTTCGCCAATGGATTCCAGAATGCACAATGCAAATTACAGTGACACGTGCTACCCCTCCCAAACCCGCCCCAGAAAAATCTGCGGACCCAGAAATCACCCGATCTGCGCTAGTTGCAAAAACCACAAAATAAAATTCCCCCTTTTCTACTTTCCACTTCTGCTTCCGCCACTCTGCTGCACCGGGCGATCCCTCTGACCGAAATCCCCCACCTCCCCACACAGCACGTGAGCCGGGAGCCACCCAGGACTCCGCTGCTGCATTTCCTCCTCCAGCGCCCTCATTCACGAGTCTCCGCCACTAACTGACTGCGTCCATATCATCTCTGCTGGACCCTCAGACTGTGACTTTCTTCCACGCTGTGCAGCCATCTCTCTGGGATCAGGATACCTTGAAAATCTGAACACCAGTAGATCCTAGAAGAAAGAGGAAGTTATGATCCCTCCCCATTGCTTGAAGTACCCCTTCCTTACCCCTCCCCCTGGCCGGACATCACAGCACCTTTTGGGAGGGACCGCCCCTTCCTTACATGTCTGGGGCTTTTTTTTATTGAAATTTGAATTTTCTGTTTTTAGAATTATTACATTTGCTTAAGGTAGATATGTACTGTACTAGAGTAAATAGTGTGATAATGTGGGGGTTTTTTGGAAGTGGGATAGCTTTTATATGAGCCGTATGTTTTAAATGACCTGTCGATTTTAGGAACAAATTACCCAATAGAAGTGAAGTATGTGTGAAGGGTTAAATGTGATCACTGATCTAAAACGGACAACTACTGTACATGCATTTAAAAACATCTTAAATATTAGTTTGTAAATGTACCAAGCTGAAACTATAAATATTTTTTTATTTACATTTGGAGCAAAAGTATTGGCAGCAAAGCACGATGATATGGAAAAATGTAAGTTGTTACAAATTGTAATAATTGCAGTAAAATAAGATCCAGTACTTAAGAAATAATAAACATCTGAAATTCCACTGGAGATAACAAATGAAGTTGATATGTTCATAACATTAGAGGGCATTTTGAGTCAGAAACACATTGGCGTGTTGGCAGATTTTTGGACACATGAATCCTGTTTTAGAAATACCATTTGTTGCTAGACAAAGATAAGTACGCCCAACAATTATTTTCCTGCAAGAAGAATACAGTGGTTTCTTGCCCTAAATGTTACTGGCCTAACATCTGGATAACAGCAGTGATGGTGTGCTGTGAGAGGTGGGATGTGTCATCCTTGTAAACGTTCATTGTTTATGGACATAGTGTATATATTTTCCTATAATAACTATCCAGAGTTGTTCAATTTTAGTATTATCAGATGGTCCTGCAAGGCAACAGGGCTACAAGTTTGTTTGTTTTTGGTTGGTCATTAATCTATAGAGTGACATAGCCAGGAACCCTGAGCATTAATGGTTTTTATTTCAATTTAGCTGCTACACTTCTTTTCCTCAGATCATTTTTTTGTTTTTTTTTACCTTTTTGTGCTGTAAGGTCCATGGCACCCAAGTGCCACGTACATTTTAGCACCCCAGCCATGTAATTGCTGGTATACCGGTCACAATCCACTCTGTGGCCAGCACAAGAGGGCTCTGTTTCTTCTGGTGCATTCACAATTCCTTGAAGTGGGAATGGGATCTCTTCTAAAAGTTTGCAAAACATGCCACAGTGCTCACTGAACATCAGTAAGTGCCGCTCGGGTGCTACGCCCTAGGGCATTATAAGGACATTTTAAAGGGTGAGAGCCAGAGCCATGTTACATGTAAATCAAGTTACCGCTCTTTCGTTTAACAGTGCTATGTGCATTAATTGGCACCACTTAGGAAATCTGGGTACAAGTCTTTAATTAAAGAAGCAACGTGAGACCTAGTAGATTAGCATGTTTGGAAGAATAAAGCATTTAGCAGATTGACAGTACATTTGTACATTGCATATGAATTGACTGATTAAATTCCCTTTTTTGCCCATTAGTTACTACAGTATATGGTGAATATGGCGTGTCATATACAGGGCAGTTTCCTCTGGAGATTTTGTCATCAAATGATTGCTACAAACACCAACCCTGCATAAGGCCTTAATATGGTACAGAATCGAGCCTATGATCACTTTTAAGACCCCAAGCAGCTTCATTGCTAGTCAATATACGGACGCTTAAAATTTGGCTCGAATAACTATTTTACAATCCAAATCTAAATAAAAGCATAATCTTTTAATTCAAGATATGAATGTGGGTTGCAGTGATCATTTCAGGTTGATATTTTGTGATTGTTCCCCCTCCCCCTTTATATTATTGGTTTCTTTAAAATGAACATATATAGTTGAAAAACTAGTCAAACTGATTCGCGCCCCCCCCCCCCCAAAGTTGTGGCAGAATTAAGAAAACATAAGGTGTTAAAACTAAAAAGAAAAAAAAACTTTTTCATTGAAACGAGGTAGATTGTAATAATGTTTGAAGCTGCAGAACGAGCGCGCTCTGCCCAGTGCACAGAGCTGTAGGTAACAGTTTGCAGGATCTAACCTTCATCCTCAGACTTGGTTTATAATTTAGAGCCCATTGCAGTTTTTCAGTGTAAGAAGGGATTTCCAGCTGTATGATCGCGGAGAGTTGTGGCTTGTGTGTGTGAGAGCAGGTTGCCCCATTTTTAAATGTAACCTTCCGATTTAAGACACGCTAGATTCTGAAAATATCTAATGATCCCTTCGCCTCCTTTATAATAGCATGTTTTTTCTGTGTGGGGTATAGCTCCATCCTCCTCTTTATAACATGCATGTTTTTTCTTTAGGGGTATAGCTCCATCCTCCTCTTTGTAACATGCATGTTTTTTCTGTGGGGGTATAGCTCCATCCTCCTCTTTGTAACATGCATGTTTTTTCTGTGGGTGTATAGCTCGATCCTCCTCTTTATAGTATGCATGTTTTTTCTGTGTGGGTTTAGCTCCATCCTCATCTTTGTTTTCTTTCCTGTATTTAAACAGAGAATTCTGCATCCACATTATGGTCCATAGTCACTAAGCTTCTACCATAAACCACCTTACAGCTATAATATGTTATAAATGCTTAAAGGGCTGATTAATACATGTGGTTCTGTTCTGCATTGCATACAGTATGTGCTGCAGACGATAAAGTATAGACTAAGATTTGTACGTACAGTTGTATATCTTTATCAAGCCCAGTAGCAGCTTGACTCTGAAATTTGGTTCTTCTAAATACAAAGCATGAAAAGCTAGCAGAGGGAAGACCTAGTGGGAAATTGGATACTGCAATTAATATGTTGTTGCACTGGCTTTGGTTTGAGATGTTCAATGTTGAACTGCAATAGTAAATGTCATTGTGCTGTGTATATTTGCTTAAAGATGGCTGGAAACTATATATGCTAGATGCATTTGAACCACTCTTCTGTTCTTGCCTTTAGTCCTTAATTGCTTTTTAAAAATGATAGGCATTTCCTGTTTTTCTGTTTAATAACTTGCATATGTATGGTCTGATGTGGTTTGAAGCATCATTGATTGACAGACAGTAGTTTAAAATTCTTCTACTGTACAATGACGTCTGTGCTTTACTAATCTCTAAGCATATTGTATGTCGATTGGGAATGTTTGACGCACTTTACTATATGCGAGTTTTTATAATGGTGTTTGGTTGGGCGTTGCAATGATGGAATAACAGTAATCAAACGATTGCAGAGTATGCGGTGTATAATATTCTTTGAATTGGAACAACGTTGTATCTTTATCCTTTAACCTTCCCGCAGTGAGCTGCTTTTCATTTCTCACTCTGTTTAATAGAAATGATGAGTATATTCTTTATCTAACAATGGTGCTTGATAAATATTGAAAAATATCTCAAATGGCGTGGCACATATTAACCTAATTAAGGGATTCTGATGGATGCGCAGTTATCAGGGGCCCTCGTGGCGTCGGTAGCGTACACAGCCTGTTTGACTGATTCCCATTACCAGTTAACTTTGCCCTCTAGCTTTGTAGCCCTAATTACACCCCTGTTAGTTACTGCTGTAGGAAGTCTGGATTGTATCACTGCGATTGCTAAATGAAATATGTATCTTTACCATATTAGCAGGTGGGTATTCATTTTTTGTACTGAAGATGCAAAGATGCAATAGAACAGTGATTCCCAACAGTGGGTTTGTGAACCCCAGGGCCTGAGTCTGCAACCTTTCAAGGAAGAGCCATCTTATAAATAAATTCTTTGTCCAACACATGCATGAATATTACACCCCCACATACATATACTGCACACACACCAGGTATATACTGTACAGTATAAGCATTAACATCCAACATACAACACACTTTAATCAGAATTAGGGAAAGGAAAAAATATGTGGGGGATTAAAATGCATCTCACAATAAGTCCCTAGATTTAGTTTTTTCATTGTTTTTCTGTGCAAAAAACAGTTTGTCATTTACATGCATGCACTACCCCCCAAAACTCACAACGCCCCTAAATACACGCAAACCCTACCCCCCCAACAAATAAACACACTACCCCCCAAATATATATGTATATTTACTTACACCAAGGGGGTGCAAACTTTATCCCCTGCGCCCCCTCTCCTTACCTTGTCTCCGATATTCTAACATCACAACATCACTTGATGCCGCGTTGCCATGGCGACATGCCACCAGAGACCAGGTAAAGGAACCTGGAGGCCTTGTGCGCGATCCGGCATTTCATTTAAATGCTTTGGGGGAAGAGCGCGAGGCTTCCTAGCCCCTGACTCTCTACCTTAATGTCTGCAGGTTGCCGCTCCCACCTCTCACTGTACCGCCGGTAACTGACGGCGCACGCCGGAAGATGTGGCACACTCCCGCATGAGGCCCGGTGTGGGACAGTGCAGGAGGCAGGCCAGCCCAGTGCTTGCCGGGGCCCCCCTCCCCCGCAGTTACCGGAAGCACAGTGAGAGGCGGCCAGATGGGCGCGGCAACCTGCGGACAGAGGAGAGCCACATGTAGGAGCAGAAAATGCGTTTCCGACCCCTTCCCTAGGGGCTCGTGAGGTGTCTCTTAGAGCAGCGGTGCGTAAACTGGGGGGCGCGAGACTGTGGTGGGGGGGGTGCGGGGTTTAGAGAGGCCCCGCACACTTCCCGAAGGCACTTAAATTAACTGCCAGGGGAGCTGCAGTGCCTCTGTAAACCTAAGTTACCTTGGCTCCGGAGGCTTCTCACACGCGTTGCCATGGCAATGCGACGTCATGATGCCAGCGTGGAGGTGAGGGGACCGCTGGTGGGGGGCGCAGGGAAGAAAGTTTGCGCCCCCCTGTCTTAGAGGTTTGGTAATTTTTATTTATTTTTGTCAGGAACCCACTATAGTGCCGGGTTGAGACTGCACACTTACAGTAGGAGTTTATAAAGTTGTTCCCCACAATGCTTTGCATCCACAGCGGGAAAGCTTTGTGAGTTTTCGCGGTTAAACACCCGTTTAGTTTGTGTTCCCCCCACGAGGTCAGGAGACTTGACCTGGGAGACAGCGAGGGAGAATACAAACTTCAGTTATTCTTATATTTCTCATTTGTTCTCTCGCTCTTTTTTTTAAATCAAACGAAATCAACCACGTTAACTATGCACAAAAAAAGGGCGGCGGGTGGGAACTGCTGGCAGGGATCGGACTGCCCATGCGCCCTGCCAGCCGATCTAAATAAACGCCATAGCCCCTCGACCGTGTCGCCCCCAGCACCTGACGGAGACGGGGGGGGGGGGGGGGTTGTGTGAGGTGTGGAAGAGGCCGGGAAGAGGCCACAGAACAAAGCTATTTAAAACCAGGGTTGCACAATTTAAAACAAGAATTGGGCACCGCTGCAACAGAACGTGTGTATGTTTATGGGTTTTGTACAGCGCTAAATGAAAGGGAAAACATCCACGGAGCTCACATTTACAGAGGCTCGGATTTAAAAAAAAAAAAGTCCCCAGCGTTTAGCAGCCAGTGTTTAATATAACGCACTTTCTCAGGACTATACTTCTGTTTTCGCAAAAGTTAATATTCATGTTCTGTTAATAATTCCTTTGCTGTTTTAATGAATGTGCAATAACCTGTGGTTAGTCCACCTGGAAGGCCTCACTTCTGTGGGCCAAAGGGATGCTGCAACATCCCAGCTTCCTATTGTATGACCCCGGTGGCCACCTTTTTATTTTAATTCTTTTTAATTATTTTAATTATTTTCTTACACTGTTCTCTAGTACATTTAAAGGTAAATGTATTTGGAACCAGGGAAGGGGTAATGCGTGGGGTCCCGGGGGGGAGGGGAGGTGTCCCTGGAGCGGAGAATAGTGTGGTTCGTTCCACAGGCCCTACTTGTCCCAATTCTGGAAAAGGCAAAACCTAAAAAGTGGGAATATTGCTACTTTAAAAACATTAGTCTCCCAATTCTCCACCACAGATATCAACATTTTGTGAATGAAACAAATGTGGCAATTCTGGAAACCTAGAATTAATTGTTACCAACACACAGGACAGTACATATTTTAAGACACATAATAAAAATAAATGCTTAGGACAGATGTTCACACAAGTTGCTCTTCAATGCTACAGTCTGCAGAATAGCTAGTTTCACTGCACTGCATCTTTCTATAACCATGACATTAAATGACTATTTTGGCCCTGTAGAGGTTTTGCAGATTTTGCGTATGTATATACAGTATATTTAAACCTTGTAACTTGAGACATGGGGGTTGCTTTAGTTCCCTTGCCGTTTTTTCCTTTTGGTTGTCGTACTGCATTTTAATTACACCGCTCTTATCGTTCTGCGTTGGCCTTCTTTCTATTTGTCTGGATGAAACAAGATAAACCCTACAATAACTTCCCTTTTGAGCATCACCGCAGTAAATGAAAGCTTTGAGAATTTCCAGATGCCTTCTAAAATATTCATACATATCTAGGTTGTTTATAAAAAGAAATGCACACATCAGGATTTCACCCTTTAAACCGATCACAGCCAATAATTAACTTTTGTTGAAGTGGGACTACACCTTATTTATTATGTATTTTATCAATGTTAATGTAAACCTGTTTAGGTCTTCACAGCATTCAGCATTAAATGCAGCTAGATCTGAATGACGATCTAAGTAAAACATATTTTTTCATCTGTTTAATAACACTTTTTGGTTATAGGTGCATTCAGTAAGCAAGATGTTGAATGATTCATTGGATCCTTATATCCGCTATCCACAGCTGTAAACTTTAAAGTCACTTACTGAAAAGCAGGACAACACTGTATTTATTAGTGTTGTATATTTTGTAATTAAACATCTAGAACAATACAGTACGTGTATTTTTAAGTGCGTGTGTCAGATATAGAGGGATTCCTGGTTTTACCCCCAAAAATGTAAACCTACAGTAACTCAACTTGGAAATGGAATTGCTGTTGGAGTTTTCTACCATTAGAAATGGCTTGTATTACTTGCCAAACCTATTTCTAGTGCTTGCACTTCCATGTAACTGTGGAGTGGTCAGTTTAGTACTATGAATGCATTACAGAAAGGCTCTGTTAGTGATGTGTTGGAAGCCGAAGTTTTGCATTTCACCGGACCATTGCCAAAATTCCTCTTGGAAGAAACTAGATTTTGACAAGAAAATAAGTGATTGCAGCAGGCACATTAACCTAAAGTGCCCTACAGTGACCCAAGAATGACATACTGTTGTATAGTGTAAACCTAAGCTTAGACTGTTTGCAGGATGGAGACGAACGTAACCCCTTCATAGCTTTGTATTACAATGTATTTCCCGCCCGGAATGAAGGTGTTAAATTAGCCTGGAACAAGACATCATTGTTCAGTCCAAGAAATCTGCTTGTAATGTGTTTGTAATTATTTTAATGTATTAGTTGTCAAGATCATGACAAAATCAGTATTCTCAAGGAAACCCAGATTGATGGCAGATAATGACTATTGGTTTGCTCAGTGTATTCATTAAAGACGTTTCCTGGCCGGGATTTCGATCCCTGGCCATGGCAGTGAGAATGTTTTAATGCTATCCAATTACTAAAGAGTCACATACTTTTCCTCTGCAGATTATGGAAGAAACAAATACGCAGATTGCTTGGCCATCAAAACTGAAGATAGGGGCGAAGTCCAAAAAAGGTAATTTAATTTTTGATCTAAACAGAAGTAGACAAGCTTACTACACCGTGAGTGGTGCCATTGTATGTCATGTATTGCATTTTACGTGTGATGGATTCAGACTCTCTTGGTTCCGTAAAAGCAATACTGCTCCAAAAGATACACTATCTGTTACTTTACATGACGTCTGTTCAGGAAGAGGGACCCAGAACGCAATTTGCATTATTCATAAATATACTCGTATATAAATGCATTATTTAGTCAGTTATGCTGTGCACAATTCGTATAGTATTAATCTGAAGAGGGACTTGAATAGCATTGCAGATAACGATGTTCCAGGTCTCTTCACAAATGGAAGTTTTGTGCATTGCGTAACTAGCAAATGTAAAAATAATAAAAAAATGCCTTTTCCATCTTCCCGGCCTGGCGAAGCGGTAAACTTACATTTCTAAAAACGGCCTTTTACCTCCGTTAATATCAATGCAGTGTTTTAAGTTCTATATGGGCATATAATTAGCCCCTAAATTAGTCCCTATCCGATGCAAAGCATTTTTCTTAGTGTTTTTCAAGCTTACATTTTTTTACATTAGTAAACCTCATAAAAGGGGAGTGAAGATATTACACAATTGAGGGTTCACATGGTAGTGCAATTCCAGATTACGTTGTGAAGTGGGATTTTACCCTTGAAGTATTCATCGACTTGTATGTTGCGTGAGACTGCACACGTATCAGTCAAGTTTCAGAGGGAAAGAATAGATTTAAACATTGTTTTCCATAAAAAAATTAAGTCGTGTAAATAATATTTGGACAAAATTTGAAATGAGACATGGGTACCTTGTCATCCAATAAAAAAATGCTTTGATTTGTGTTATGATACTGTTATAAAGTACTTTAAAGTACAAACTTTTGCCGCTAAAACGTGTTCTTTGCACTTGTTGAAAAGGACTTTTTGGTTACTGTACCATTTTATGGGCGAATAGTCATTCAATGGTCAAAAAAAAAGTATCTCACGTTAAAGGATATCCAAAAGTCTATTGTGTTCACTTATGTGCAGTTTACACTTTTCCTCCCTACATTTCTGGAACATTATTTGGCTGCACGGGACATTTCCTGCTTTTTTGTGTGGCTGGCTTGTGTCCTGTTATATCACAGCTGGTCATTCTGTGATTCATCTTTTCGACAATTCTCTCTTTACAGCATCTGATCTCTGACTAGTATTTTAAGGCCTGTAATACAGTGCGCGTGCACGCGTCTATGATAATTGCATGTGTGAGCCTGACGTTGATATAGTTGAGACGCGCGCAGCCGTGAGCATTGGCGCGACAGATCTAAGGAAAGACATGACATTTGTCTTTTCGTGCTGTTGGCGCGCCACGTGAAACTGTGAGCCAATCAGTGCAGGCTAACTCTATGATGTCATTGCCACGCCCCTTAGATGTGCACAATACCGTTTGTATTATAAGTACAAAATGCACGCGTCGCACGCAACACCGTGCCCGGACGCACACCAGCGGTTACTATAAAACCAGCCTAACGCAGGTTATGAAATTTAAATATACACCCTTAACCCTTTCGCTGCTAGAAGTGCCACCGGTCTTCCATGAATTGCCAACGCCAGCTTGCTTGGAGGGCGGGAGGGGGGGAGATCATGTGGTCACAGCCAGCACCAGGAAGGTGGGTGGAAGTAGAAGGGGCTCCTCTACTGTTTCTTTTGCGTTTGAGCGCTGAATGCCATCTTCCCCTAGAAAACTAGCAAACATACTGTAGCACTGTTGCATGATGTTCCCTGTGTATATATGTGTTTATGTATATGTACACGCACACTCTTTACGTTATGGTGGGTGAAAAAGGCAGCAAAAAACCTCCACCGTTGGCATATAGCCAATAAAGAATATCACTTGTGCGCATATTCACATGTCTTAGACAGGTCTGCACCCTGCCTTTCACCATTATCACCTAGCATACAGTGTTTCCACTGCAGCAAGGGATTCTGGGAAATGACATGCAAATAAGCACACAATGTGTCACCTTTTGCCTGAAATCCATTTTTACATGGAATCCTAATAAGCAAATGCTCTGCTGTTCACACAGCTTGTAAGCACAGCATAGCAAGTCAAACCACTCACAGACGGCTATTTCGACCTTGTGGGTCTCATCATTGTGAGGTTTGTTGTACTGGATATATATTCTAATTGAAGGGTCCCCATAACTTAGTGCTATGGCTCAGCTCTGTTTAAAAAAAAAAATTGTGTATGTATAAGGCCGAGTCCATAGGACAGGCCGCGCTGAGCCGTGCGGACGCTCAGCGCTGAGCCCCTGCATCCTCAGTCCGCAGGTGTGCTGAGGCGCTGGATTTTTCAGCCAACAGCCAAGCTGTTTTTCAGCGCGCTGTCGGCTGAAAACATCCAATCAGCGCGGAGCAGCGTCAACGTTACGGCGCCGTGACGTCGACGTCGGTGCGTCACGGGCGATTGGCCCAGCGATGTCACTGCCCCGCCTCCCTCAGTCTCCCCCCGCCTCCGATCGCTCCCTCTGGCTCGCCTGCATGGGCATGAAATCGTGCAGATTTCAGCAGGTGAGCCTCAGCGTCGGCTCGGCTCAACCCTCTATGGCCCCAGCCTAAGACAGACAGACAGACAGACAGACAGACAGACAGACAGACAGACAGACAGACAGACAGACAGACAGACAGACAGACAGACAGACAGTGGGGGGGAGGGGAGAAACAAGCAGAGGCAGCTGAGAACTGCACAAATTGTTATTAACAGAATGAGAAAACAATCTGATAAAACATTCATTACTACGTCACTTTTTAAATAACTTGGTGCAGTGTTTGCAGGTTCCCTTGGTGATACAATGCAGTTGTCTCTTTAGCACAAGTGGTGTCGGTTACTGATTTCACTTTGGAACGGTTATGAAGATGTTTGTGGGAGTATGATTGACTTTGGCGTCTAACGTCTTGTTTTGATCAGTTCTTTATTATGATTATTGTGCAGTTTGTATGAGCTATTTAGTATTCTTGGATATGGACATCAGTGCTAGAGTCCAAAAAAAGTGTGGGAACGCCGCCCCCCGACTTCATTTAAACACGACCATTAAAAAAAATTCTTCCCCTCCTCGCCTTCTTCTCTCCCCACATGCTTCCCCTTCCACGCCTGCTTCTTCATCTCTTGCTTCCCCCTCCTCGCCTGCTTTTCCCCCTCCCCGCCCATAGATTTCCCATAGCTGAACGGGAAGAAACCCTGCTGCCAGTTACTGACTTTGAACTCCTGCTCTGCCTCCACCTCTGTACACACAGTGACGCACTTCCGTACGCGTCACTTCCTGGATACATGATCGCAGTGAAGACGCGAGCACACGGAGTGAGGGACGCAGCTGAGGGAATCTCCAGAGGTTACCTGCCCCACTTGAGATTAGGGGCATACATAGACTGTCTGTATGGAAGAGGCAGTTCCCAAACAGGTCAGAGTTATTGTGGTCACTTGCAAAGGCCTAACAAGGATTTTCATATGGCCTAGTATAACCGGGGTAATACTGATGATCCTGAAGCAACAAAGGGGGGCTGGGTTGCACACAAGTAAAGAAACTAAGTTAACGCGCCTCTATTTGAACGTTGAGTGGGCGCTGACGGAAGCACTGTATTTATGAAAGTTTGTTATAAAACCAGTCAGGTGGTCCTCGATTATCACGAGTATAATGCGTGGTGCTAAGAACTGTATACAGCTATGATGATGATAGTATGAAGATGAGGTCCTATATGAGGTCTGGGATGTATTCTTAATTGTGGGGGGCGGGAGGGTACTGTGTGTGGTATCCTAGTTAGTAAACCACCATAGACTGCACTCAAATTGTCCAGGAACCCAAAGGCTAATCACCCCAATGAACAATACCCCAATCCCTTTGTAGAATAAACTGACCATGTAGCAAGCAAGAAAACTCACGAATCCACTGCAGCGTCCATGTTGATCCCACCAGACCTTCGGGTGTGCCCCCGTCCTTGGAGATAGATAACAGTAGAAGAGAGAAATGGCAGAGCACAACCGGAATCATCCAAAAAAGAGAATTAGGAGGAAAGTGCGTTATCCATAAAAAGATTTAATAGTCATGGAAGGAAAAAAGGGCAAGGCATTACCCTACCAACATGTTTCGTGCTACACAGAGCACTTTATCAAGGCATACACATCCCATCATTAACATATTTAAAGTGTAAAAAATAATTGGCTTACCAATCATGAACCATGTCTGGGATCCTCCCTGTAATCTGCCCGTGGTTGTTTTCACAGTATCTGAAGAGCTGCACACGTCTCGATCAGTTTTTAACTCTGACCCTATGCGTTTCGTGATTGGAAGTGAAGCAATCATGAAACTCGTAGGGTCAGAGGTCATAGCTGATCAAGAGAGACGCGTGCGCAGCTCTTCAGATACTGTGAAAACAACCTAGCAGCTCTGAATAGACTTCTCCCCTGATGTCTGCTCCTGCACCTGAGCTCGGTACACGGAGCATACAGACCGCACCGGATCGTCTACACAGATGTTCCCCTGCAGCGGAGGAGCCACCAGCAGTCACCTGTCACTGTTTGGCTGTGCCTTTTAAACTCCCAATTGTTGCGAGGAGTAGGAATAATAAATTAGCTTAACTGATCTTTCCAGCAGTGTTTTGATTGTTTATTGTTTGTTTGGTGTGTTAGTCTTGTCCTGTCTGTTATGTTATTTATGTAGCAGTATACACTATGATTGTCTCTTGTATTTGATTTCACATGTTCTAAGGATACCTCTCCGTGGACTGTTCAAGTGGACCCGGATGTTCCAGACTGGAGTTCTAATATAAGTTATATTACCGTCTAAGTGCATTTATTGGACTTTATTGAGGTGCCGGTTTGTATTTGTTTCATGTTAATCTTTCCAAGCCAGACCGTGTGGAGGAGCTGCGCAGAGGGACATGGCACACAAGCAGTCGGAGTGCCGTGTTCCAGAGCAGCACAGAAGTTAACAAGCAGTCTGCATGTCTGTCCAGCTCCTTGATGATGTAGATGCCCAAATATGGATATCTACGTCATGAGGGAGCATACTATAGGACCATATTGTTATCTACGTTATCAAGGGTGTTGAACAGTGTTAAATGTTCTGTCCAACCCCCTTGATCTAATATGGTCCTATAGTATTCCCCCTCATGATATAGATATCCATATTCGGGCATCTACTTCAAGGGGCTGGATGGACCGGAGACTGCTTCTTACCTTCTGAGCTACTCGGGGAGACACTCGGACTGCTTCTCTCTGGGACACTTCTACTCAGCTTCTTCAGACCCTTCGGCTTCTGGCTGATGGGTCTGAAGGATTAACGCTGTTGGGGTCCTATTCAGAAACATGGACCCCCAAGAGTTCATCCTCCCGAGCCGTTTGCTGTTTTCAGGGCCGCAATCAGTGCAGCCCCTGGACCGCACTTTCGCCGCACGCCGTCACGTCACCAAAAATAGGAAGTCTGGCTGAATCTGTAATTTCAAGCTTTATGGAACCTCTTTGAATGTGCCTAAATCATCTCTACTGCAGTTTTTTAGTGCTTCTATCCTGTGTAAATTTCACATTGATACTTTATCACTAGTAAATAGTGAGCTTTCTTTTAGATGACAGGTGCATCACACACACCGTTAATATCGTTTTCATATTAAAAAAGGGGAGGAAGCATTTAGTCCACATGCTGTACTTCAGAACATCTACCATAAAACGCTCAGTAGCAACTACATAGATGTAGCCCCTTATTGTTTTTAGAAAGTAACCTTCTTTGACATGTCATTGGCAACATAAGGTTTTTAAGGAGAATTTGCTTGGAACATCCAGCTTGCTGATCATTTATGTCCCTATAAATCTGCTACTTAAAAAAATATATATATACTTTTCCCTGTATTTAGCTGTTAGCATACTTATTTAGTGCATTGCAATCATTTCTCAATAAATATTTTTGTAGGAATAGTAATATGTTGGCTACTTAGTAGTTAGTACTGTGTGTTCTAAAAGTGCATTCTGAAAATATTTCCTGTCTCTTTAATGGAGAAAGCTAGGCTTTAACAATGGGATACATTTTCTTGGACCATTATTAATTGGTGGCTGTATGCAATAAGTTTTTAGATTACACAAGGATTCTTCGGCATAGCTGCCTTGTATGTGTATGAGTCTTCTGCTTAATGTCTCAAGTCTATGCACAAACTAATATTTCAATAACAAGCATTCCAGCTTTGTCGTTTGAATTGCTTTGCTGCAGAAGTTCACTTCATTAGCTACTATTATAAAATCTGTCCCTGTGGACCTTCCCGTTTCATGAACAGAAGAACAGTTTACAGGATAGTAACCTCGCTTGCCAATTTTGTGAAAATATTTCTTACACAGACACCTCGTAACTTTGTGCAACGAATCCCAAGAGTCTTATATCGGATGAGGTTGGGAACAAAGGCATAGTGCGCCCTCCCCGCCCCCCGCTCACCCTGTGCAAGTTAGCTCCTAATACTCGTTTTTGGGGAGCTTTTTTATTTATTTACGATTCCCCACATATATTATACAATCTGCTTTTAAATGAGAATTGAATACAATAATTAACCCAACAGACATACGTGAGCCATGTTGCAAAATGTTGAGTGTTGTAAATCAGGGTCTCATATAAAATCCCGATTTGTTATAGAGAGACCTTTTAAACGTTCATGGATTATCATAGCAACGGTGACAACGATTAAGATGCAGTTTCCTCACAAAACTGAATAAGGACATGTTTATAATGGACAGTGGTTACTACATGTTACTCATCAGACTTTTAATATAGCAGTTATGTTTGGTTAGTTAAACCATGTCTACTAACTATACAATACCAGTGGCTTCATTTACAGTACCTACTGTAGCTCTGCTGGTATTTTAGAGCTGAGAAGATTTACATTGTATGTATCCTGCACCTTTTAGCTAAAACATGGAACCTTCCGCTAATTAGTGCTGCTGGGTTAATCACTTTTTACATTTTAGCCACCTTCTTTCATCGGTTAATCAGTTATGTGGAGGAATATATGGTTATAGCGCACATATCCCCAGCACTTTGCTTGGTATTGACTATTTCTCCCCTTGAAAGGACAAACCAGCCTTATTCACCAGCGTATGGTCCCAAAGCTGCAGATCTTTGAGAAAGTTTTGCTGGATGTGCACATAGTTTGCTAGAGACATGCAGTGGGTACAAAATGTGTAATACATTAAAACCTCATCAGCTCATTTCTCTTCTGTAGTTTTACAGTCAGAATAATGTTGGTTCCAGCTAAAAAAACATCCTTAAGTTTGAAATCTCATATTTTTAGACGTTTAGCAAATCTTTAAGGCTTTATAAATTTGGGGGGATTATTGTAAACCAGTCGATTTTTACTGTGCTAGCAGGGAAGGAAACCAGGTCTGTTTGAGTGATATCTGAGGTGGAAGCCTAAGTTTTCTTGAAAGATAACATCTAAAATTTTTTTTTTTTTAGATCATGTAATTGGTTATTTGGCTTTGTGTTGGGTACTCCGTCTTATGCCTGACTTGGACACCGATATTTTGGAATGGATAATGTTTTCCCCCTAGTCATTAAAAAGACACTATTCGGGGGTGGGGGGGGGGGGGGGGGGGAATAGCTCTATGTTAAAGCACAATGTATGCCTCTAAATATAGCTGCTGGGTAAACCCAACCATTATTACAAACAATGGCCTTTATTCAGCATCTTGCTTATGTTCATTATAGGTAATTTATGTGTGCTTGGTGTTAGTGTATGTGTATTTAGAATGTACAGACACTACCAATCTCTGCCATAAAGATTTAGTAGTAGATGTAGCTGTAGATCTAGCTTTTGTTTGAGGCAGAGAGAAATAAATTGCCATGTAAAAGAAAATAAAAAGTCAAAATATTCTGCTACTCGCTATTCTGCTAAACCGCTCACAAACTCGTCACCCGGGTTCTGCCACTCATTGAAACCCAAGAGGTGTTTGTGGGTTGGTTGGCTATTTTGTGTTTCTTAATTAGTGTTGGTACAAATTGTATTGTATTTTTGTAACCTTAAAAAGCCCTCATGTGTTTTTGTTTCCTTGCCTTCTGGACGTGTTATCCGTTCACTTCATGTGTAACTATTCTTGTGTTTATGCTGCCATCTTGACTAAGATCAAGTATGTTTGCAAGGGGAGATCTATGCAAATACAGAAAATCAAATGGGAATAAAATATTTATATAAGCCCCTCTCACTTCACATTGGGCTCCTAACCTTTCTTTCTTTCGGAGAAATCCTCTATTGAATGATAAAATAAAGATCTCCCCACCTTAGAACTAAATAAAATAATAAATATATATATCTGCCACTGGGACTTCAATTATGTTTGATTTTACTTTAAAGACCACAGCGCTATTCCTCTTGTGTTCTATAGTTGGTTACGGGTAAAGTGTGATGAGTGAGATGAGTACAGTAGGTCTTTAACTTTGAGGCCCAGAGATTGCACGTTAAACATGATGGGTGTTCTCTGTGCTCTCACTTTACTGCAGCTTGAATACTAGATCTCGCTAAGTGGTACTTCACCTTTACCAGTGAATCAGAATTATGAGTTGTGATCCAACAAAATCTACCTTGCATTTGTTTTATAAACGAAGCTCCACAGTTTGCTTCCAATGCTATATGTTTCCAAGGAGCAATATTAGTCAAGTATATTAGCAGACTTCCTGCGAGAGGAATCAAGCCCACTCTAAACTGTCCTATTGGCTATGAATTTGATGATCTGTTTGAGCTGCTGTGTGCTCCTGAAGTCCCAAACGTCATTCACTTTGTTTCATTTACATTCCTAGTAATACCCTGCCTCCAGATCGCCACCGAAAGCCAAAGGTCTAATTATGAGACTACATACAGTTTTAGAGAATGATCCCGGTCTTGTCAGTTTTTGGCACACTGTAATGCCATGGTCAATTGGACTGAAAATGTGTATTGAAAACATTTTGTGCCAGGTGCGTTGCATGCGTTAACATTTTTCCATTGGAGGTGGCTATTAAACCACATCCATTCCAGAAAGACCTGCAATAAATTGTTCTGCAGTACATACTGTAGCAGGCCCTTCTGGGACTAAAGATAAATATGATTGGAGGAGACCAATGTTGTCAGTCTCCTGTCCACCTTACAGTATGTCAATGTAATCTCTTTTTAATGAGAACAATGCAAAGTTTGTATTTGAACCCTATGGTGGAGAACTGTACTGGGAGAAATATGTACAGCTGGCTAAGTTTTTATGATTCACTCTTGCCTACATAGATTAGTTTTGTTTGCAGTTTCTGATGAGTGACATCCTTGAATCGAAGGCCTCATCCAGGGTGATGCTGAGCGGGCGCTCGCGCTGGCCGCAATTAAACACATTGCATGCACGGCGCTTAGCTACTTGCAGAGGCAAGCTAATTTGATTATGCCGCTCGCTGGCACGTAACGTGAGCGGTTCGCCCAATGAGGGCGAACCAGCCCTGTGACGTCATGGCTGCGCCCCCCCCCCCCCCACGCGTGCAACTGGCTGGCCATAAATATCTCGGCAGAACGCGTGACATCACCGCGCACGAGCGCCAGCTCGCTCCCTGCCTGGCCGCAGCCTAAAAAATGGTTGTCTTTATAAAAACTGCAGATTAACTTTCTTTTAATGTTTTTAACGTTGACTATCAGACTACTGCTCTGGCATTATATTGGGACATTCATTATTTTGTTAACCTGCAACTCAATTGGTTTTCAGAAAGATTTTGTGAAAAACACCCGCCCCCCCCCACCCCTCCCCAATGTGGTGAATGTATTTGAACTTGAAATATTTTGAGAAACTTTGTACATTTATTTGAAAATATCCCCCGATTTTTATTTTTATTTTTTTATTTTATTATATAAATGTATTTGTTTTCTCTGGCTTTGGCTTGAATTTCGCTCTGATTTGAACGTTCTTTCCGAAGTTTAACTTGAACTTACAATTTCTCAGTTTGGATTTGAAACTGCAAACTTGCCCATCCTTAATTTTGAAGAATTTGTGTTTTAACCCTTTGCGTGCCAGAGGGGTCATGGTGCCAGAGTTACACAGCCCATTGGGCACAGTGCGGTCAGGGGAGCACGCCCATTATGGAGGAAATTGAAGAGGAGGCGTCCTCCGTTTCCTCAGTGGCTAGGTGGCTTCTCCCTGGGAACGTAGGACGTGATCGAACCCCGAATTAACAAGGACTTTGAGCATGAAGTTGAGTGCCAGTCCCTGTGACTGTCATGGGGCACTCAAAAGGTTAATGTGTGGGATGGGGAGAAACTGATTGCTATTTTACAACCTACAGTAGTTAGGCATCTAAAAAAAGTTAAACTACTTTTTGATGTAACAAAGACAAGTTTTTTTTTTTTTTTTAATTTACGTAGAAGATAATTACAAACTTGAAAAACCCATACAAAGAGGATTTAATTTTTGACGGTATCCAGATACTCTCTACATTTTTTAATCTTTAAAAAAATAAAATAAAGTAGGCTTTAACTGTGAAAAGGAATACCGTATTTGGACTGTACAGTATTTCTCCTTCAAAACATGTCAAAGAAAATTCTTCCTGGATAAAGTAATACATTTAACTGCTTATAAGGTATACTTAAGAATTTGTATATACGGCCACCATGAAACTGTATAACAGAGACTGCAGGTATCAAAGCCCCAACTACTAATAGGAGTGTGCTTAGGAAACCATCTGTTGGTGCACTGCATGCTTTTGGATATCTGCAGGCTAAAATGAAGATGGATTTGTAATAACTGGGAAAAAACCGGCCCAGATAAAGAAACGCACGAAAAAAGGTGTATTCAAAAGGAAATATGCAAAACGAGCCCAAATGCTTTCGCAAACTTTTTAACAAGATTTGATCAAAATTCGATTCCTGGTGAATCGCATTACCATATGCTGCTAATGATTTAAAGGGAGGGTTTTTTTAAAAAAAATTTTTTTTAATGCAATGCATTCTTTTAATTTTGTTTTAAAAAAAAAATATAAAACAAAATACTGTATTTATACATAGCCCCATAGCCTTTATGACCAGTGACTTGTTCAGCCTCCCTCAAAAATGTAAAAGGTTAGAGGCGCATGCGCGGTGGCAACAGGTATGGCAGCTTAGTGTAAAAGTTCGCCAATACCTAGCCAGATTAGGAACACAAAAACGACAAACTACTAAATCCCCCAACAAAATATAGGACTCGGTCACTGGTTGCCCAAGGGTGATGAGAGCCCAAAACAAGACTTCACTAGATTTGCAGACATACTTTGCAAATTCTGAAATGGCACGAGCGGGAAGGGTCCCTGCACAGAGAGCTTGCTATGGCTCCGATTCAGAGGGAATTGCGGTGGGAAAGGAGCGAAAGTGGTGACAGAGCTGGTCACACAGTGACCTTAAGAGTGATCTAAAGTCCATGTTTAATGATTTAAAGTCACTGTTCCAGTAAGCTCCAGAAGCTCAGGAAATATATAAATCTTATTGGGGACCGGACAGATAACGTGGAGAAGAAAATGGACGAAACAGTGAAAGCTGAAAGAATGAAAGTACAACCACTTCAAGGTGCAGCTGGCAGGCATCATGGATAAGCAGGAGGATGCTGAAAATAGGGACAGAAGGAACAATGTTAGAGATATCCCTGAAGCTGTCTCTGACATCGAAGACTTTATCTCCTGATGGCTGACCTCGGTCCGACTGGATAAAACTCAGACCGCTGCCATAGGGCCTTCAGTGCTAGGCCGCAGTCAGAGAAGGTTCCTAGAGACACATAATAATACAATTCCATTACTATAAAGTAAAAGAAGCGCTGTGCCAGACCACCCGAAATTCCCCCACCATTGTATTTGAAGAAATTAACCTACAAGTCTTCCAGGATCTGTCCCCAAATATGCGAATAAGATACTTGGGGAAAATGGCATCTTATATTGTTGGACCTTCCCTTTATGGAGTGCTGGTCATCAAGAGTGGTCAGGCGGTAGCAATGTGATTCTTGGATGAAGGGGAAGAGTTCCTGAAGAAACGTTCACTTTCCAGGTAGAAGGATCCTCTCCGGAGGCGTCCTGGCGGGAATTGAGACGACGGCACGTGAGCGAGATGACGAAATGGCGGCCAATTAAGGCCCTGGGGAGAAAAAATTGCGGATACAGCCATTGAATTAACTTTTAAAGTAGTACCACCACTTCCCCATAATGTGTCTCACCCGCTTTTTTGATGCTTTGAGGCCACTGTACCCAATCTCCTGAGAAGCCCTGATTGGAAGGAGACTGCTGTGACGGCCGCGACGCGGCGGAGTGCCCTCACTGCAGATGAGAGACGTTGGCAGAGGCAATCGCGGTCGGTTCCTGACGGAGAAGTGGAGCGGTCGCATCGGGTGCTGTTATCTAAGGAGAAGGGTTGAAGTGCGCCCAAAGTCACTTCTTGTTTACTTACCAGCGTGGAGTGTGTGTGTGTGTGTGTGTTACCATCCCCTCTGTGTTTGTCATCTTAAAGTAAATGTTAATGCACTATATCCTTGCATTTGTGTTTTTTCATATGAGGGTCTACAAAGAGTCTGCTGACCTGGAGAATCTTCTACTTGGAGTTACAGTATGATGTGTTTTTCAGTGCTAACTAACACTGGGTTCATTTGCACATATTAACTGTTTTATCACTTTGCGCCATGAACACTTTTTTGTTTTAGGCATTCACAGATTACAAGAGGAAAAAAGTTGATGTCATCCTGCTACAAGACACATTTTAGCACATCCAGCCACCCAAAATATTTTGATAAACAGTATAGACAGTGGTATCTCATCAGCCAATGTCAAGAAGAGAGTAGCAATATTGCTCCATAACAGATTTCCTTTAGTGGTTGCAGTTGAGAAAGATAGGGATGGAAGGTTTCTAAGGCTGCGCTTATAGTGCCTGCGACAGTGACCCGACATCGCTACGAAACAATTGACTCCATCGCCAGTGCTTATAGTAAGTGCGACGTCTTTAAAAAAAAATTTGGAAGCGTGTTAAATTATATTTTTTTACAGACTGTCGCCACATGAGACTTGTCTGTAAACCAGTCAATGACTCTGTTGCTCGTGACATCGCTGCAAATTGAATTACAACTTTTGCTAGTGGCGACGGGTGACGTCATCAGTCGCGTCGCTGGCGGCCTAATACTAGTGGGCAAGCAGCAGGGCCAATATCTTAGTCTGCGCTTATGGTGACATCACGCTGTGGTCGCTGGAAAAATCAAATTGACTTGACTTCCAGCGATTGCGACCAAGCCGTCGCTCTGTCGCCTCGCTCTGCCGCCTCGCTCTGCTATAAGCACACGCGACAGTGGCAATGCATTTGTTTTGCCTTGCCGTCGCCAGTACTCTAGGCGCAGCTTAAAAGTAGCTACTGTTTATGCTCCCTGTTAGCATGATCCAACATTTTTTGCCTCCTTTTTCAGCATTTTAGGCAGTCTATCGAAAGGATACACAATCTTGGTGGGGGACTAAAATTTAGTGCTAGATCCGCAGTTAGTTCGGCCCAGTCTTTAAGGGCAAGGAGAAAAGGCACAGACGCACTTGCACTTGCGAGACAATCTATTATCTGATATTTGGAGGGAGCTGCATCCTAGGAACAAGGGTTTCACATTCTATTCTCACCCTTATAATAGCTGTAGCAGAATAGATTACTACTTTATTTCTAGTAGACTGGTCCCAAAGATCTCTGAAACACGGATCCATGATATTTCATGGTCGGATCATGCAACAATTGAACTACGGTTCTCTCAAATTAATCTAGACAGACCAGGAGCAAACTGGAAGTTGAACAAGTCAATTATTAAAATCCCAGAGGTACCCCAGACTCTCAATGTGGAGATAGATCAATTCTTTAGAATAAACGAGCGCAGTGTGGAGTCATGCTTAACACTATGGGAAGCCCATAAGGCAATGCCGGGGTACCCTCATTATCATAGTAGCAGGGCGCAAAAAAGAGGGATGCAAAAGTGGCAAAATTGCAGGAGCTCTCTGCCCTACATAGAAGAACCGAGAGTTGACACTAAAGGAATTAAAAGACGTACAGAAAGAATAGAGCTGAATATTATTCTTACCTCCCAGGCGGAACATTCCCTTAGTTGGTCAAAGAGTTATTTTTAAAAATCAAACAAGCCAGATACTATGCTATCACACAAGATTAGAAATAGACAAGTCAATTATAATATACATACAATTTGTAGAAACAGTTGACATCCAATCCTAACTTAATTGTAGAACAGTTTAAAAGGTACTACGAGGAGCTTTATAACGGAGGAAGGTCTCCCATAATGTCAAAACGAACCAGGCCTTGAAGGAGTTTCTGGAGGATTCTGGCCTCCCTAGATTGAGTGGGGAGGAAAGAACAGCTTCAAAGGGACTTCTCCATGCAGGAGGTGTTGCAAGTAATTAAGCATCTGAAACCCTTTAAGGCTCCAGGCCCTGATGGTTTTTCCAATTTATATTACAAAAAATTTGCTAAATTATTAGCCCCTCATTTGCTACAAATGTATAATGCAGTGCTGGCTGGTGCCTCATGCCTGGAACAAGTGCTCCAGGCATATATCGCTTTAATCTTTAAGGAAAGTAAAGACCCAACAAATTGTAAAAGCTACCAACCAATATCACTAATTTGAACATCAAAATCTATTCAAAGTTACTAGCGAACAGATTGGGTCATATCCTACCTAGATTGATTCATCCGGACCGAGTGGGATTCATAAAAAATAGTGAGGCGGCAGATAACACCAGACACATTAATTTGATTGAATTGGCTGACAGCAAAAAGACCCCGGTAATGGTGTTAAGTCTGGACGCTGAAAAGGCCTTTGATAGGATAGATTGGCCGTACCTAAAGGCCACGCTGGGAGCATTTGGTTTTGGAGGTAAAATATTGAAGGCGATCACAGCACTGTATACTGTACCAATCCGGTAGCAAAGGTAACACATCAGGGCTTCCCATCTGATCTCTACCAAATTAAGAGTGGTACTAGACACAGCTGACCGCTTTCGCCCCTGTTGTTTTTTTTATGCATGGAGCCACTGGCAGCTCAAATCAGGAAGAATCCAGATATATCTGGCATCCAAATTAACGACCAAACGCATAAAATAGCTCTATATGCGGATGACGTCATGCTGATACTTTCGAGACCTCTCACCTCCCTACCTAATCTATTTAGTTTGCTAGGTAGATTTAACAGAATCTCCAGTTTTATACTGCACCGACACACTTTATTCGAGCAAATACCCGGTATGTACCTGACAGATACCTGGAATGCGCCGCTCCTCACCTCTGACAAGCCCCGTTGCATTTGCCTTCCCAGCCTGGGTTCATGCCTGGCTGACGGGCGGCTGATCTGTTAAATGATAATGATTAGGATTTAATAGGCTGCAATGCTTCGCGTGTCTACCAGATGGCATAAATTCATGAATTGTAATGCAGTATATATACATGTACTGTGCAGTATTGCAGCCAGCGGGAATAAAATGCTTCAATCCCTGCCGGAAAATAACTCAATGCACTCGGGCAGAAAACAGTCACAAACCTCAATACACCCGGGTATACCCGAATTCGTGGGACTAGCCGAGCTCGAATAAAGTGTGTCGCCAGTGTATAAACCAAACTAAATCAGAAGCCCTAAATGTGAACTTGCCCAAAGAAATGGAGAAGCTGATATCTATAAATTTCAATTTTATCTGGTAACCCTCAGCTATTAAGTATGTAGGAGTCCACATCACTAATATTTATAGGACACTGTACAGAGTGAATTACCCTAGATTGTTACAAACGCTGAAAGGAGATATCGGACGGTAGCCTCATACAGTGTTTCTTGGTTTGGTAGGATATACTGTATCAAGATGAACCTACTCCCTCGGATTCTCTATTTATTCCAATCTCTTCCAGTACTAGTGGTGCTGAAGGATTCCCTCAGTTCAGACTTTGATTACAACATTTTTATGGAAGGGCAAACCCAGAGAGTTAATAGTAAATTACTCAAGAGGCCAATTCTAGGAGGTAGGTTGGCGGTACCTTGCTTGTTGTCCTATTACAAGGCAGCCTAATTATGCCAAATTTCACAGTGCCAAACAGAACCCAATTCTAAAAGATGGGTGGCACTGGAGAGGGACGTGTGCACCTATAGAGTTACATAATCTGATTTGGTCCACTAAAAGGATGCTTAAATCCATATGTGAGCCACTTTCCTACATGACCAATTCATTAGCATTTTGGGAGGCCTCTAAATTTAGATGTTCTGACTTCCAAAAATTTGCTAATGACTCCATTACTAGATAACCCTGACTTTGCTCCGGGCCTGAATGGCAAGGACTTTAGGATTTGGAAAAATAAAGGGTTTTGTAGACCTGAAGGGTAGGATTAGTATCAACTTTTGATCTAATTAAGTCAGACAAAGACATCCCAACTCACAGTTCTTTAGGTACCTTCAGATACGTGCTTTTTATAAAATTACGCCCGCCCACCATTAACGAATTTTGAAAACTCTGTATTTTTAAACCGACACAAGTGGATTAACCTCTCAAATGTACAAAGAAGTGGGCTGAGTAGTCCAATGTATTGGAGTTTCCTAGCTAGGTGGGCTGCAGACCTTGGTGAGGAGTTGGAGGCCGAAGAATGGGAAGAGATTTTTCTGGCGGTTTCGAAGAGTTCAATTTGCACAACATTAAAGGAGAACGCATACAAGGTCCTAATGAGGTGGTATCCTCACTCAAACTATCTAAATTTGTTCCAGGTTACTCCCCATTGTGCCCCAAACAATGTGGAGGGCCAGCAGAGTTGGTGCACATGCTGTGGTCTTGCTCATGTTTGACACCCTTATGGGAACAAATGAAAGATTGGCTACAGAGGATTTTGGGCCTCGACATTGCCATGGACCCGTGGCTGTTCCTATTGAATAGACCAATATCAGGGTTTATCCAGAACGAATTCCAAACTAGTTGCCAACTTTGCAACGGCAACGAGGTGCGTGGTCCGCAGCATTATGGAAACAAAATGAGATTCTGACTCTGGCCAGAATTAGGAACAGAATTTAGTTGTGTGTCAGATGGAGAAGTTAACAAGTCTAGTTAATGACACTGGCAATCAATTCCAAAAAGTCTGGTTGCCACGGTTGGCCCAGATAGACATCCTAGGATATAATGCCACCACAATATTGCTTTGATAGCTCTAGATGTGTTCTCCTTTTACTAGTTGCAGGTACACAAGGGATGTAGGGCAGGAACAGGGTCGCACGGAAGTCAGAGCAGGCTGATCATGACAAAATGAAAGGGTTACACCCTGGAAGACAACAAAAGAGACAGGAAAAAGGACCTTTAATACACCCCCCTCACCCCCCCCCATTTTTTTCCCTTATTTGTATGTACCATTTGCTTTTTTCAGTTTTACCATCATATGTTGCCGGAATGGATGGAATGTCATGTATTCATTGTTCACAAATTTAATAACAATTTAAGTTTGATATAAAATAAAACTTTTAAAAGGTTCACAAAATGTAAATCTTTGGATGTTGAGGAAACTACAAGTTTCCCACAAGGACCCACTTGGCTCATATAATTGCAGGGGAGAGTGAAGCAGAGTGATCGGCTAATTCGACTCAAGAAAACGTAGTGCTTTAATATGGAGCCATAGAATTAATGTCATAATGATGGTTCACAGTGATGGGACCTTTTATTCATTGGTGATTAAGTGGTTATTGGGAAGACATGACATAAGCTACCACTATTCAGTAATGGGAGAGCACCAGTGCAGGAATAAAGCACCGTCATTTAAACAGAACCTGTCTTGGGTTATTGGGCAAACTCAGTGTAAAAAAAATTGGAAGTCCAGAGCAGAGGCACCAATTAAAATTTTATATTATGGACATTTAGATTTTTCTTTTCACCTTTAAAATGCAGTCTGACCTGCTAATGATTTTTTTTTTTTCTGCAAAGCATTGATGACCTTCAACGCTGAAACTAGTGAAGTATCCGGGCAAGATGAGATGCTGCTTTTGGGTAGCATAGTAATGGATTTTGACTGACTGCTGCTGTAGGTGTTTGTAGATGTGTTGTGGATTCATGGATTCCTGGCTCCTAGAGTACTGACTTGGTGCAACAAAGTATCCAAAGAGTATACACATTTGTTTGTCGACTTTAAGTATTTTGGGAATGGTTCAATTTTTTTTAGTTCAGAATGGCTAGGAAGTATCAAGAGAATAAACAGAATAATAACTTTTTATAATGAAAAACATAAGCTTCCTTAATATAAAAGTATAGAAGTTATGGCAAACCTTCCTACTTGTGTGAATTGTTTGCACAAGGCTCCCTGATCTGCCATTGACTTGAAGGGCTGATGCTGCCGGATCAAGGAGCGATAAACCACCTCACCGCTTGATGAATCCTGGACAAAGATCTCTATGAAGAACAGATTTAGCTGGTCATGAATCTGCTAATAATTGCTGTCATCTGGATATTATAACGTTGGAAGCCCTTCTTTGTTTCCAAAACCAATAGATGGGTTAGAAGAAATAAGATCCTATTGTGGTTTGGAAAAGAACCCTTGTTGTAGAAGGAAGATTTTTCTTAAGCATATTTAACAGTATGGTTTTCAGAAAGTGATCCATTAGGTTTGACTTTATAAATGTAATTATGTAACTCGTTGCTTGAAGTCTAACCTTTCTTATATACTGTATGTAGTATTAGAAAATATTATTTTAATATATTTTTTATATCTTTAAATAACATCTCTATTGTTAGGATCTGGTCATTATTGTAACTTGTACTTGATTTATATTTAACTTCTATAGAGCTACATGGAATGTATCTTTTCTTGTATATTTAGTTAACATTAGGTCAATTAAAAGGTTCATTTCCTATTTTTATAGTTACTTAAAATGTAATATGGGTTATGTTGAGATATAGATATATATATAGCAAATGGAAATATTAGTGTATGCTCATTTGCATGTCTTAGACAGGTCTGCAACCCTGCCTTTCACTATTATCACCCAACACCAGTGCTTTCACTGCAGCATGGGATTCTGGGAAATGACATGCAAATAAGCACACAGTGCCACCTTTTGCTTCAAAATCATATAACATGGTCCCCTGTAGGCTTATGCTTGCTGCATTTCACAGCTTTGAGCACAGCCTGGGTTAAGATGCATAGCCAGTGAACCCACCCACAGACAGCCGTTTTGACCTTAATGGGTCTCATAAGTGTAGGGTTTGGTTATACTGGCTTTGCAAAATGAAGCTTAGGATAGTTTTCACCACACTTAGTTAAGTTATGGTGGGTAAAATAAGTGACAAAAACGTGTGTGTGTATTTGTTTGTGTGTGTGTGTGTGGTATTTGTATGTGTGGGTATTTGTATGTGTGGGTATTTGTATGTGTGTATATATGAGGTCTGGACTTTGACTGGGCCATTGCAACATCTTGATTATTTTCTTTTTCTGCCATTCTGTTGTAGATTTGCTGGTGTGCTTGGGATCATTGTCCTGTTGCATGACCCAATTTCGGCCAAGCTTTAGCCGTCGGACAGGTGGCCTCATATTTGATGCTAGAATACTTTGGTATACAGAGGAGTTCATGGTCGACTCAATGACTGCAAGGTTCCCAGGTCCTGTGGCAGCAAAACAAGCCCAAATCATCAACCCTCCACCACCGTGCTTGACAGTTGGTATGAGATGCTTGTGCTGATATGGTGTGTTTGGTTTTCGCCAAACGTGGCTCTGTGCATTATGGCCAAACATCTCCACTTTGGTCTCGTCTGTCCAAAGAACATTGTCCAGAAGTCTTGTGGTTTGTTCAGATGCAACATTGCAAACCTAAGCCGTGCTGCCATGTTCTTTTTAGAGAGAAGAGGCTTTCTCCTGGCAACCCTTCCAAACAAACCATACTTGTTCAGTCTTTTTCTAATTGTACGCTCATGAACTTTAACATTTAACATGCTAACTGAGGCCTGTAGAGTCTGAGATGCAAATCTTGGTTTTTTTTTGCAATTTCTCTGAGCAAAGCACGGTCTGACCTTGGGGTGAATTTGCTGGGACGTCCACTCCTGGGAAGATTGGCAACTGTCTTGAATGTTTTCCACTTTTGAATAATCTTTCTCACTGTAGAATGATGGACTTTAAATTGTTTGGAAATGGCCTTATAACCCTTCCCAGATTGATGGGCAGCAACAATTGCTTCTCTTAAGATCATAGCTGATGTCTTTCCTCCTTGGCATTGTGTTACACGCACTTGAATGCTCCAGACCTGCAAACTGCTAAAACGTCGGCTTTTATAGAGGTGGTCACACTTGCTGATGATCAATTAATCAAGGGCATTTGTTTAGCACCACCTGTCTGCTACTTAGCATCTTAATTCCTATGGAGCAGTAAGGGTGTACTTCGTTTTTCACACATCGCTTCTCCATTTTGGCTTTATTTTTGTTAAATAAATCATGACACGGTGTAATATGTCATGTGTTGTTGTTCATCTGAGGTTGTATTTACCTAATTTTAAGACCTGTTAAGGAACAGATGATTGTTATTATGTTCTGATATGTAAAACCATTGAATTCAAAGAGGGTGTACTTTCTTTTTCACACAACTGTATATGCACACAGTAACAGAGTATAGAAATAAATAAAAAAATGTGCTATTAGAAAAGGCACATTCTTTAGCAATTGCTTGTCTAATCGGTGAATACTAGCTGGTTTTTTTATTTTTTATCCCAGACTTCCCTTTATATTGTTTTAATAGGTTCTTTCATGCACGTTAACTATAAATTCACAGTCACAACTAGTAATATTTATTTTCTGAAGTTATGCACTTCCTATGCAGCTGTTACACTGGAAGTTTAAGCTGAGTGGGAAAAATATGAAATGAAGGGTAGTAAAAGGGAATCAATGTAAATATAAAAACATTGTAATGATGATGTATTGTGCAGCATTGTACATGGACTATAGCTTGCAAGCAAAATTGTGTTGCCTGTACAAACCTACAAACCTACAAACAACGGACACTGGAATTTGAACTGTTCAACCACTCAGAACTGACAGGGAGGGCCGGGACAGTAGTGCCTTGAGTGGTGGAAAAGGGGGGTCTGGACAGCTGGCCAACCATGGAAGCCACCATTTCTCCTCTGGGTTCCCTAACAGCCACAGACGTCAGGCCTGCTCCCCCACTCCTTATGTCAGTCTCTGGAACCCGCGTCTTTTGTATTGCTTAAGTCCATACCCGGCAGACCGAGTGGAGCAAGCGATGTCACCGGGCACAGGAATCTGTTATTGACCACCACATGAAGAACCAGGATTGGGGGCTGTGTTGTGGCAGCTCATGAGGTACCAGCTTGGTGTCTGGCCCTTCTCCCCTAGCACCCTTCCTGATCCCACCAACAGATTTCCCGGGGCCCAGGACAATGTTCGACAGCCTCCCACCTGGTGTTGGCAGTCTTGCGAGCCCCTCCTCCCCCATTTCACACCCCGTGAGCCCCCCTCTTATATTCTCTCCCCTAGCCGCTCTTCCAATGTATTTTCCTCCCCGTCTCACTCTTACCCCCTCTCTTCCTCACACTCCCCCAATCTTCACCCCTATCTGTTCCTCACTCACTTTTCTATGCCCCCTTTCTCCTCGCTCTCCGCCACTTAATCAATTACCCTCCTCTCACTCGATCCCTCTCACTCAAACCCCATCCAAAATACAACCCCCTCCCACCGCCCAAAGACATACACCCCCCCAATACATACACCCACCACACCCCCAAAATACATACCCTCCCCTCACTGCCCAAATACATACAAACTTCCCCTCACTGCCCAAATACATACAAAAAAACCATACAAACCCCCTCTCCCATGTTGTCCCGTGCCTCTCTCTCATGTAGGTGGATGCGCTACCGTCCGAGAGAAGCCATGCGCGGGACAATGAGGGAGGCCTTGACTCTAGCCAGCTGCGGGCCTCCTTCTTTGTCCCATGCCAAGCCTCTCTTTCATGCCAGTGAGCACCAGAAGCTGGACCCAGTTTCTGGCACACTCCGAGAGGTATGGTGAGCACCAGGTTCAGAGAGAATTGGGGAGAGACAGGCATGCAGTTGGGGAGAGCCACTGCCAGGCGGCAATGAGAGAACTGGCAGCCGGGCAAAGAAGTTGGGCCTGACCTCTGGCCGGGCCCAACTGCCAGCACCGGCCAGGCACCCTGCAGCCACTGGGCCCGGGACACTTGTTCTGGCTCTCCCCCTCCTCCCCCCCGCCCCATAAGCGGCCCTGCTCATACTGCCCACTCCCTCCAGACCGTTAAATCCTGCTCACCATTTTTCATAAGGCCCTTGGGTGTCCTGCACCTGCCCATTTTAGACCTCCAGAGGACAAAATTGTAAGGGGTAAGTGGCCCCAATTAACCAGTGCTACAGAGCATATGTGACCCACAGTAATTGTAAAATAAATGTTTTTAACTGCGTTTTAAACCGGATCACTTGGTGTGGTATTGCATGCTTGAGGCTATATGCATTAAACCCCTAGATGGCACAAGGTATAACAGAGGTGTGCAGAGTTGTAAGTAGGGAGTGTTTGGACCCCCCCTTGACCTCTGCAATTTCCCTGAATTGAATAATCTTGTATGCCTGGGGTGGCTCTCATTTAAGCAGCAGGTTTACTCACATGCGGTGTGAACGCCGGTTCTGTGTGCTCCATGGCTGACAAGGGATGCAGAAAAAGTGTACCTGTTCCGGTTTGGAAGGGGTGTTTCAGCGGGCACCACGAGGCAGGAAAAAACGTAGCAACTGCTGGACTGTGCTGTGAAATGTCCTTTGTTAAAGCATAGTTAAAAAGAGGAAAGTCTCAGTTAGTACCCTCCCTTCTTTTGTAGATGTTGATTTGAGTTCCAGATAGTTGATAGTATTTATATCTGTTTGGGGTGTAAACTCCAAATTGTATTCGTTGTTATTTATAAATGACACACAATTATTTACTGATGCGTTATCCCCATCCCAGACAACCAGGACATCATCTATATACCGCCGCCACACAATGATGTTACTGGCGAATGGATTATTGGCCCATATGTACTGATTCTCCCAGTGTCCCACATATTCGCCAGTAACATCATTGTGTGGCGGCGGTATATAGATGATGTCCTGGTTGTCTGGGATGGGGATAACGCATCAGTAAATAATTGTCATTTATAAATAACGAATACAATTTGGAGTTTACACACCAAACAGATATAAATACTATCAACTATCTGGACCTCAAATTAACATCTACAAAAGAAGGGAGGGTACTAACTGAGACTTTCTTCAAGGAGGTTGACACAAATAATCTACTGATGGCATCCAGCAATCACAAAGACACTTGGATTAAAAACACACCAGGCGGCCAGTTCATGAGGCTAAAAAGATACTGTAGCGACAATGACACCTTTTTGAAACAAGCAGAGTTTCTGTTTAGTCGCTTTGTTGAAAGGGGCTATAACTCAGATTATTTAATAAAAGAACTAGAAAGAGTTCAGCTTATGGACCGTGACAATCTGTTGATTCAAAAAGATAAGAAATCTGGCATTAAGGACACATTGACATCAAAAAAGTAGATGTGGCATTTGTGACTAATTACAATTCTGCTTATAAGCAAATTGAGAAGGTGGTTTCTAAACACTGGTCTATTCTAAGTAATGACCCAGTGTTGGGTGACCATCTGGTTGGAAGACAGAGATTCATTTATAGAAACGCTTCAAACTTGAACGTCCTAGCTCCTAGTGACATTGGACAAACCACATGTCCAATTTCTACTAAAAATTGGCTGGATAATAAACCTATGGGTAATTTTAATTGTGCTAAATGTTCTGTGTAAATTTATGCATGTGAATCGGAAGACTTTCTCCTCTAAAAAAAACTAAGGAAATCTTCACCATAGAAGATTTTATAACTTGTGACTCAGTGTACATAGTTTATTTACTGGAATGTTCCTGTGGATTATACTATGTAGGGAGAACGAAACGTAATTTAAAAACACGAATACAGGAGCACATTCGAAATATTAGGAATGGATTTGAAAAACACAGTGTCTCTAGACATTTTCTGACTCACCATCAGAAAGACCCCTCGTGTTTGACATTTTTAGGTATTAAGCATGTCCCAAACAATAGGAGAGGGCGAGACAGACTTAAAGCCCTTTCTGCTCAGGAATCTTTCTGGATCCATAAATTAGATTGTATGGTCCCTAAAGGGCTGAATGAAGATTTAGATGTGTGGGCATTTTATTAGGGGTATAAGGATATCACAAATTAGCTCTTTGTGTCTTTAAGATTTATACCGGGTTGATTGACTCCATTGAACAAGAAATCATCTCTGTGTTAATCTTTTGGAGAATTTCCTCTATTTTTATTAATAAATGATGTGAATTAATGATTTGTATTTTAGTATGAATATGTATTCTTAATCTGTTTTTTATCTCCCTTTTTTATTTTATATTTTTCGATTTCTTTGCAGAGTTCTAAGTATTGAATTAAATGAAGTGTATAATTTATGTATGTTTTCTATCCGATTCATTGTCATGCCCTCAACTTTGAGCATATACACTTGATTGGCTTGTAGCCCTAATTGGCTGACCAATAATGGCAGCTGTGTGTGTATTTAATGCTGGGGTTATGTGACAATGAATTTTATCCCTGAAGAAGCATTTCTAGCTTCGAAACGCGTTGGATTGTTTTATTATATGGTTCCTTTTTAATCTGTTAGTACTGTAAGAGTACGTGAGCTTCTATATATACCTGCGGCACTTAACACTGGCCGAGTGCGTTCCGTGTACACGTTACACTCTACAAGTGACGTCATTGGAGTGCGCGAGTGTTGGGACTGAAAGCTGTTGCTGTGCACCGGTCGGCCTGACTGCAGTGAGAGCGCCTCTGCACGGACGTGCGTTGCTAGCTATAGAGACTTCCGCATTTGCGGCGTGCACACAGTACTTCACACAGAACAGATCTTTCTAGCGGTGTGTTGATTCTAGCAGCTCAAGGACTTAGGATGCTGATCGCGAGACGTCCTGGTTGTGAGAGACGCAGATGACATCTTAACAGTGACAGGAGACAATCCACTGGGCTACACCTTCCAGACCACCAATTCAGATGACCGCAGTGTGGTAATTTCGTGCAATGTTGCACGTGAATGCTTTTATTGTTCAACCTTGATGTACGCAGAATACTTACCTCCCTATCACTTAAATATTTATTTTATGACTTACTTCACCATTTGCGTTTTTCGCTTTTTTTGTCTTTTTCACTACATCCGAAGACCTGACCCAGCTAGCTGTGGTGCACACCTGCCTGCCGCTCCCTCCCCCCCTCCCCCTTCCCATTCACTGCTACTCAAGTGGTCCTATTCCCTATGCTCCTCCACCACTCGGTCCTAACACCCCTTCCCTTCTTCATGCTCCTCATCCATTCTGTCTTACCACCTGCCCCCTTAATTAGAAAATGTAGTGGGTTTATTTTTTTTGCCCTGTCATTTTATGGGGAATGAGATGACCAGTTGTTTAAAGGTGCCTCAGATTGTTCTGTTAATACATTATATTTATTTCCAGAAGAAAATACAGTTTAAATACGCTTTATGCTGCATTGTGGCACTCACTGTTCAAGGACCTACAAAAACTGGAAAGTGGCATGTTTTGTGCTTCGCGGTTACTTGCACTGATCGTACAAAGACCTAAACAGTGATTTCATATTTTCCTGATAAACATCTCCCCAGTGCTACAGCTCAAAAATGAAAGGGTAAAAATACTGAAAATGGCATTAAAAGGTTTTGTTGAAAGGTCAAAAAAACTTTAGTAAAACTATGTATCCTCAATGTTGCCATATCTAAAAGGATATATACCCGTTACCCTTGCTGAACCCCGTCCGCCCCCAAAAAGCTCAGCTTAATTTAAATACAAAGTATTAAAATGGGAGCGACATATTGAATAAAGGCAAATGTCTCCTAATGATTTGTACACTTTACAATGCCTTGGTGCATACGACGCATGTTAACTCTGGAGACTATCCTTCAAACCAAGAACTTGTGTGGTTGGATAGCGACAAACTGCTTCCAACTTTATTTTTTTATAATTAATGTTTATGTTCTTCAACAGAAGGCCAAGCTATGGTTTAAAGCTGGCTGCTTTGCTTCTGAAAATATCTATTTTTGGTTGCAGATCCAGAAATATGTTTGCCACGTTTCAGAGTAATTTCTTTTTAAACGCCGGAAAACAGTATTGTAGTGGAATGTCCACTTACTCTGCATCAACAAGTAATGGCTCCAAAAGTCTGACCTCAGGATAGGATGTCGGTAGAATCACATATTTTATGAGCTGCAATATCTGCAGGAATACTGTGATTGTAATAGATAGCCCCTTTATTGCTGCAGAGTTCATTAGGACAGTGTGCTGCTTTTAAAGGTCTCAATTTACCAGATGAAATGCTTGGCCCTAACCATTCCTTGCGTACAGTATGCGATACGGGAGGTGGCATTTGACCTGCCCACTGTCGGCTAGAGTGAAAGTACATAGTTTACAGTTCAAGGAATGAAATTCAACTATCTTTAAACACTAAATAGCTGAGACTCTACTCCCTTTCTCACATGATATAACATGTTTTAATTAAGCCATTTTAATAAACTACAGTACTGTAATGTACAATTCTGACCAAACAAACATTTGGAGACTGCTCTTTCCTTTGTTTGCCTTTTTGTGCAATTCTTTAATTTCACATTTTACTCAAACTCTATAAGCATTCGGAATATATTAATTTAGCATTATAATTTACTGTCGGGTATTTATTTAGTACTCTGGCATGTTTATAATGACTAGACCCCTGTCCATTAAAGTATCTAGTTTATTGAGCAGTTTTTTTGTTTCAGCTATTGAACATCATTAATATATTGTGGTTCTATAAAGATCATTATGGGTGCTATTCAACAAAAACTGTGAGTGTTGCCTCAATGTCTTGCACCAATAAAATGTTTTGGATTTTCTGTAGAAGACGTGCTACCTATTGTCTGGGGCTGGTCAATTTTAAACTGGGGGGCAGGCACAACCAACCAGCCCAAATATCAAGACACCCATGAACCCACTATAGAACATGCATGCTCACCAGATGCGCCATGTAAACACTATATAGATATATATCCATACATACACTTTTTAAGTTATGGTGGGTGAAAAAGGCAAATTCCACCGTATTGCATATAGCAAAGAAAAAGATCACTTGTGAGCACATTCACATGTTAGGCAGGTCTGCAACCCTGCCTTTCACCATTATCCCCAACATACAGTGCTTCTACTGCAGCAAGGGATTCTGGGAAATGACATGCAATGTATCACCTTTTTGTCTGAAAAACCATTGTTACATGGAGCCCATATAAGCTAATGCTCGCTGTTTACACAGTTTTAAAGCACAGCATGGGAATCAGATGCAAAGCCAGAGAAACCATTCACAGACATGTTTCAACCTTAATGGGTATCATCAGTGTGAAGTTGGTTGTACTGCTGGCTTTGCATTTTCAAGACTGTAGGGTTTACAATCACGTTTTATGTTATGGTGGGTGAAAAAGGCAACCAGAAACCTCCACCCTATTGCATATAGCAAATTAAAAGATCACTTGTGAGCGAACATACATACATACATACATACACAAATTACAAAAAAAGCCACTGGCCCCGCCCCATTTTTTATTTTTTACGCTGCATCCAGCGCCCGCCACACTACCGCTGCCCGCATTTCAAGAGAGGGAAAATACCGGACACATACATGTCCAGTATTACCTCTCATTTTCTAACGGAACGATCTGCAATATACCGGTCTGTCCGATTCACAACCGGACACCTGGCAACCCTACCCATATACTGTATACACCAGATTACCCCCACACGACATATATAAACCACATTCACCTCCCCCTTCCCCCCCGCCCCCCTCCCAGGCCAGCCCAACTGGTCTATTGTCTCGTAGACGCACACTTTTTGTTACACAGTTATGGTCTCCGTTCCCCCATTGTACTGCGCTGCGGAATATGTTGACGTAATAAAAATATGGCCTGTGGCACTGAAACGGCATATTCCTTTTTGATTTACGAGACCTTTTCCCATATAACTCCTACAGTACAGCATAATTCTTGGTTTGGATTATAGGTGCTGAGATTAGTGTTCCCTGCTATCTCTTATTCTATATATTGGTTGGTGCACATAAAGTAGTGGTATTGTGTTTGATTTAAACATCTGATCCTCTTTAGTACATGGAAAAAAACGGTCTGGCCTTCATGAAGTTTCAAATTGCAGTTTTACTACAGTTTATCTATAGATAATTGCATTTTAGCCTGACAAATATTGCTACTTTTATACATTGCACAACATGCTGGAAAACCTATTACCTGGACTTTCTTGGTGAGATGGTTGTTTAACATTTTCTTTGAATAATGTCGCTAATCATTCAGGAAGTTAATTAAACCTGATATGTGGAGGAATATATCAGCGTTTTTCTTACTGTTGGCGTCTTGATTACCCCCACTCTCTGTAACTAGCTGGTGTTGCTCTCCATAAGGAGGTCTGCATGGCTGGATGGATCAGATGCATCTTCACTCAAGTGAAAATATTAATCAATTAAGGACATTTAGAGTTTGACAAATGGTGATTTTCGGTTTAATTAGCATCAGTAGTTTAACCCTGTGTGGAGTTAAACTGGTTCTCATTCATAAAAACCTATTGTTAAACCTGCACCTTTATTGTAATACTTTTATTTTGAATCCTCCCACTGAATTTGTATTGAATACATCTCCAGGTAGGGTGACCAGATGTCCCTGTTTAGCAGGTACAGTGCGGTTTTTAGGGCTCTGTCGACTTTTTGGGGTGCTGTCCCGGTTTTGTATCCCATTGGCCGCGCATGGCCGACCGGCACTTGTCGGCTGCTTATGCGCGATTGCCATTTGCCGGCCGTTCATGCGCTGCGTGACCGGCAAGCTCAGATCAAGCACAAGTGACCAGCAAATGCTGATTGTGCACGAGCAGCCGTCAAGCGCAAGCTGCGCATGTGTCATATTTGTCCTGGTTTTTGCCGGGACAAATATTGTCACCCTCCCTTGCGGGCAATGCATGCATTAACATGACAGTTCTCCCAACTGTCCCTGTGAGAGATCTTTGTTTCTTACCTATTCCTTATTTTTATACATCCCCAAAAAGCTTTCCACCTTTTATTTCTGTTTGTTCTTATTATAAATTCTTCAGAAATTGAGATGAATCCATTCTTTATAAGAGAAGGAATTGAGTAAACTGCCTGCCTCACTCATTAGCCACAGTAAGCTTGCGACAGAACAGAAGTACCAGATGAGACAGCAAGCCTTGTACATTAATTTCATATACTCCCAATTAAATTTCCCGTTGTTTAGAAAGTCTGAATCTGTGGTTCAAAGTACCATTATTTACATTATAGTCTTAGCGATTTGAAAACAAATGACCCCATAAATATAATTCCTATAAGGGTGCTAAAAAAAATCTTGTACTACTACACGTAGTCAAGAGCGTTTTGTTATCTATGGTACTACATGCTAAAAAATGCTTGGTGGGAACAGCATTCAATTTAGTGAGTGCATTAAATATTATTGTCAAGAAAATGTCAATTCTCACAATATCCTTCTGCATGTGTTTAATTCAAATGGATCTATATACTGTCTACACAAACTATGATTGATTGGAAACTTGTACAGAGGAACATAGGAAAGTGAGAACTTCAATCTGCTCGTTATTTGGTGGGAGGTATAGTGTCCAATTTTTGCAGTGGTGCTAGATTATAAAATCAATCTAATATTGATCGGCATTTACTTGTAATGAGAATGTTATATTACAAGTGGGTGCCGGTCAATATTAGAGGTCTGCAGTTTTTGAAGGTGGACCAAATAGGTGGGATATCGGACCAGAGCGCCACATGCAGAAGGTTTAGATCAAAGGGAGTGGTGAGTGCCAGTATTCACTTATTGATTTGACCATTCTGTCATATATGTCACCTTTTGTGAGATGTTACAGCCCATTCACTTGTGAACCTTGTGTTTAGTATAATGTACTGGGAGCAGAATTACAATTACCAGTATCCCATACTGCAAAGTAATGAGGTTATTGCAGAGAATAGGCTCAGTACTGGTACTGATCCAGTGCCCTTGGTCACCTTCCCCATATCAGAGTAGCAGTCCACGGTAAGCAACAGATAAATGGGACAGTTATACACCACCCCATGACCACATTGCTTACTCGATTTTACTTTTATCTCTAGCAACATTCATTCATATGGAGTAAAAAGGTTAAATTCTTCTTTGTTTCAACTCTTCAAGTATTTTAACGCATTTTCTATAAACGAAGACTATATTTAATTATAGTACAAGTTGCCTGTAAAGTACCACTTGAAGTAAAAGAAAAGAAGTCAGCAGCTGTGAAAACACTAGCTAAACTGCACCGTTGTGGCTTCTCACTTCTTCATGATGTGCATTCTTAATGCATACGTTTAAGTATCCATAGCTACCTTCTAAGCAGCTGAACACAACCCAGCGCGCTAACGCTAGAGGAATTCTGGACCTCTGCTTTATTGAGGCCTGTGTTCTTTTGTCAGCAGAATCGTATAAAGCTGTTCAGTCCTTGGTTCCCAAGGTATAAATTGTAGGTCTGACTTTGTTACTACTCAACAAGGGCTTTACAATTTCTGGCATTTAACGTTTTTTTAATGGTGATCTCCATGGCAACAGAACAAGCAAGATAGATATTCTGTCAGAGGATTAAGCATGAAGCAAAATTCCTTTAAAGATCTGCTGGTGTGTCTGCCCCTTTAACAAACTAAGCAGCTGATTAATTTTAACTAATTGTGTGCAGTCTGCTAAGCATTATTTTAATTACAAATGGCTAATGCATTCCAACATATATTACTGTTAAATAACCTTGGCCTTCTCCAGTTTAGGAGGGCTGGAGATGTTACATGTTGAAAACATTTAAACCACACTGAAGATTAACTTTTTTTATTTATTTTTTATTTAAATCTTGATTGTATCTTCAGCAATTAGATATTGAGCTGTCCACACATTTATTGTTGTATGCTCAAATCCCTTGTTATCAAAAATATTAAAAAAACAAAATCTTATTATTCAATTTTCAACATAAATTTACAAATGGGAATGTATGATGCGTACACCCTGTGCTGAAAGCTACATGTGGATTGAAAGAATAGTGCATATTTGTAGTGAGAAACAAGATGTAGAACTTAGTGTGCATAAGATTCAACATGGGCACAAAAGCATTGCGTTGTCATTGTAAGCCTGTCAGTACACAATGAAAGAACAATTGATGGACAGCACATGTATTATCTGATGACCCTGAGAGAGGATGCTTGGTGCTCTATGCTTCTGATTTTCACTGTTCAGTAACAGAAGTAAAGAGAAAAAATGACTAGTCGATGCTGCTTGGAAGTCAAGAAGCCCCCACACAAACTGCTGGTAGTCTACGGGTTTTTTTTTTTTTTAGTTAAAAATAAATAAAAGTACCCTTTTTTAATTATTATTTATTTATTGTCACGGGAATCCTACTTTACTGCAATCTCTCATAAGGCCATTGTCCTCTGCAATGTTATTTTACACGTTTAATCTTGCAGGTCGTACATCTGTAATTTTCTGTTTCAGTGCAGAATTATGGCTGCTTGTAGGGTGAAATCTCTAATATCCGTGTTCTGTGCCGATCTTCCCTCGTTCTGGTTAACCAGCAATATACAGGGTAGGTTTCAATGCTAGCGTCTCACGAATAAAAGGGTGATACTATACTGTACATCTCATATGCATTTACCATGCGGTCTAGGACATTTCTTCACAGCCGTTGCACCGCAACAAAATGACCACCGATGCTTTGCTGCGACTCCCCCCGCCACAGGGACCTGTGAGAGGGTCTGCCTGTGGCTAAATGCGGGCAGTCATGGCGAAATGACTGCAACCAAGGTCGCATTCCCTTTACAATGACCCCTGCAGGCACACTTGGCATACACCCCCCTCTCTACTGTCTCTCTAAGTTCTTACCAATTAGATTGCAAGCTCTTTGAGGCAGGGACTTTTCCCAATATCTACTTGTATGTATGAAACGCTTATTCCTACGATGTCGTGCGTTACTGCTGTGAAGCGCTATGTACATGGCTGGCAGTATATAAATAATGATGCCAGGGTTTGTATAATGAGGGTATTGTACACCGCTGCGTTGAGGACTGTAACAGGGGAGTTATCCCTGTTCAGGAAATGTGCCTCTAATCCAGCAGTGTGGTGGTTAACTGCTGGTAGTCAATTAACCAACACCACCTGGCTGATTAGGTTTCTTAGAAAAACCTGCCTTTGAGACAGGAAGGGAGATTTTCCTGAGTCTCACAAGTTGTGGGACTGACCATAGGAACAGGCGTCTTGAGCCTACCAGAAGAGGCTGCCAGCAAGACACAGGGGAAAGCACCTCTAAACCTGAATCCTGATATAGCCTGCGGAAAAGGCAGCAACACAGGAACAGAGAAGACTTTCCCTCCAACTACAAGAAACAGATAAGACTTTCCTTTATAAGACTTTTTGTATATCTGCACATATCAAGATATATGTTTGGGGCTGGGAGACATGCTAATCTAAAGGGAGTTGTGGACTGCATAGGTTTCACTAGAAATACTCCCAAGTGGAACAGAAGCTTTGTTTGACCCCTTATTTGCATATGTTTGGATGATTTTCTTATGTTAAAGAAACAGGCGCAATAAAAGCCTTATTTAATTTCACCTGAAAAAGTCTCCATTGCTTTACTCTGCGCACGTCTTCCTACAAGGACGATTAAACCCGAAAACATAAACAATGTGATGTCATGGAATGAAGGAATATTCCAGAAGAATATAGGGGAAATGCACTTTTGTTGGGTTAATTCAGCATTAATTAGGCTCAGATACTGCATGATATTGGATCAAAGTAGCCGTTATTTTAAGAGCTCTAGTGTCCTGCATGTCTTTGTTGGGACATATGAAAACGTGCATGTCACATTGGAACAGAGGTTTTACAGTCTATTTTTCTATAGGATTAATCACAAATACAGTAAGGGTTGCTTTTCTTTGTTGCATTCAGCCACATTTAATAAGTTTGGAGACTGATTAATTTGCTTCCATGGTTCAGATATCTAATTTGACTTATGGTTTTATGACGCTTTGCCTCGCTAATCAAAGGAATTTTGATGTTGGTGATCATATCTGCACTAATACCTTAAATGCCTTAGTTTAACCCTTTTTTACTGCTGATGGTAGAAAGCATTGACATTGAGCATGCTCTTTATACAATTCTCGATCTGCTCATCTTTCTAATCTCCCACTATTAATCATGGTAAATTTAGGGATACACTACATGGTGTCTACAGCAAGACATTTTTATGACCCCCCCCAATTTTTAATTTGTATATTTAATGTATTTTTTACAGTAGTAAATTCAGTTTAGCTTCTGGATTCTCTGTTCTATGGGAAGAGGTGGTTGTATTGCATGTGTGGGGATGCTCAGAACTATGGCTCATCCTAAAGGGTTTTAAAATATTGTATTTGTCCTAAAATATAGTTTTATAGTATTGGGGTAACATACAAAAGTGGATTATATAAACTGAGAACATCTTTCTCTCCTTATTTGCCAGAGGTGCCTGCAAAGCAATGTGTTTGTAACAGCAATTTTATTTTTACCTTACTGAACAGTGGGGTCCGTGGTCCCCCAAACTCCAAGGACCACCCTCGTTGATGGCAAATTTGAGTGGCCCTTTTTTTTATTAGTTTTCTCTGGGGGGAGGGGAGAAAACTACAAAAATAGTTATATCATTATCTCCAGATGATCCATTTCTATTGGAGGGCGGTCTGGACATTCGATCGCGGCTGTTTCGCCGTGACCAAATGGCTGCCTGCGATTTCACAGCGACTCTTCAATGCCGGAAGCTGTCGCTGCAAACCACTTCGCCGGCCGCTAAGGTAACTAAGCCCCCCTACCCTAAATCCTTCAAGTTAACCCCTACCCTAAAACCGTCACACTATCCCCTACCCTAACCAATATAAAACGTACCTTCTAAGCGGCCGGCTGCGGAGGTTCCAGCGGCGAATCTGCTGCGTCGGAGGCTCGGTCTGCGGTGAAGTGGCAGTGGCCATTTGGACGCGGTGAAATGATCACTACCATATGTCCCATTCCGTTGGAGAGATCCTAACCCTGTGGCTTTTTTGTGTCCACCAGGCAAGTAGTCATGCCCGGTGCCGATATTTTAGGAAACTGGGGATCCCTCAAGGTTAAGGGACCACGGATTCGCTCAGGAGGACCTCCACTGAGCATAGAAGATTAAGGGGCTAAGATCTTTAGGAATAAGACTTTTTTTTTTTTTTAAATAGGAGGCTGTACATTGCTGACAAAAATAGGGACAAGGGAGATTTGATGTACAATAATCCTAGCCATAAATATTTTCTCCTACACTATTTTTAACACCTGAGCCAAACCAGACTGCAAGGGCTGTACAAAGCACTTCTGACAAGATGATGCGCCCTGGGAGAAATATTGTGCTCCTGTGTTTTTACGGTTTAGATTATAAGAAACAGGTTTAGATTTATTTTGCCGTCGGTGCAGTTGCATGTAGCTGCGAAATACCAACAATTCCCGTACTACATAGCGTTTTCAGATCTTCCACCTTCGACTTAACGGTCTCTGGAATAAAAAATGGGTGACTGTTTATTTGGGTGTTAATTGAAAGTAGTTTCGTACACATTTTCTGCATATCTTGGCGTGCCGTTGATTTAATAAACATGAGATTTGATATGGGCACAGCATTATTTACCGCAAATTAGGAACCTTTTAACCAAACCTTTTTGACTTTGGTTTTACAATAATCCCTAAAATGATTTGGTTTCAAGTAGGTTTACATTTCTAACAATAAATGCAACAATTAGTGGGAAGTTTAGTAATTTCTCCATAGTATGTCTTTAAATTTAATGTAATGTATAATTGACTACCATTTATAACGTTTGACAATCCAGCTGGGCACATATGTATCATTATGAATTATTTCATAATGAAGTTACTGTTTTAGCTTAAAAAAAAGTACTTATTGGGGCTCCTTAGTGTTTTATGTTTGTAATGCCTGGAAGAGTTGCAGGCCATTTTATTTTTTATTTTTAACACTTCTTATGCTGCCTGCTGTGAAAAGTTTCTCTGTCACTGTGCTTCTACATCAGAACAGTAGAGTACTCACTTATTCAGAGAGCTCACTAGTTCATCAACGTACAGTATATCATGTAGTAAGTACTGTGGCAGGTTATTGGTACCAACACTGCTTTGTTAGACTTGTGTTGAGATTATGGACACTGCAATTACAGTAAGCATCATGAGGATGTGCTTTATATGGATGTAGCCAGTCCTAATTTTCCCCAGATAACAAAATAGATCCCATTAGAACTTACACTACCACAGCATATATCCACCAGAGGAGGGAGAGAGAGGAGCTGGCTACATGGGTAGCTCCATGTAAAAGGATGTTTGTAACAAAGCCAACATACACACAGACTGGGTGAATTAGAGATTTATAGGAATTGCTGCAATTCTTAACAGATTTGTTCCCTTTTGAGCATCACAAAATAAGAATGTGTGGTTTAGATACCTATGTAATTGCCAAGCCATATTGATTGCAGGACAAAGCTGATTATGTGTAGGTTGTGGGCCTCTGGCCAGCATAAGAATGTTACAAAAAATGGAATTGTATCTTTTATAATTTTTTTATCTAAATAATTGAATTATTTATCAATGGAGACAATTTGCTTGGTTTTAAGCATGCAATCTCTCACAGCTTAAAAACAATCGTTGTGTAAAGAATGTAACAATAGAAGTATCTTCCTTTGACCCTTTCAGTGGGGACATCCCCATGGCCAAGCAAACTCGAGAGGAGGGTCCTCTTCCTCTCATATTCTGCTCAAGCTCCTGTTTAGCAGTGAGCACGATTTCCTAGAAAACAAGTCTCCAGATTGATGGCCCTCATGACATTCAGCAAACGTTTAAAGGACACCCAACCAGTTAACCAATGTAACCATGCCTAAAGCAAAGATTTTGCTGCTTTAGTTTCTTTAAAAAAAAAAAAAAAAAGTGGTTAAAATAAATTAATTTTTCCTATTACACGCTCTAGAGAAGGGGGATGTTTTGCAAAGTGTTTTCTGTACACTTACTCCATTCTCATTGGGGAGACCATAAAGTAGGGGGGGCTTTGCTGTAAAAAAATCCTATGGATCACACAAACGCGAGTAGCTAGAGGAAATCACACCGCTCCCCAGCCTTGGCTCACAGTGTTTACAAACCAACCACAAAGGAGTCAGATATTGGTACATTTCCATTCACATATATTTAACCTCTTAAACAGGTCATTGCTTTACACATCTATTTGGTCCTAGGAGGAATTGCCCCTTTGTAAACTGCCACAGGGTAAACATTAATACTTGTTGAAAAAGCTGTAGCCCTCATGCTTTTGGTGTGAGAACAAGAGCATTACATATAACCAGTCTCCTGTGATTAGTGCCTCAATATCTGCCACCTGTATTACAGATCAGAGCTATTGTACAGTTTCTCTACATCAACTTGTGAGTCAACATATCAAGTTTGTTTCTTCTATATTTGCATAGGTGTCAACCAGAAACCTGTCCAGCTATGTCATGGTCAAATATGTCATGTTTAAATGTTTTCTTTAGAGCATAGTGCGCTGGGAACATTTCTTGCTTTTTACATGACTGGAATCAGCACTGTAGATGCATGTTAAGCACTGTTGAGTTTGTTTGTGTGTTCTCTGTTAAAGGGTTCACTGTTTTTTCAGCTTGTTCTTGGTGAAATCAGGCATTTCAAAGATATACAGTGGCTTGAAGCAATGTGCATTCCTTTTAAGGAGGTCTGTGTGTATATGTATATATTTGTGCATATATATTATGAATATTACACATGCACAATTTGTTTAGGAGTACTTAATGTGGTGGTTGGTTTTTACCTACAACCCACCTGTTACAGTACATGTTGCAGAACCAAAGTCCTATAGTACATTCTCAGATGTAGGCAGGGTACTTAAATATTCAATTTTTATAGATTACAAGATTGAAACCAGGGAATTACAGACCTGTAGACCTGACATCAATAGTAGGGAAGCTATATACTTGAAGGTTTAGTAAGGGATAATATTAAGGAATGCCCAATGGTTAACATTATTAGTTAATTACTTTGATTTTTGACCTTTATTAATTTCTTTGAGGAGGTAGGCAGGAATTTAGACCAGGGTTATACAGTTGTGGTCTACTTGGATTTTGCATAGGCTTTTGATACAGTTCCACAAAAGAGGTTAGAGTACAAAATAAAGGACATTTGTCTGGGTAAATATATTTGCACCTGGATTGAAAACTGGTTGGAGGATAGACAACTGAGTTGGAACCTTTTCAGGTTGGGCTAAAGTGGAGTGTACCCAAAGGATCAGTACTGCGACCCCTGCTTTTTAACTTGTTTGTTAATGACCTTGAGGTTGGCATAGATAGGGAAGTCTCAATCTTTGCTGATGACTAGTGATGTACCGAGTACCCGGCGCTTTTTCAGCTACCCGGACCCGGCAGCAAGGGGCTGGGACCGGCACCGGGTCGTAACCGACGCCCGGTCATTTCAGAGTAGCTAAAAATACTTCAACACTTACCTGCAGCCGGCGACGGAAGGTGGTGAGCAAGACCGCAGTGATATCTGTGAGCGTCAGCAGACGTCCAGGTGGCGGTGGCAGCAGCAGTAATCAGTGTTCAGCTGTCGGGAGCAGCAGGGATACAGCATACAGTTGATGCCAGTGGGTGCCAAGGAACCATGTGACCGGAGCAGAACCATTCCTATTGGACAGCTGGCTCCTCCCCGGCTGACCAATAGGAACGGTCCTGCTCCGGTCACATGGTTTCCCGGCATCAGCTGTGTGCTGTATTCCTGCTGCTCCTGCCGGCTGAACACGGATTTCTACTGCAGCCACCACCACCAGGACGTCTACTGCTGCTCCCAGATGTCACTGCGGTCCTCCTCACCCTCAGCAGCGATCTCCTCACCCTGCAGCTAAGTGGTACCAGGCCGGACCCAATGGTTCATTTTGCCCGGGTACCCGTTACCCAGTTTGTGGAAAATGTAGGACCCGGTGCAACACTACTGATGACATTAATTTGTGTGAGGATCCGGCGCAGATTCCGCCCCCGTCAAGCTCCGGTCACCTGATTGGCTCCAGCCTGATTCCTGTCTGCTGTGCAACTCTGCATTTGATTTGATGACACTGCTATTTAGGCTCAGCCTTTCTACCAGGAAGTTGGCTGAGCATAATCACTTGTGACGTCGTGCTGGTCGCAAGCTTCGCCTTGACTTGTTTGTGCCCTACCTTGCCTTACCTTGTCCTGTCGTACTTTGCTCACTTCTCCTATCCTCGACCTCAGCTAAGTGACTCCAATGATTCGCACCTCTCCTACCCCGACCCGGCTACCCACAAATACGAAACCCGCAATCCGTAGCAGTTTTGCGACTCGGTCAGTGTATTCCATGCCCACTTCTGCCTCACGGTACTATCCTGTTTGTGGCAAACACCCGTTACAAAGGTAATAAAATCAGAGCAGGATGTAATTTCTCTCGGAGGTTCTTAGACTGGAAACTTGGGCAAGTAAATGCCAGATGAGGTTTAATACAGATAAATGTAAGGTTATACTGTAAGTTTGGGAAACCAGAACAAGCCAGCTTCTTACAGAAGAAATGGGACAAAATTAGGTCAATCCTTGAATGGAGATAGATGGCTTTGCAATGGTGCCCAATGTCGGGCAGTACCTGCATAGGCAAATAAGATCTTATCTTACATTAAACAGGTATGAAAGGAAGGGAAGTAAGCATAATTATGCCACTGTATAAACAGGTATGAAAGGAAGGGAAGTAAGCATAATTATGCCACTGTATAAAGCATTAGTAAGACCACACCTTGACTACGGATTTATGCACCACTACATAAAATATGGAATTAGAAAAAGTGCAGAGAAAATCTACAAACTAATAAGAGATTGAAAATCTGATTTGAGAGGCTAGCTAAATTAGATTTTTTTTACATTAGAAAGAGGCATCTAAAAGGGGATATGATAACTTTATACAAATATATTCAGTGTCAATACAAGAAGCTTTAAAAAAAAAAAAAAAAAAAAACTATTCATCCCACGGGCAGTACAAAGGACTCGGGGCCATCCCTTAAGGTTGGAGGAATCTAGATTTCATCAGCATCAAAGGAAAGGGTTCTTTACAGTAAGGCCAGTTAAAATGTGGAATTCCTTACCCATGGAGACTGTGATGGCAGATACAATAGATTTGTTCAAAAAAGGTTGACATCTTTTTAGATATCATGGATATACCAAATACATAAACATGGGAAGGATGTTGATCCAGGGAGACATCTGATTGCCATTATAGGAGCCAGGAAGGCATTTATTTTTGTCCCTTCATGAGACATCATTGGAGTCAGGAAGGAAAGTGTTTTTTCCCCCTTATAAGACATTATTGGATAATGTCTCACTGGGGTTTTTATACTAGCCTTCCTCTGCCTTAAAACTCTGTTCATACAAATATAGAATAAGTATCTGTTGTCTAAATTTAACATTGGTTGAACTCGATGGACAAAAGTCGTTTTTTTTTGGGGGGGGGGGTTCTTCAACCTCATCTACTATGTAACCCATAGTCTTTGCAAAATAGAAATTCCCTGCAGTCAATGATTTGCAAAGACACCCTTCACTGGCTGGTGGTAACTTATTTGGGAATATTCAGGAGATTTTCAACCTCGCTGTCCAGACAGTTTTTCCTGTGTTGAGATTGGCGTTATTCTGCTCTAACAGACTTCCTTAATATGTAGATTTGATTTAAAGTAAACTTTTTGGGAGACTGTAAGTGACTGTACACTATAATTTTGACAAAGAAAAACAATTGGGGACTTATCACAGCTGTGCAAAACAAAGCTTAAAAAAAGTAAAATGTTTGGAATGAGAGAATCGCACCCACGCACAACTTCTGGAGCTTAATGAAAAGCAGATGCATTGCATATTACAATGGTTGCATGTATATGAATCCATCTGGCAAATCCAAACAAAACACATTATGTTAGCAGGAGACTAACGTTAAACCTTGTTCTTCAGGAAGTTGAAATTCACAAGCACGATTTAAGTCCCAAGATTAGTATTGTGTCGGTAGGAGCAGCAGGGAACGATATATTAAAGGTTAAGCCTGTTTGTTGCCCCTATCAGTCAAGATGGCGACCCAGGTACATGGTCAAAATGGCCATCCTTGGGCTACAAAATAACAGGGAGCCCTGTTAGATAGCAAACTGGGGATAATGCATGTATGCGTGTAGTCTTTATTATGTATTTCTGTGTCTCATTGTATGCTAACCATAGTCAATTGGCTAGTATACAATGAGTCTGGGACTAGGCCTGAGCCGGGTGCAGTGTGACTGAACAGTGGTGAGGAGGGGGATGGGCAGCTGGGGAGGTACATACTCTAAGAAGTGGAGCATTGTTCTCACCCAGCAGACAGCCTTCTGCCCCTACATGTAGGTATGGAATTGTAATTGGGAACAAAGGTCTGGGTCGTAGCCCTGTTGGCACAATTCCCATTGGTCCATTCCAATTTCTAACCAACCACAGTCCTGATAGCTCTGTCCGTTCAAGCCCCCGGCTCCTGATTGGATCAGCGGAGGACAGGTCTACGCTTGTCGGTCAGTGCCCGGTTCTCCATGTTTTCAAATTGAGGCCAAGGTCCTATAGAAGCCGATGCCGATCGGGGCTCCACAGTTCATGGTGTACCTCATGACTAGAGACCAACTGGAAAGGAGGCGCGTATCCTGAGTTACTGGGATTACTGAACGAATGGATTGAGGCAGCATCCGAGGTAAGCTAGCTTCAGCAGTGCCCTTCACCTAGCGAGCTAGGAGTTTCCTGTTCCCGTAGTTTGTGGTGTTGTTGCCTTGTTTTGTGCCCTATATTGCTCCGGCAAGAACAAACGTTTATTTAACCCTGGTGTTTGCGATCCCTGTGAATGTCTGGTTTACCATGACAAGTATCATAAAATACAAGTGTAAAAATAGGGTGCAAAGAAACGCATCCCAATACATGTTTTTTTTTTTTTTAATTTTTATAATTAAAGCAGCAGTCTACTCCATTTAAAAAGTTACATAAACTCATTGAGCAAAGAATTCATTTTTAAAGTTTAGGTTCCTGTAATATTTTATGGACTGCAAATGAAGTTTAATTGTATCGACCCTTTGAAGTGGGTGACCACCTGTCAAATCCCAATGTCTGTTCTCTTGTGACCTTGAGCAAGGTCCAGTCTCTGTTTCTCAGGCACAATAAAATCTATATTGGAAGCTCTTTAGGATAGGGACGCTTGTCCAGCTCTATGTACTCTGTGCTGTGTATAGCAAGTGTAACGGGTATTCCACCCCACCCAATCTCATATGTAGTGTGGGTGAGTAGAACATGTAGTGTTACTGGTGTGGTGCGTATACCTGCAGGCTCACAGGAGGTCTGAGCCTCCGCTAATGAGAGCCTGGGGTGAATCCTCTGGAACGGATCTTCAGCGCCTCCACCTATGTAGGATTCTAGGGAAGTGTAGAATGACCCTACATAGGAACCCAATAAGAAACTACACACTCAGTGATTATATATAACTAAGGGCTTTACTACGAACATAGAGAATATCATAATCCATTACATAACATCATAACCTGTGTCCCTCTCACGAGGAGACACTACCCGTGGTGACGTCTCGCAGGACGATTCCCCGACACCAGGTGATCCCACCCAGTGTCCCAAGAACCCCACCCAATGTCCCGTACTCCTACAGAGATAGTCACTGGGTGACTGCGCAGTCACTAAAATCTCTAGGCCTGTTGGTGCACATATAATATTGATACCTTCCGAGCACTCCGATGCTCGGGCCTGCAACACTCTTCTCAAAGGGTCAGACGTCCGTCTGATCCTTTCCAGGTACTCTGCCGGTGGACCCCAACGAGGGTCCCACCGCTCCACGGGAACTGCAACCGATCACGGCAACACCAACCGCATGGGAACAGCAACCGCCGCTATCAGCTTTCTGCCTAACTACTTCTAGAGTGACAGCAACCCTAACCTAGGGCCTGTCCCTGAGGAACCGCAACCTGGGATGGCTTGGGGAAAACTCCTAGGGCCTGTGGAACATTAACCTGCCCCCCTTCCCCTAGCTACCCAGTCTCAACTGTAACTGCTAATCCTAACAGCCTAACGCACCTGCAGCCAACACTCAGCTCACACTGTCAGCCTGCAGACATTCACACACGCTGCACACACTGCGCCCAGCACATGCAGCGACACACACACAGCTGGCAATCGTACACAGCCACCTGGATCCCGCAGCAAATCATCCACTGCACACACGCTGTGCCTATTTGCCAGTGCGCACAGCACTACCCGCTGTGGCCCTGCCAAACCTGCACCTTACACACACTAAGGGCGACCTCCCTATCTAGGGCCGTCCCTTATCAGTTACCCACTAACCTGGTGGGGAGTTGGGGGCCTACCTGGAGGGTGAGGGTACCTATCTGGATGCAGGAGCTGCACTCACTCCCTGCATCCTTCCTTCCCCTTCAGCTCCGCTGCTCCAACTGACGTGACTCATGCAAAGAACGGGAAATGTATCTATTCTCCCTCCAGGGCAGTCCTACAGCCCTATTGGCTCCTATCAAGCACCTGGTGCCTGCCTCGCTATGCCTCATGGGAATTGTAGTCCCGAGGCCCCTACAATAACATTGGGGCCGCGTGCGCTCCTCCCCTCTGCCTACACTAACTCCTAATGGCCGCCGCAAGCTCTCCCTATGCTTCCCTACTCTCGCGCGACCTCCTAAGAGCTGCCTTAGCTCCCTACCCCTATCTGCGCATGCGCGACCTATCTGGGGCTCTCCTGCCCTCGCGCGATCACTGCGCATGCGCGACTTGAAGCGCAATGGCGGCGCCCTGCTCTGCGGCCGCCGGGACCTTAGAGACGCGATCGCGGCCTTAGCAAGGGCCGATCGCGTCCCCGGCAACCGGCCGCAGGCAGGAGAAGCCGCGCTGCTCCCTGCTCCAGCCCCCACCCTTGGAAGCAGCCGTCGGGTTGTTCAGTACCCGCGATCGAGCTGCGCCAGGGGAGGGGGGTCTCCAGGAGCTGCTGGGGACCAGGGTTACACAAGTAGAAAATATTTCTAAGCTGTGCTCTGAATCGACAAGTGCAGACTTTAAATCAGGGAGCGTGTAACTTGGTATTCATCCTGTATGGTACTTTGTTTCCATTCTGCCTTACAGATTGTACTCTCCTTGAAATACAGTAGCGACATATCTTATTGCACTAAATACCGGCGGCATGCCGGGATCTGCCCCAGCTGCCGCCAGTAATGCACGCGCGCCGCCGCGTTCCCCCACTCACCCCCCCTCCTCCATCGCGCGCAATTTACACACGCTTCCGGACCCCTGTACCCCTTCTGCTCTGCCACTCTGCTTCCCCGAACCCCCGCTTACCTTAATGTCATCTCCAGGGGTGTCGGGGAAGCCGGGGAAGACGGGGAAGCCGGGCGCGCATGTGACTGTGACGTCACAGTGCGCCGCCACGCGCCGCGGCTACCCGCTTCCCAGCCACATACAGCCAGCGGCTTTTGCTCGAATAAGAGCTGCCGCTGCTGTATAACCCATTTTACATACTGTACCGTGCATGTTAGGCTGCGCTTATAACGCCAGCAATGTGACGTCGCTACAAAACAATTGACTCCGTCGCGAGTGCTTATAGTAAGCACGACGGGCGACAGAGCGACGTCGCGACCAAAAATTTGGAAGCCGGGTAAATTTGATTTTTCTGAGACTGCCGCCACATGTGACTGTCTCTGAACCAATCAATGACCCTGTCGCTGAAAGTTAAATTATAACTTTGGTGGGTGGCGACGGAGATGTCATCGGTCGCCATCGCCAGCACTATAAGCGCGGCCTTAATGTTGATATTTTATTTTCTGATCCAATTCTACTGTGCTGCAGAGTTATGAAGAAATGGAAATATTTCGTATATTTAACCAACAAGGGTGTTCTAGAACAGGTAAAATGTCTTCTACATGCCTGGTTTTCCACGCTCTCCCGAGAGAGCTCCAGCCTCACCAGATTTTAGGAATGATTATAGCACAAACATGAGTGCACTTATTACTGCATAAACTAAATAGATGATTGTTTGGTTTTTCCCAAAATATGACCCGGCTGGGGTTCCCCAAGGAGAGCATTTAAAACCACATTTTACAATTAACTTCAAAGTTTATTTTATTTAAATAAAGGATCATCTTATTGATGCACAATAATCTTAATGGCATTGGGTTGGCAGTCTAGTTGCTACGGACCACTCCCTAATTGGATCACCTTGACAAACGTTGGCCACTATTGATGAGAAAATGAGTAAGACACTCTTAATGTATTACATTGCACTCCAGTAAATGAAAGTCTATGCACCCTTAACTGTGCACTATTTCCCCATGGGGGCAATTGAATATTAATTAAAAAAAAAAGAAAATGTCGAATACAAAGTATTATATGAAAATGCCTTTTGTTGGGTGATTTTATAGGTAATAAATAAGCCATTTGGCTACACTATTTATCCATTAGAAGGGCACAGAAGCTAAATCTGAGGGGGGAAAAAAAATATGCATCTATGACCTAGAGGAGTTGTAAGAGAAATCACCCATGGACAGATGTTCAGTACATTTATGATGACCCCAAATGATGGACACAGTCCTAGAGTGAATCTGTTAAGGAACCTTATTCAACAATTGCTGCATCTTGCTCTGGTTGGTGGTTGTATCACATGGGTAACTGTGATGTCCTATTGCTTTATATCATATCCTGGTAATGTTCTGTTTTGATCCTGAACATGAAAAACTACTTGAATGCTTAAAGCAGCTTGTTAAAATAAATAAATGTGTTCATCACATGGGCCACTGGGAAAGCTCTGTGCCGACACTGTTCGCTTCTGCTGTGAGTTATACATTAAAGAAATTGAGCTGTAGAATACAACACGTGTTGACAGTATTGCAATGACCGACATTAGACATTTTTTGTTCTTAGACCGAAGCACAGCTGCGATTTTAGCTGCGGGTCTGCCTGGGATTTCTTGTAATGAGGACTGCTTTGTCAACCAAACTGCGGGACCTAGTGCGCTTGGCAATCATGAATTGTGACCAGTTCTTCACCCCTCTGCCATACCTATCCCTTTAATTTCCGCACAAGACCATAAAGAGAACTGTGTGGCCGGTTTGAATGCCTGTGGTCGGCACACTGCAAGTTTGCTTTCTGAACAGTCTTGCTGTGGCTAAGCCATGGAGTGGAATTGGGAAACCGCAGTCTGATCTGATAAATATGTCCATGTTTTTTGTGAGAATTTAGGAAATCTAAATGTGCATATTGTGCAAAACGGTTAAAAAGCAACATTTGCTATGCTATTATAAAAAGAAAGTTCTGTGTGAGCTGGAACAGCAGTGCATTGTCGCAATTATTCATTTTTATATTGTATTGTAATCTACATACTGTAAAGAGCAGCAAGGACCACTACATAGAAAAAAACAGTTCGTTAACAAGCTGATCTATGCATTATACTGCGGTGGTGAGCAAATGTTTTTCTTAGCCTTGCTAACTTGGAATTTGATGGCAACTTGTGGTTTGTTCAACTTTGGTTTGCTTTTGCCACACTTCTAACATGACATACATATCACTGGCTGCACAGCGTAGAACAAAGTGACGCAACGGGCTGTAGCACTTCCTCCTGCGGCTCCGTGGCAATAAAAGAATGACAACTGGTGCTTCATTTAGTTAATAAACATAAGGACAATAATATGAGTATGGGATTTGGAAGGAAATTCACTTAAATGCACACCACTAAGAAGATATAACCTTTATTTTATTACTTTCAAGTAATTAAATCAAGTAACACATGACCATAGTGTCTCTCTCTCTCTCTCTCTCTCTCTCTCTCTCTCTCTCTCTCTCTCTCTCTCTCTCTATATCTATATCTATATCTATATCTATATCTATATCTATATATATATATATACATACATACATACATACATACATACATACATACATACATACATACATACAGTGTTTGACAAATCACCAAAAAATCTACTCGCCACCTAGTACCAAACGTGTGCTGCTTGGGCCAATATTTAGGTATAGGTTTGTCGAACTATATATATATATATATATATATATATATTTCACTCACTCCTACTCAGTAATAGTAATAGGGTGATGGGGACTGAATGGTATATTGATAGTGTTAACAGTGGAGATTAGTTAGGTGTTACATCACTAGTTATTAATTCACCACCAATAGAGTACTTAGTATATAATATGATGTAGTAACCGGGTGCTAAAAGGAGTTGCTATTAAGCACATAGGTATCCCATTGATAGAACTACCCACACTACACTTGTATGGATGTGTGTGTATCAGTGGAATAAATTAATGCAGCCACAGGTACCATTAGAATCCACACCATTGAGCCCTTCGCACCCCTTGCACAGCATGAATGCACTTGGAGCATGTAAACAGCACAAGTACATCAGGAGGCACGATGTAAAACTCCAATAATACTTGGTGGAGAGCAAATACAGTTCCCTCCCTGTTGGAATACGAATAAACACTAACCTAATAGCATGTACAGTATAAGCTATAGCTGATATACTGACTGAAAAACACTACTAAAACAGCTCCATAACGGACACTGATTACAACATCACGTGCCCAACGCACGTTTCCCGCCAGCTACGGAGCTTCGTCAGGGACAATTTTGTAATGGAGAGGGAGCGGAGCTTATTTATAGCCTGCCGTCTCTATGGAGACGCTATACACAGCCCGCCATTGCGCGTGCGCATACGAGCGCATGCAAAATCAAATCTGAACAATAGAAGACACAGGTACCATAAATCCAAAGAATTTAGTGTTGCAATTACCTTTTGGGGGTAACCGGCAGCCACTACATTCAGGTGTCTTAATGTCTGACATATACTCCCAAACGAAGCTGACCCAATAGTGCTGTTGCGCATGCGTGGGAAGATAGACTCTTTACTTGATGCCAAGAGTCCTTCTAACCACTGCGCATGCGCCCCTAGCGGACAGTTCAAGTGCGCAGATGTGAGCTGATAGACTCATAGACTGCTCACAGCTGAATTAGTTATACTGCGCATGTCTAGGGAGATAGACCCTGCAATACCTAATATTATGTCCTCTCTAAAATAGAGGCTGTAAGGCAGTCACCAAAGATAATGCCATTACAACTAGCATTGGTACACACATCGACACCATCCAGATCAGATGTTCACATTTGGCTTCCCTCAGTGAAAATACGCAATATGTCAACAGATTACAGTGAAAATAGATCAATAAAATAAATAATAAAATAGGGGAGAAGGAGTGGCTCAGTGAGTGAAGACACTGACACGCACAGAGTTTGAAGCAGGGGAGCCTGGTTCAATTCCCGGTGTCAGCTCCTTGTGACCTTGGGCAAGTCACTTTATCTCCCTGTGCCTCAGGCGCCAAAACATAGATTGTAAGCTCCACGGGGCAGGGACCTCAGCTGCAAAATGTCTCTGTAAAGCGCTGTGTACAACTAGCAGCGCTATACAAGAACATGTTTATTATTATTATTATTATATTATACACGCAAATCGTTTATTATATCGTGAGAGAATCTTATCACAATAATCTGCATGTATACATCAGTTACACACTTAAATAAACCTGAAAAGGGGTTTATATCACTAGTAGAATAGTCACTATTTGTGGTATAATTTTATAGAGACAATTTTCTTGGTATATATCAATACCATGGATGAGTGACCCACATAGTTAGTAAAGGAATCTCTTAGACTGGTCAGAAGCGATTACTGTAATTCAAAATAGATAAATAAGATGAATCTAAACAAAGTGTAGACAATTAGACCTAGTGGGAGACTGAGATCAGAGTAGATGAGTTCAAATTAAAGGGGTATAAGTAAAACCTTCATTGAGCCCATTAGGGCTCCTGGTTTTGAGCTTATAGGTCCACTCTGCTTCAATACGCAGCAACATCTGGTCTATGTTACCACCTCTCGCAGGGCATTTTAGTTGGTATATACCCATAAACTTTAGGCTATTTATATCTCCATTATGAAATTGTGTAACATGTCTTGCAACTGGGGTTTCAGTAGAGTGCTTGACAGAGTTGACATGTTAAAGTATACGTCTACGAAGTTGTCTAGTAGTCTTACCTACATACCTCTTCCCACAGTTGCAGGTAATGAGATGTATCACATTAGTAGTCCTGCAGTTGCTGAAACTATCCACAGTGAAATGCTGTGTATTGTCATGATTCACGAAGGTCTTAGCTATGATGACATGCTTACACGCCTTACAGCCTTGGCAACGATACATTCCCTTAATGGGACTTAGCCAAGTCTCTACCCTTGCCCGCTGGTGATGACTATGAACAAGTGTGTCCTGCAAATTCTTGGACCGCCTACTGGTAATAGTTGGTCTAGGACCAATGACCTTTGCCAGATCCACATCAGACAAAAGAAGGTGCCAATGTCGGGCAAATACTCTTTTTATTGCCCACCATCTGTTATAGGTGCCAATACATCTTATAGTGTTTGTCCTTGGTTTTGGGTGTATTAGAGGACAGAAGATCTCTGTCACTATGTAATGCCCTAGGATAAGCCCTGTTAAGTGTTTTAATGTTATACCCACGACATAGGAACCGATCACGTAATTCCTTATATTGTGTAATAAACTCCTGTATTGTAGAGCAGTTCCTCCTTAATTGGAGGTACTGGCCAGTAGGAATTCCAGCAATGAGACTAGTTGGGTGCTGGCTTTGTGCCAGCAATAAACTATTAGTGGCTGTACTTTTCCTAAATACTTTCGTTTGGATATTCCTGTCACTATGGATATATATCCAGGTCAAGAAAGGTAATGGACGTAGTACTCAGTACAGTTGTTAGTCTCAAGTTCAATGTGTTAGTATTAAGGTGCTCTACAAATTCAAGCAGAAGATTCTGGGGACCTTCCCACAGTAAGAGTATATAATCTCTGTATCTGATCCACAATAAGATGTGGTCAGAATACATAGTTCCTCATTGAATACGTGAACAAATCCCCCCCAGCCCAGGTACAGATTAGCATATGTGGGCGCACATGCCGTACCCATGGCTGTACCCTGGGTCTGATGGTAATAGATTTCGTCAAAAACAAAATAGTTGGGGTTAAGAACATAATTAAGTAAGTCCAAGACAAAAGAGTTATGTCTGAATCTGCAGTCCCTTGTTATAAGGAAATGATTAACAGCACCTTGACCATTCTTGTGGATGATTGAAATATACAATGATTCGACATCTAGACTTACAAGAATGGTCTCAGATGTAATATTAATACCATTGAGTTTTTTAAGGGTATCTTTCGTGTCTTGCACGTATGATGGTAAGCTAGTGACAAAGTCCCTAAGGACTTTGTCCAAATAGATGCTGCTACCTTCAGAGAGACAGTTATTCACAGAGACGATTAAACGTCCTGGTGGGGACTGTAATCGCTTATGTACTTTGCGCAAAGTGTAAAATGTTGCCACAGTTGGAGATTTCGGGTACATAAATTCATATTCTTGTTTGCTTATGTCCCTATGTAGGGCTTCTTGTAGAATATTGAACAGATCTTTTTTTAAATTGTGAAGTCTGACTACTATCTAAGATCTCATAGCACTCCTTGGCACTTAAAAGTCTTATATTTTCCTTAACATAGGCTTGGGACCAGTGAAGGGACCAGTGATATCAGTCTCGGTAGAGGCATTTTGTTCTACCATCTGCATTAGGTCATCAAGATTTTGTTTGTCCTGTATATTCATACCAGCAGTGAGCTCATTGTTATCATTATCTCTTGGCTCTCTTAGAGTGGAATTTGTGTAACAATAGTAGTCTACCAAAAAGATTTAAATCCTTCACCCACTCGAACAAAAAAGCCAGAAGTGGGTGAAAAGGAAAGTCCCTTCTTTAACAAACTCAGTTGTTCTTCACTAAAAACATGGTTAGATAAATTGAAGATCTGTGGAGCGTCTGTATCACTACAGGTTGTTTTTATTGGGTAGGAGCGGGGGGATTTTTCTTTCCCCTTAGGGTTCTTTTTTCCCCTACGGACTTTGCGTTTAGCTGGGCCTGTGCTAAAAAAACAACTTGATTGTCTTTAGAGACAACTTGATTGTTTTTAGAGGGCTTTTTTCCCCGGACTCTAGCCAAGCCCTGAGGCCTTGATCCTGATTGTTCTCCCTCAGACATATGTCTCTGAGGAGGAATACTCTGAAAAGTTCCCCCTTCTCCTTGATCTTATAGGATATCTATAAACAGTACCCTGTTCATAGTCATTACTGTCACGGAGGAACTTCTTGTGCTTCCTATCCTTCAGCTCATTTTTAAAATTTTCCATATTTATTTCTAATTGGCGCTCCATTTCCTCAAATTCCTGTAGTTTATTATATTTAGGGATATCCTTTAAATTAATATCGGGAACTTTATTAGTTGTTTCTAACCGTGTTTTTTCATGTTCGATCAATAGGTTCATTAGTGCTTTTGAACTGTTGGATTGAGTGTCTTCCCACTTTTTAATGAAATCCTCAGATGTAATATAATATGTAGGACTTGGTCTCAGTCTCGGCCCACGTGGAATCATATTAGATTCAAGATAATTTTGTACGCTCGTGATCTCCCACCAGACCTGTGACTATGTTCGTAAAAGTTAAGAAATATTACGAAAGTAATTGATGTCCATGATCTATTTCTGATGTGCCTGATGGTGTCTTAGTGAACACATTTTTTGCTTCATCTTGCCAGCTAGATGTCCATACCACTCGTTAGATACCCGGCCATGGTATGTATGTATTCAGGATCAACGCCAAAGAAGGGGCTTTTGAGAGATACCCCAATAATACCAATTACAAAAAGAAGGAAGGTTAGGGTGTGATCGACTTAAACCATACTAATTGAAATATTAAATTAATAAATTCAATTTATAATTGTGAAATGGGTGCATACTGAAGTGATTCACTTTTCAGTTCACAGTTTGCACCCATTTCACAATTATCAATTGAATTGATTAATTTAATATTTCAATTAGTATGGTTTAAGTTGATCACACCCTAACCTTCCTTCTTTTTGTAATTGGGATTTGGAAGGGCTTCTATTTTGTTACCTCTTGTGGTTATACAGTAGCGACATCTTTTATTGCACTAAATGCCGGCGGCATGCCGGGATCTACCCCAGCTGCCGCCAGTAATAACCGCGCGCCGCCGCGTTTCCCCCACGCACCCCCCCTCCACTTCGCGCGCAATTTACCCCCCCTTCCCGACCCCGAACCCGGCTCCTCCTCTGTCCCTCTGCTTCCCCGCACCCCCGCCTACCTTAATTTGATCTCCAGGGGTGTTGGGGAAGCCAGGAAAGCCGGGTGCGCATGTGACTGTGACGTCACAGTGCGCCGCCACGCGCCGCGGCTACCCGCTTCCCAGACGCATGCAGCCGGCGGCTTTTACTCGAATAAAAGCTGCCGCTGCTGTATATGCTAGATTTTGCTTTATTCCCGTTAAGTGAAAATAAAATGGCGATGTTGAACTTACTGAATTACAGAAACAAAAGGCGTGTTGCAAAATTCTAGAAACTTGAGGTTTTTTTTTTTTTTTTTTCCTCAAGTCATTATTTTTCTATATCGGTGTGTATAGGGAATAAAACGTTAGCTGGAAAATTAAAGTTGAAGTTGGGTAACATTGATACCAAACAATTTGCGCTAAATCGGCAGACAATCCGATATTTACAATAAATAAGCAAACCAATATCTCCACTGAGTGCAACTGATTGATTTCTCGCTCCTGAAATAGAACATTTAATCCACTTTTGTAGATTACGTTCTATGGAGGGCAGAAGTCCTATCATTGACTACTCTCACCAGTTTCAGTGTTTGTGGATGCTGGGGGACTCAAATCCCGTGGGCTATTGCACATACATTTTGCACAAGTAAGGATGATTTGTGCCATGCTGATGGGCAGTCTTGGAGCAAAGTGAATGGCACAGTTAGTTGTTAGACAGCAGGAGCTCAATATCAAATAAGTTCTAATTATGGAAATACTTTTACACCTCCAATACGGTTATGTTTGTTCTCTGGTCTCTAAAAGGTAAACAATATGAGCAATAATGCACAGCTAGTCACTTCTAAGTACGCACGCACTTGTAACATATACCATATAACAGATGTTTTATAATTCAGGCCAACTAGGGGTTCATCCCGTTTATCTAAAAGCCAACTAGGGGTTTATACGTAGCAGTAGAATGTTAGAATTGCTATTACAATTGTGTTTACACTGATTAAGTGACAAAAAAATATTTTTTTTTTACTTCCAAAAATGATAACAATTGGATGACAAAATGTATTCTTGGATTCGGTTGAAATATTGTAGTGCTACGGAATATTGGACTTAATCAGCACTGGAATAATATCATAAATATAACAGTTTACACATCAATAAAGAATGCAAACTTGTTAAAGGAAAAGTGACATCTGGTTTTGTGGTTAAGGTCTTAATGACCTGGCTTTATTTCCAAGTCGATTCAAGTCGATATAAATTCCTAAAATGTTTTTCTCCCTCCCAAAGCTAGGTAACGGTCTTTCGTTTTGTGGGCTTTTAATGCCAACAATTGGATTTATTTGTCTTAGAATATTGACAATAAAAGCCAATTCCATTATTAAGCATGTCTGTGTGTCCTTACTTTAACAGATCATGCAGATGTTGACGTCTGTTTTCTGTGTTCTAACATTGTATGTGGGATTAGCGTTTAAATAATGATCCAATTACCACAGGTAAACTTGCTTAACAATTCATTTGTATTTCTTGGTTTTGGCAGTATTTCTATAATGGTTGTCGTATCTTCTCATAAAAGGAAGGTTTTTTTTTTTGCACATATTAATTTCAATTACATGATCTTGAAGAAGAAATTGAAAAATAAATCCAGAGCATCTAAACATTTATTTTTTTTAATGACTATTTTCAATTATTTTTTAAATGCAATACAACGCTGCACTTGGTAGCTCTATTGAGGAGAAAAAAAACAGATAACTATCAAAAATACTTTCTTATCTGAAATTATACATTAAAATTATCTAATACTTGTTAAATAATCTAGTGCATTATTTCAGATAAATACAGTAGGTGGAAAATATCTTCATGACTCAAATATGGCCGCCATTTGACATTTTCTAAAAAAGAGTTTTATAAACCCTGCTCACTATCGGCGACAAGGCGATAAAGTACTTAGGAGTTGAGTATGTTGCTGTCAATGTTCCTATTCTAAATAATTGGGTCTTCTACAGCAGGGTCTCCAAACTATGGCCCGGGGACCACATCAGGCCCCCACAAGATTTTATCCGGGCCGCAGCAACTTGGATATATATTTTTGCTCATATCATTTCCCAGTGTAAGCACGGCGTCCTTTCTTTGTAATTGTCCCCTTTCTCTTTTGTTCTGAATCACATTATGCTGATTACCCGAAAAAGATACAAATAAAACTTATTCATTCATTTATAAAATATATAAATACTGTATATAACAATTATAAAAAAAAATCTGATCACAAAAGGGTGAGACTCTTATGAGGCGTCTGTGACCGTTGCTTACTACATATGCCACAAATATCTCCTGAACTTGCTGATAAGGTAGATAAAGATGTCTAAGTTCAGACAATATAAAAAAATTAATAAGAGGGTGGTGGAAATTTTTGAATAGCACATTGTTGCCCTCAGTGATATCCATGAACTTTCTGTTGCCCTGCAGTTGCGATTCCAGTAGGATTCCAACACTTTCAAAATCCAATAGTTTTTTTTTTTTTAAATATAAATGAGTTTGGTGTTATTAAATAATACTTGCGGCATTCTTTTTTTTTGTTTTGTTTTTTTTGTTTTCCATGACATTTTTTTTTTTTTTCAACTTTCATTTTTTTATTTGTGGGTATCAGATATACAGAAACACACCTCCCATAGGCGTACATTACAGATATTCCACTTTTAACAACCGTCAACAATGACAGCATCAGACGAACGACATAAAGGGAAGCAGGACAAGACATACTGGACTCACTGGACTGGTGGGGTGGCACAGAGGGTAGGAGGGGGAGGGAGGGGGGGTGCTCTTGCCGGCTTCTGGAGAAGGGTTCCTGCGATCCGATGCGACAACTTCATGGCACTGCTGACCTTACTGCCTATTGTAACTCCTGGATGGCACTACCTAGTGTATCCTTACGTCAATGTCCTGTCTGTCCCGTCCAAGGAGAACGCATTTGTGTATATTAATGCAGAATTGTAGCGGCGTCCACCCCTGGGATGTTGGATTGGTCTAGCCACGGGCTCCAGACTTTTAGAAATTTGGTGCCAGAGTCATTGACCCAACTCGTCAACTGTTCCATCTGGCACACTTGCCAAATTCGGTTCCTGATTTTGGGGATAGATGGAATCTTATTCTGCTTCCACAATGCTGCGATCTCACACCGGGTGGCGGTCGCGAAGTGCGTGACCAGTTTGTGTGTCGTTCTAGACATTTCCTGAGGCCGCCTGCCCACTAGGAACAGCCACGGGTCCAGGGGGATCTCTAATTCGAGAATCCCTTGCAGCCAGTCTCGAATTGCTTCCCAAATCGGGGCCACCCTTGGGCAAGACCACAGCATGTGTTTAAGGTCAGCCGATTCACCGCACTGTTTTGGGCAGAGCGGCGAATAACCTCTGACAAATGTAGCTAATTTCACTGGGGTATGGTACCACCGCATTAGGACCTTATATGCGTTCTCCTTCAACGTGACACATATTGAGCTCTTTGCGGCAGCTTGCAATATGTGGTCCCAGTCTTCGCCCTCTAAACTATCCCCTAGATCTGTCTCCCATTGTCGCATGTATCGCAGTCGGGGGCGGTCTATATGAGCCGGACAGACTACCTCCCTGTACATCCGAGATGTCAGTCCCCGTGTGTCCGTTGATCTGGAGCACAGCTGTTCAAAATTAGTTCGTGCAGGACGAATAGGAAATTTGTTATAAAATGCCCTGACCTGGAGGAATCTAAATAATTCTGAATTTGGGAAATTTGATGTCTCTTTGAACCAATCGAACGTCTTGATAGATCCCTTACCCCCCAGGTCCTTTAATCGATTGTACCCTGCCTGCGTCCACTTTACAAATTTATCGCTCAACAGCCCCGGAGCAAAGTCCGGGTTGCCCCATAGGGGGGACATTAATGTGTGGGGGGTGGTTAAGTTAGCTTTAAATTTAGATGTCTCCCAGACCGCTAAGGAGTTCGCCACTGCGCAGAGCGGCGTTCCAATGTCTTTTTTGCATCGTTTTGGTAGCCAGATCAAGTTATGGAGTGCAACTGGCGCACAGCATTCTCCCTCCAATTCTGTCCATCTTCTATTTGTGGGGTCCGCATGCCACAGAATGATTTGGGTCAATTGTGCCGCTTTATAATACGCCATCAAGCAAGGTACCGATAGTCCTCCCTTTGTCACTGGTTTTGTCAGTAGACTTCTTGCAATTCGTGGGCGTTTTTTATTCCAAATAAATTGTATGATGTGAGTTTGAAGGGCTTGGATCTCTGATTTAATTACTGGTATTGGTAGGGTTTGAAACAGATATAATAGCTTGGGCAACAGATTCATCTTTACGCTGTTAATCCTGCCAAACCAAGATATCCCGTAACCCGCCCAAACCCTGAGATCCTCCTTTAACTTCTTCATCATCTTGGGGAAATTTGCCTTATACAAGGTATTGTAATCCCTGGTGATATATACCCCTAAGTATTTGATTGCGGAGGTTTGCCATTGAAAATTAAAGTTAAGTTCCAGTAGTTTTTCAGTTTGTTTTGGCAAGTTGATATTGAGCGCCTCTGACTTAGCCTGGTTAATTTTGAACCCTGAGACCATGCCAAAGGTGCTCAGGATCTCAAAGACATTGGGCAGGGACGTCAACGGTTTAGAGATAGTTAGGATCACGTCGTCTGCATATAATGCAGCCTTGTGATGTTGCTCTCCCAGTTGGATTCCTGTTATATTGGGGCTTAGTCTGATATGGGTTGCGAGGGGTTCAATACAGAGAGCAAAAAGTAATGGGGACAGCGGGCAACCCTGACGGGTCCCACTGCGAATATTGAATATTTCTGAAGGGAAGCCCTGATGTCTTACCCTAGCTGTGGGTCCTGCGTAGAGTGCCATTATTGCCTCCAGGAGGCGGCCCCCGAACCCAAACACTCCAAGCGTCTCTCGTAAGTAGGACCAATCAATACGATCGAATGCCTTTTCGGCATCCAGGCTCAACACCATTGACGGTATACTTTTCTTTTTCGCCAAATCTATCAGATCAATTACCTGCCTGGTGTTATCTGCTGCCTGTCTGCCTGCGATAAAGCCCACTTGATCCGGGTGGATCAAGCCCGGAAGGACACTACCCACCCTGTTTGCTAGCAGTTTGGAGAAGATTTTTAGGTCCGAATTGATCAGGGAGATTGTCCGGTAGCTCTTGCAGTCTGCCGGGTCCTTACCGGGTTTGTGGATCACTGAGATAGACGCCTGGAGCATCTGAGCCGGGAAGGGCTCTCCCTCCAGGATCCCATTAAATTATTTCAATAGGTGTGGGGCTAGCGTTTTACAAAACTTTTTATAGTACAAATTGGAGTAGCCGTCAGGGCCTGGAGCCTTAGCTGGTTTGAGGGACTTAATTACCTCTGTAATCTCTTCCAGGGTGAAATCACCCTGTAGGGCCTCCCTTTCAACCCTGCCCAGGGTCGGAAGCTGTGCCTCAGCTAGAAACCTCTGTAACGTAGCTGATGTTTTTTGGTTGTGGGTGACCTTATCTCCATCGTATAGTGTAGCATAGTATTGTCGAAACGCTTCCACTATTTGTCTCGGATCGGAGGTAAGGTCACCCCGCTGGGTTTTAATTGCCGCTATCCTAAAATTTGGAAGCTTGTTTCAAAGCTTTTTGGCTAGTAAGGTATCTGGCTTGTTGGCTTTTTCATAAAATCTGCGCTTGGACCAGGTCAACTCCCTCTCGGCCTGGGATGATAACACTAGATTAAGGGCCGCCTTAGTATCTATCAATTCCTGCCACGTGTGCTGGTTTTTATCCACGGAATGCTGTGCAGTGAGGAGTGTTAATTTCGCCTGCAGCTCTTTTATTTTAATAGTTTTCTCCCGCTTCCGCTTGCCAGCTATATTCATAAGAAATCCTCTGAGAGTAGCCTTATGGGCTTCCCAGAGTGTGGCTTGCGATTGTACGCTTCCTATGTTTTCTCTAAAGAAATCCTTTATCCAGTCCCGTATCGCCCTTTCAGTAGCGGGGGCTTTGAGAAGAAGCTCGTTGAGCTTCCAGTTTGCTCCGGGTCTGTCGAGCCCTATCAGTGTGCACCTCAGCTCAATAGGTGCGTGGTCAGACCACGAGATCTCGTGGATCTCTGTATGGCCCACCACTGGAACCACTCTGTTTGATTCTAGGAAGTAGAAAAGGTGTATTCCCTGGAAGTTGGGTGTTGCTCCCGCCACATATCTATCAGCTGGCAAACCTGGAGGCCGTCGCGTATTGTTAGTAAGTCCTGTCTGTGGGCCGCGTTAGATTGAGTGCATCTGTCTAAGTCAGGGTCCAGTGTTCGATATAAGTCTCCCGCAAGGAATATACTGCCCTTAGCTAGTTTATACAGTTTAGCAAAAAATTGCTCAAAGAAAACCGAGTCCTGTTCACAAGGGGCGTAGATGGTTGCTAATGTGATTTGCTGGCCTTGTATAGTGCCCGTCAAGATCAGAAATCTACCCTGTATATCAGCATGTTGTTTCTCAATGGTAAAGGCGAGCCTATTATGTATAATAATTGCCACCCCTCTTTTTTTGACATCTGCGGATGCAAGATAATATGTTCTATAACTTTTATCGAGGAACTTTGGGTGGTTTAGACGGGAAAAATGCGTTTCTTGTAGGAAGACAATGTCAGCTTTCTGCCGATTGTAATCCCTGAAAGCAATTCTCCGTTTAGTAGGACTATTAAAACCCTTCACATTATGGGAAACCATAGTAATATCATTACTCATCTGAGCTGTATATTGTGGGTGAGCTGTGTAACGGCCGCTGTCTCCGGTGGGTTCTTTGCGCCTGCCGATTCCGTCTCCGGCCTTCAGATGGCATTCTCCCCTCCAGTGTCGCCGGAGCTGTGTCGGTGGCTAGGGGGATAGGGGGACTGACACACAAGGGGGGTGGGGAGGGAAACATATACACACATAACAAGACAAATATTAGAACAATGGTCACATGACTTAGGTACCAGTACCGTAGTCCTGCGATCCTAGCCCTTGGGTAAACGGCGGGGGAGCTCGACCGCCCTCTCTCTTGGCATCCCTCCCCTTCCCATGCCGCCTCCCCCTCCCAAGGGGCTTCGTCGGTAACCACTAGCCTAAGACTGGCTAGTCCCGACCTGGAGTACATGCGGAGGTCGAGGCTGGGTTATAACCCCCCGCCCCCTCTCCGGTTAGCTGACAGAATCTATAGACAGAACGTGTAACCCCAACTAGAACTTTAACTATAACACGACCCCTTAGCGGTATCCTGCCCCTGTTCTCGGGCACTGCTTTTCTCCCATATTTCCGTATCTATTGGGGCTACCTATCCCCATTCAGCTACCCTAGCTCTCTCTTCCCCTTCTTTCATGGCCTTCGGAATGGGATTGTGCTACCTCCCTCTTTTTAACAACATCCTTGCTTGGGAAAGTTCTTCAGTGCCTGCATCTCTTCTCTTCTTACCCCCCCCCCCTCGTCGCTTTATTTCCCCGGCTATTTTTATCCTTCCGTCTGTCATCTGTGGGCTCTTTCTCTCCGTGTTCCCTTGCGCTCCCCTTCCTTCTTTAACATACCTCATCCGTCTACTGACTACACTTTCTGTAATGTCCTTTCTCTTTTTACTTACTAGCCCTTCTCACTTACTACTTCCGCTTCTTCGCTCCCTCCGCCTCTCTCCCATCTCCTAACTTACTCTCGCCTTGCTCTGTGTACACATCCCCCGTCTGACATTTTTTTTTATAACTTTATTTCTTTAACATTTTTGGGGTACAGAAAAAAGTAAAGAGGAACACTTAACACCCATACAGACGAGCCAACGAGTATTCTAAAACTTGCTTTAAACTAGCCAGGTACATGCTGGGTACATTTCAGTGACATTTCTGCAGACAGACTAATGGCCCATCGGATTAACACAGCAGGGGTTCCTGGCAGTCCCATTTAGTTTGAATGGGACTGCCAGGGACCCCTGCTGTTAATCCGATGGGCCATTCGTCTGTCTGCAGAAATGTCACTGAAATGTACCCAGCATGTACCTGGGTCTTTTTGGAGATTGCCCCGGGTTTGTTTTAGAATAATCGTTGGCACTACAGTAGCTTTATGGGATTAAAGACAAAAAGTAAAAAGGGAAGCATGAGTTGGTACCATTTGGAGGCATATTTACTTGGACAAAATATGTTGAAAGTTTGTTTCCACATGGAGCTACAGTATGGACCATTATTAAAAAGGTCTGACAAAGACTGGTTGCCTGGTAATATTAAAGGTGGTAACAACATGGGAAACCTAGCAATAGATTTTAGGTGCCAGTTATGGATTCAGCTCCACTTTTTGTTGGGGAATTTGTGTGTTAAAGCGTGATTGTAAAGTGATTGTTGGAAGCTTTGGGCGTCCCCTCTTGCAAACCAAGGAACCCAGACTCTCCCAAACTTAACTACTTTGTCATTTAAAAAATGGCTGTCAATTTCTCAATCAGTAATATACCCCATATTTATTTTTTCTCTCGGTTATTTCATAAGTACAGTATATGTTTAATTAGTTTAAGGGCGTGTTTGGATATACTTTCTTGGGATTTATTGAGAAGGGCCTGCAATGGGTTAGGGGTGATCGAAAGGCCTAGTAAATGATGAGGTTGTAGGCCTGTTTGCATATACAGTAGGATGACCTTGGGGCACCCGCACCATGTGGGATACATTGTGCCCACTCTCTCGCATCCTCTACAGCAAAGTGGAGTGGTTGTTTTGTAGATTTCGTGTAGGCGTGAGGGGTAGAGGTACCACCTGTACATGACTTTGTAGACTGTTTTTTTTAATAAGAGTGTTAATTGAGGTTGGGGCCAACTCGTCCTAGATCTCTTCCCATTCCTCTATTTCCCGGAATTCTCCAATGTTGGCTTTCCATTGTCTCATAAAGGAGAGCTTTGCGTCTGCGTTACTGGGGATTAGGTTTGTACAATGAAGGGCTCATGCCCGTGTTCAGAGGTCAGGATCTACATATACCTTCAAAAAGGGTTCCATTGAATGAGTGCGCCCTGCGAGCTTTCAAAATGTCTCAAATGGTGAGAACTAAAGAGTTCTACTTCAGGTGCTCCATAACGTTCATTGAAGGTGTTCAAGGAGTTTATCTTGGTGTCAGGTAGACTATGCCCAAGTGTAGTTAATGCCATTTTTACTATACTGCACATTTGGTTCCTGTAGCAGGCTCTGGCATAGTACTATTTGGACCCTGCCCTCTCCTCAGCAGTGGAATAGCATTTGAAACAAAATGATCACAAACTGGAAAGTGTTGCAGTGTTTCCAACATGACCTCCATGCTGCCAAAGACAGAGGTCATTACACTCTGCTCATATTACTCAACTTCTCTTTGAAAAAGTCCTGGTTTGGACGAAACGCGTCAGTGATCATGCTGATGTACATTGCTGGTTGTCAATAAAGTTTTTTATATTCATACGTTGGCTGTGGAAGATGCTGTGAACCACGGAAGTATTCAACCTTTTTTACCTGATTTGTCATCTGCCCTGTCGTTGTGAGATCACTCAAGATCCCTCTGGACTCAAATTGAACATTCAGGACTGGACTATTTGGTCAGAATTCATTATATATATTTTATATATATTTTCCACGGATATGAGTTTTTCAGGTGCCAGTTTATTTTTGTTGTCTTTTCACTTGTTGTAGATCTGTATCGGTCTTAATTTCCAGGCAGCCTACCTTTTGTATACTGAAGGTGTTTTTGGTAATCACTTTAGTGTTATATTTCACTTATTTATTAGCATTAGCGCTATATACACTTCTTAGGAGCCGTAGGGATGAGCCTCATTTGAAGCCCAGTAACTAATATGGTTCCCTGGATCCCCTGAGGGAATATTGCTACAGTTTTTGGCGCGAGGGTTCAGTCGGAGCAGTGACGCAGAGGGGTAAGGTAGTGTCTGGGTGCAGGTAGCTCCCAGACTAGGCCAAATACCCCCTTTTGTCCCCAGCTAGGCCCGACTCACACCAGATTGTGGCTGCTACAGGGAAAGCCCATGCTAGGGACATTTCACTAGTAGCTGCCTATAGAGTATAGCACCAGTGAGGTGCTACGTGGTGATTACGGCCTGTGGTCTGGGACCAGACCACCTACATATAGACTCTTAAAGGTGAGATTCTCCAACCGGAGTTCACCCCACGCAGAGGCGGACAACGACGTCGCTGGATCAGCGGATCCCTGTTTATTATTTGACGGCACCCGGGTACTGGAGTTCCCAGGCAGGTACCACACTCGTGCACCAACTGTTCACGAGGTAGCGCTACTCCATTCACTTTTGGGTGGGCCTGACATTGGGGGAAGGACATCAGGGTATTGGTGCCTAGCACCCAATGTACATTGGGGACACTCCTATGGTGTACTGTGTGCCGTGATAAGTACAATTACTGTGTTGTACAGGTTGCCATGATATGTGTTCAGTAAAACCTGTTACTATTTACCTGAGTGTGTGATTACTGTTAGTATTGGTTCCTGTGAGGGGTTTATCCCGCTATGTTGGGATCTCTCAGGTGGAGGCGCTTCACCGAGGCGACAGACACCCCAGGCTCGCGGAGGCTCAGGCCTTCTGGTAGCCAAACAGGTAACCGTTAGTTACGGGGGAAAGGGGCTACACAGGTTTTGGAACTAACTTAAAAACATTTAAAAATACTTATAGGTATCAGGTATCAGATTGGCCTAAAAAAAAAAAAAGCACAAATCGCCCATATGTGGCTCCATAAACTGGCACACTGCAAGTCCCAGGAGGGATTGCACCTTTCCAAATCTAGCAGAGCTCATTGCACACTGACACATTTTGTTTTCTTTTACAAAGAAGGTTAAGCAGAAAAGTCAGGACGGAGCATGGTCTTGAATAATAATTTATCATACTGGAAGGCATTCAGCTAATCAACATTAATTACCCAGAGGTCATTAGCATGGAGGATAGTGCTCTGGAGACACCAAAACTAAACATTCCAGTTCTTAAAGGGGCTTTATATTTTTCTTAGCCAAACAGAACAGTATTCTCTCACAAATCTTCATTCCAAAACTTTCCTTGAATCACCCAAGTAGGTCTCTGGTGTTTCACAATATAATAAAACCGCACTCATAAGTTGCAATCAACGTTCTGCTGGGCAAATGCTGGGGTTATTATATCTCACTCCTAACCTGGAACTGATTTTGCAGCTTTCGATAATGAGGATTATAATTTTTATTCTCCTTGATTGAGTTCTAAACAATCCTTCACAGAACAATGTCCTTTCTCCCTAATCTTTCTCTCGTCTTCCTGCTTTGCATTGTACATATCCCTGCATTATGCTTTATTCTTGTACAGAACTGCCCCTGTACCATTAAGTGGAATAATCTGTTCTAGTTCTTTTTATGCAATCATAGGGTTATATTTTTATGTATGTATGTCTTTATTTATATAGCGCAATTTAATGTTCACAGCAGTAATATATGTGGCAATCGTATAAATAACAGATAATAAAAATAACACACAAAGGGGAGAAGTGCTTCAGACACAAAAGGAACATTTAGGAAAATGAGTCCCTGCTCAGAAGAGCTTACAATCTAATTGTTTAGTAGGAAGAACATACAGACTGTAGGAAGGTGTTCTGGTAAGTGTGTCTGCAAGGGGCCAAGCTTTCTGTATGAGGTGTTAATTATCCGCCATGGAGCTACTCATGCTTCCTTAAGCAGGTGTGTTTTGAGGTGGGTCTTAAAGGTTTAATAGAGAGGGTGCTAGTCGGGTATTGAGGGGAAGGGCATTTCAGAGGTGTAGGCAGTCAGTGAGAAAGGTTTAAGGCGGTAGTGGGCTTTATATACAAAAGGGGATAGAGATAAGACATCATTGCGCAGAACGCAAGAGACAGGATGGTGTTTAGCGAGAAATTAGGGCTGAGATGTAAGGAGGAGCAGGAGTGTAAATCTTTAAAAGTGAGAAGGAGAATTGTGTGTTTATGTGTGTGTGTTTTTATGTGTGTGTGTGTGTGTGTGTTACAGGATTTGATAGGAAGCCAGGATAGGGATTTCAGCAGGGGAGATCCTGAGACAGATCTCGGACATAGTAGAGTGATTCTTGCAGCAGCATTTAGGATAAATTGTAGGGGAGACAAATGAGAGGCAGGAAGGCCGGACAGCAGGAGGTTACAGTAGTCGAGACGGGAGAGAATGGGGGTCTGCGTCAGTTTTTGCAGACAAGCAGAATAAAAAACGACAGGTTTTAGCTACTTTTTGAATGTGAGAGGAGAATGTGAGAAAGGAGTCGAGTGTGACCCCTAAGCAGCGTGCTTGGGCTACTGGGTGAATGATAGTACTTCACAGTAATGTGGAAGGAGGTAGTAGGGCCAGGTTTGGGAGGTAGTATGAGGAGCTCTGTTTTTGCCATGTTGAGTTTAAGGCGACGGAGGGCCATCCAGGATGATATAGCAGAGAGACAGACATTCAGAAACGTTGGTCTGTACAGCAGGTGTAATGTCAGGGGTAGAAAAGTAAATTTGTGTGTCGTCAGCATAGAGGTGATATTTGAACCCAAGAGAAGTGATTAGGTTACCTAGAGAGGTGTGTACAGAGAAAAGAGATGTCCCAGGACAGAGCCTCTAGGTACTCCCACAGAGATCGATGGTGGTGTTGGCAAAAGAGACACTGAAAGTACGATGGGAGAAGTAAGAGGAGATCCAGGATAGAGCTTTGTTACGAGTGCAAAGTGTATTGAGAATGTGGAGAAGATGGTGGTCCACAGGATCAAATGCTGGTTATTAACCCCAACACTTATGTAGTTGATATTAGCAAACATCTCTGCTCACATGAATTGGAGACCATCGTCTTTCTGGACAAGTTACCTGACCGCTTCGATTTTTCAGCACTTGCTATGTTATATAATACAGCATAGATTAGTGGGACCGCATCACCATGTATAACAAGAGAATTGTGTAAAGTGAGAGGTGCTCTGGAGGATATGGTTATAGTATTAACAGTTTTGATCAAAGGCGATCAGAAAGGTTCCCCCTCTATTGAGCACTCAATCCTGGAAAGTCTAAAGTGGACTGAAAATCGCCCTGTAGTCATTACTACAAAAAACTGGTAGGTTGCCCAGTATCACCGCGGAAATCAAAAATAATAAAATTTTATTAATTCTACATAGAAAATGTTAAAAACACATATACATTGTTAAAATCCCCGTGCTGTTTGGCTAATGAGTAAGTAGTCCTTATATAGAGCAATAGTAATTGTATGCCTCTATATTCTCATGTGACATCCAATAATCATCTACTAATGTAGTATGGCTACGTGCATATAGGTATTGATAATATATACAACGCCTATCAAATTAGGCTAGTGTGATGCCGTGGCGTGTGATCTGAAAATATGCTATTGCATAAGTGGTTATTCACATAAACCTAGGTGGCAGAGTACATATCAGAATAACAGGTCAAGATCTCTCATGTTATACCTCTATCAGAGAGTACTTCAATGCAATGCTGTTGCAAAATCAATTGTTGGATTGAAGCTAGATTATCACTCCATTATATCATACAGGTGTTTGAGTTGCAGCTATGAGTTAAATGCAAAATGAGGTATTTCTTATCTTTGCAGCTAACAGCGATATAATAGACTGCTACAATGATAAGCAATTGCAAGCAATTGTCGCTATCTGCCTTGAACTACTACATAATATGATTACTTGATAGATGCATAGCTGTTTTACAGTCGCTATTTAAATCAATTTGTCTAGTATCTATAAGCGGACCTGTATGGATGGTGAATGCAAAACAAGGGGATGTGAGGGAAAGTGGATGTGATGGGTGGGGAAGTGGATTGGGCGCTCCCAAGTGAACCAATAATGTTGTTGGGAATACAACTAATATCACACAATATAACACCAATAGTGAAAAATAAATATGTGTAAAGAGCAGCTCAACTTCCTCTGATGGGACAGTTCCGGGTCCCAGAAGGGTAGATTGTTTCTTGGAGATGAGGAGGAGCGCAGGCAGGTGTAGCAAAATATGCAAAAGAGAATAAAATATATAGTGCAGATGGTAAACACTGTGCAGATAGATGTAATCTATAGAATAGAACTCACATAGATCGCAGAAAATATCACGTGTCAGAGATCCTTCTCTCTCTGACTGGAGCCGTTTGAATGGTAGCAGGGAAATCCCTCAAGGCACGGATATGTATGGATAAGAAGAAAAGCCACAATAGTGCATACTATTCCAATATTGTATTAATCAAACAAATAACACGAGTATATTACACTCACATTCGCCATGTACAAATCAGGTGGAGGAGAGAACCGCAGCTCGTTATATGGTGGTGCAGGTGTAGGCAGCTTCACAGCATTCAGGATTCTCTTCCGCGTATGTCACAGCCGTCGCGTCACTTCCGCTGTCGCGTCACGGCTGAGGGCGGAAGTTCCCAATGGAAGAGACCTTAGACCGAATTCTGCCAGTCCTTCAGAGCTTGTTCCCTCACTGCAAACTCTACGCGTTTCGCCAGATGCTTCGTCAGGAGTTATAATTAGATGGGGGATGTCTCTAGGGTATTTATAGGGCCATCAATTACGAAATATCACAGTTTTAACCCCCTCAGCGCTCATACATAGCGCGAGGTGCAAAAAAACCAGTGCTGTTCACAGACAGACATATACAAAACATTCATCTTTATTAAACATAATTATTAAGTTAAAATCAATATATGTCTATACAACATATAATATAATGTAATACAATATTGCCTCAGCATATAAATAATCAAATATAAATAATTAATTAATTAAAAGGAGAAGAAATTGTGGGCTGGAGGAAGAGAGGAGATAAAAAATGTTGATTACTAGTAAAATATAGGTTCATAATTAGATCAAAGATTACAAAAATTAATAATAAATAATGATATTATAATATAATATAATAGCCAACATAAGAACTTACTATACAATAGAAACACAAATGTGCAGTAAAAAGTTAAAAGGTTAAGAAGCAAAAAAGTACTAGGAGTTTAAGATAAAAAGGCGCCAATATCAATATCTATATTAAGTCCTAGGGGGGCGAGAGTTTGCATTTGTGAATCCAATAGGTCTCTCTTTTGGCTAAACTGTTTATTCTATTGCCCCCCCTCCAATGTCTGGCTACCTGTTCTATAGCCATATACCTTAATGATTTTGGGTCTGAGTTATGAAAATTTAAAAAATGCTTTGATAAATTATGTGTTAAAAGCCCTTTTTTTATATTCCGTATATGTTCTAAAATTCTAATGTTCAATGGTCTAGAGGTGCGCCCTATGTACTGCAATCCACACGAGCATTGTAATAGATAAATGGTAAAATCTGATTTACAATTAATAAAATGTTCTATCTTAAAAGTCTCGCCTGTTGTTTTACTTTTAAAATTCAGTTTTTCAGTCATTTTATATTTACAAGCAGTACATGAGTAGCACCCATAAAACCCTACAGGTTTTTCCAGCCATGTAATGGGTTTATCTTTGGGACTAACCTTAAATGTCGTTGGTGCCAGTTTACTTTTGAGATTGGGTGCTTTTTTAAATAAAACATTAGGGGTGTCAGGGATGTGGTCTTTTAAAATGGGGTCGTTCTTTAAAATATGCCAATGTTTACATATAACATTCCTAATTTCATTGGCATCTTTGTTATACGGAGTAAGGAACGACATATTAAATTTAGTATTATTATTTAAATTTTTATTTTTATTTACCAATAGATCTTTTCTCGGGACAGAATGTGTTTTTTCAATGGCTCTTTTAAGTGTGTTTTCATTATAGTTTCTATCTTTAAATCTGTTAATTAAAATTTCAGACTGTTCTTGGAACATTGAGTCATCACTACAGTTCCGTTTTATCCTTCTTAGTTGTCCATAGGGGATATTTTTTATCCATTGAGGATGGTGGCAGCTCTCTTGTAGTATAAAATTATTGCTGTCCACCTTTTTAAAAAAGGTTTTTGTTTTTAAAACCATGTCCTCAATAAAAATAACTAGATCTAAAAATTCAATTTCATGCCTACTCCATTTGTGAGTGAATTTAATGTTACGATTGTTATCCTCCAAGGCATTTAAAAATTGTATTAGTTGTTCTTCATTCCCCTTCCAAATGAACAGCACATCATCGATGAATCTATGCCAGGAGACAAGATTTGCACCCAGTCCATGGGGGGGTTCTATGAACTCCTCCTCCCAAATCCCCATGAAGATGTTTGCATAACTGGGTGCAAATCTCGTCCCCATGGCAGTACCACACTTCTGTAAATAAAATTTGTCATTGAACCAAAAATAATTTTTCTCTAAAATAAATCTTATAGCTTCTAATATAAAATCTGTCCGTTCTTTTTCTATATCTGTATCCCTTTCCAGGACTTTTCGAACCGATTCTATCCCATCCTGGTGGTTTATTGAAGTATATAAGGCCGAGACATCAGCCGTGACCAAAATATAATGTTCTTCCCATGTAATATCATTTAACATTTTTAAAATATCAGTTGTGTCTTTAATATAGCTCTTAAAAGATGGCACATATTTAGATAGAAAACAATCTATATATTGGGAAAGATTATTGGTCAGCGAGTCTATGCCCGATATGATGGGTCTGCCTGGGGGGTTTAAAATATCCTTATGGATCTTTGGTAAAAAATAAAACAATGGTAATTTAGAATTCTCTTTGCATAAAAATTTAAATTCATTATCATTTAAAATACCTAAAGTTTTCCCTTTTAGAAGAAGTTCTTGTAGCTGTTTAAAAAAGGGATTAGTGGGGTTGTGGTCAAGGATCTGGTATGTCTTATCATCATTTAATATTCTATTAGCTTCTGTCAGATACCAGGAACGGTCCATGACCACCACCCCACCTCCCTTATCAGCTTGTTTTATAATAATTTCTTCATTCTTTGTTAAACTATCAAGAGCTTCCCTTTCATTTCTAGTTAAATTGTGTTTAAATGTAGTGCAAAAGATTAGAAAACCTGGAATCCACACTTAAAGAAAATAAGGATAGGAAATACGATCGAGATTTAGAAGACTATGCTACAGGGAATAGAAAAAATTGGGAAAAATCTAGAGGTAGCATGAAGCGACATGATCCAAGTAACTTTCATAAAGAGATTCAGAGAAAGGATAATACTCATTTCTCCAAGAATGGAGCTATTCCGAAAACAACAGCACAGCCACAACATACAAATAGATATCAAACAGTCACACAAAAAATGGATATGCAATCCAACCACATTCCTCATAGGGAAAATGTCTTTAAAAAGACCAAAGAGAATACAAAAGAAATAACCAAACCATCAACCCAGACGAGTTTTTTAGAATCAGGCCAGTTCCTAGATCTCTGGGAGATCTCCAATCGATTCACTCCGTTAGAGGAATCAGCAGTGAACATGAGCCAGAAAAAAAGGATAGAGGAAAGAGGAGGAAGAAGAGGAAGACGAAACGTATTAAAGAAAACTATTAATAAGTCTGATTATAATAATATTTTTAATTTGAGTTCGTTGAAACTGGGAGAAATACAAAAGAAAGTGATCTCAAAGGGTTTAACATTTGCCCCCACCACTAAATCAAGCAATTTTCAATTATTTATAGATGCAAATTTGTTCCTACGGAAACTAACTATTCAAAGGCATTTTTTACACCAGTCAAACAATAATATTAAAAAAAGTGACGAACTTTTACCTTTGAACAGAAAGAGCGATACTTTTAAGCATACTGATTTAAAAAATAGATCAACTTTCTATCCCAGCCATAACAAAGGACATTTTTTAGAGGTTTTTTATCAGATGATTTTAGGAGATTTTAATAAACTTACTAAGAACTGCACTACATTTAAACACAATTTAACTAGAAATGAAAGGGAAGCTCTTGATAGTTTAACAAAGAATGAAGAAATTATTATAAAACAAGCTGATAAGGGAGGTGGGGTGGTGGTCATGGACCGTTCCTGGTATCTGACAGAAGCTAATAGAATATTAAATGATAAGACATACCAGATCCTTGACCACAACCCCACTAATCCCTTTTTTAAACAGCTACAAGAACTTCTTCTAAAAGGGAAAACTTTAGGTATTTTAAATGATAATGAATTTAAATTTTTATGCAAAGAGAATTCTAAATTACCATTGTTTTATTTTTTTACCAAAGATCCATAAGGATATTTTAAACCCTCCAGGCAGACCCATCATATCGGGCATAGACTCGCTGACCAATAATCTTTCCCAATATATAGATTGTTTTCTATCTAAATATGTGCCATCTTTTAAGAGCTATATTAAAGACACAACTGATATTTTAAAAATGTTAAATGATATTACATGGGAAGAACATTATATTTTGGTCACGGCTGATGTCTCGGCCTTATATACTTCAATAAACCACCAGGATGGGATAGAATCGGTTCGAAAAGTCCTGGAAAGGGATACAGATATAGAAAAAGAACAGACAGATTTTATATTAGAAGCTATAAGATTTATTTTAGAGAAAAATTATTTTTGGTTCAATGACAAATTTTATTTACAGAAGTGTGGTACTGCCATGGGGACGAGATTTGCACCCAGTTATGCAAACATCTTCATGGGGATTTGGGAGGAGGAGTTCATAGAACCCCCCCCATGGACTGGGTGCAAATCTTGTCTCCTGGCATAGATTCATCGATGATGTGCTGTTCATTTGGAAGGGGAATGAAGAACAACTAATACAATTTTTAAATGCCTTGGAGGATAACAATCGTAACATTAAATTCACTCACAAATGGAGTAGGCATGAAATTGAATTTTTAGATGTAGTTATTTTTATTGAGGACATGGTTTTAAAAACAAAAACCTTTTTTAAAAAGGTGGACAGCAATAATTTTATACTACAAGAGAGCTGCCACCATCCTCAATGGATAAAAAATATCCCCTATGGACAACTAAGAAGGATAAAACGGAACTGTAGTGATGACTCAATGTTCCAAGAACAGTCTGAAATTTTAATTAACAGATTTAAAGATAGAAACTATAATGAAAACACACTTAAAAGAGCCATTGAAAAAAACACATTCTGTCCCGAGAAAAGATCTATTGGTAAATAAAAATAAAAATTTAAATAATAATACTAAATTTAATATGTCGTTCCTTACTCCGTATAACAAAGATGCCAATGAAATTAGGAATGTTATATGTAAACATTGGCATATTTTAAAGAACGACCCCATTTTAAAAGACCACATCCCTGACACCCCTAATGTTTTATTTAAAAAAGCACCCAATCTCAAAAGTAAACTGGCACCAACGACATTTAAGGTTAGTCCCAAAGATAAACCCATTACATGGCTGGAAAAACCTGTAGGGTTTTATGGGTGCTACTCATGTACTGCTTGTAAATATAAAATGACTGAAAAACTGAATTTTAAAAGTAAAACAACAGGCGAGACTTTTAAGATAGAACATTTTATTAATTGTAAATCAGATTTTACCATTTATCTATTACAATGCTCGTGTGGATTGCAGTACATAGGGCGCACCTCTAGACCATTGAACATTAGAATTTTAGAACATATACGGAATATAAAAAAAGGGCTTTTAACACATAATTTATCAAAGCATTTTTTAAATTTTCATAACTCAGACCCAAAATCATTAAGGTATATGGCTATAGAACAGGTAGCCAGACATTGGAGGGGGGGCAATAGAATAAACAGTTTAGCCAAAAGAGAGACCTATTGGATTCACAAATGCAAACTCTCGCCCCCCTAGGACTTAATATAGATATTGATATTGGCGCCTTTTTATCTTAAACTCCTAGTACTTTTTTGCTTCTTAACCTTTTAACTTTTTACTGCACATTTGTGTTTCTATTGTATAGTAAGTTCTTATGTTGGCTATTATATTATATTATAATATCATTATTTATTATTAATTTTTGTAATCTTTGATCTAATTATGAACCTATATTTTACTAGTAATCAACATTTTTTATCTCCTCTCTTCCTCCAGCCCACAATTTCTTCTCCTTTTAATTAATTAATTATTTATATTTGATTATTTATATGCTGAGGCAATATTGTATTACATTATATTATATGTTGTATAGACATATATTGATTTTAACTTAATAATTATGTTTAATAAAGATGAATGTTTTGTATATGTCTGTCTGTGAACAGCACTGGTTTTTTTGCACCTCGCGCTATGTATGAGCGCTGAGGGGGTTAAAACTGTGATATTTCGTAATTGATGGCCCTATAAATACCCTAGAGACATCCCCCATCTAATTATAACTCCTGACGAAGCATCTGGCGAAACGCGTAGAGTTTGCAGTGAGGGAACAAGCTCTGAAGGACTGGCAGAATTCGGTCTAAGGTCTCTTCCATTGGGAACTTCCGCCCTCAGCCGTGACGCGATAGCGGAAGTGACGCGACGGCTGTGACATACGCGGAAGAGAATCCTGAATGCTGTGAAGCTGCCTACACCTGCACCACCATATAACGAGCTGCGGTTCTCTCCTCCACCTGATTTGTACATGGCGAATGTGAGTGTAATATACTCGTGTTATTTGTTTGATTAATACAATATTGGAATAGTATGCACTATTGTGGCTTTTCTTCTTATCCATACATATCCGTACCTTGAGGGATTTCCCTGCTACCATTCAAAGGGCTCCAGTCAGAGAGAGAAGGATCTCTGACACGTGATATTTTCTGCGATCTATGTGAGTTCTATTCTATAGATTACATCTATCTGCACAGTGTTTACCATCTGCACTATATATTTTATTCTCTTTTGCATATTTTGCTACACCTGCCTGCGCTCCTCCTCATCTCCAAGAAACTGTATGGATGGTGTCTTATTTGATCCAAGCCTCTGAGCCAGCTTAATAAAGTGCTTAAAATATTACAAACTTAAGTTTAAGACTTTAGAAATAAGTTTAATTTGGAAAGAGGAGGTCTGGCGGTCCCTGATAAAGAAATATTATCTAGCCTCCCACTTGAAACAGAGTTTTTTTGGCACTCAAGAAAATCAATATCAATGGGTAGATCTAGAGAATATATTTAATAGCTCTGCAGCTCTCCTGGCTTTTATGTGGAATACAGGCATACCCCGGTTTAAGGACACTCACTTTAAGTACACTCGCGAGTAAGGACATATCGCCCAATAGGCAAACGGCAGCTCGCGCATGCGCATGCCTGCACGTCCTGAACGGCAATACCGGCTCCCTACCTGTACCGAAGCTGTGCGCAAGCGGGGAGACTATAGAGCCTGTTACAAATGCGTTATTTACATCAGTTATGCACGTATATGACGATTGCAGTACAGTACATGCATCGATAAGTGGGGAAAAGGTAGTGCTTCACTGTAAGTACATTTTCGCTTTACATACATGCTCCGGTCCCATTGTGTACGTTAATGTGGGGTATGCCTGTAATAGGTCAATAAAGAGTTCCAAACCGGATCTTTTAGATTCAGCAGTAATAACATTTTCTTTTAAAATTTGGCATAAGGTTAAAAACTACCACCAATTATCTTCAACCCCTTCGAGATCTACCCCTATTTTTGATAACCCTGATTTTGGACACCGTTCTTTTCTAGTACGTAAGATGAATGGAAGGTTAGGGAGGTCAGATGTGGGAGATTTGCTTCTAAACACAAAATATAACATTTTCAGGATTTCTGCCAGAGGTTCTCTTTCACGGGGGCTGAGGTATTCAGATTTTTACAGGTCTCCCACTATTTTAGGCAATTGTCCCCGGACGGGTCCTTGAAGAATGCACTGTATTTAAACAATTATGTAGAAAAAGAAGATATCGATGGGGTCTTATCTAAACACTATACCAAGTTCTTTTTTCTTGGGAATATAAGGCCCCCTACACACACCGCTATATGGACAAATGGGCCCAGGCTTTTCTGGTAGAGATTCCTTGGGAGGACTGGCAAGCTATATGGGTCACTGCAACAATGTTTGCCTTCCTCTGGATCAAGAAGTAATATATATTGTATTATAAAATATCTGTTGTCTAAATTTAGCATAGGTTGAACTTGATGGATGGAAGTCTTTTTTTTTTTTTATTTATTTTTTTCCCCAACCTCCCCAACCTCCTCTACTATGTAACTGTGTAACAAACACATCACTATGCACAATCTCTAAAGAGAATATTTACACGGTTATGTTCAGGTGGTACTTGACACACCAGAAGTTGAAGCAGATCTGCCTTGAGCCCACAAATCTATGATGATGGGGCTGTGGTGGTATCGGAGACGTGGTCCATATTTGGTGGGTTTGCCCCAAAATTCAGAGATTCTAGGGAATAGTGCAAAATTTGGTGCAAGACATTTTTGGGATAAGAATCCCCATAGACCTGATGACAATGGTTCTTGGTAATCCACTAGATAATGTAAACATAAATAAATCTAAATTATTGGTGCATATTCTGACTGCGGCAAGAAGCGCAATTACAGGTGCCTGGAAAAAGCTCCAGCCCCCCTCCAGGAAAGAGATTATCTGGAAAGTGAAGGAGGTGCAGTCTGTGGAAAGACTTACAGCTTCTGTTAGACATAACTGAAGAAAATTCCCTAAAGTCTGTGAGCCCTGGTACACTGGGGGAAATACAGTAGGTGAATTTTTGACCCACTGCGGAATGTTGATTGTTCTTTCTCTGACTGCTGGTGTTTTGGGGGAATATATGGAGCTAGGATGTATGGTGTGGCTGCTGTTATGTAATTCTGTATTTTTGGATCCAAATGTTAAGGTGGTGGTACCCACTCTTCCCCCGCCCCCTTCTCTTTCTGTATCCCTTTCCCTATGTTCTCAAAATCTAAAGTTACAAAAAAAAATAAGTTTAATTTGTTTGTCTTTAAAAATGTTTTACTTCTATGCATTCTTCTGATTCTTTTTAGCCTACTTGAGTAACGCATTTCCTTTTTGTTTCTATACATTCTTGTAAACGTTGCTTAGCAAAAGGGATTCAATGCTCACTGAAAAGGAAGGGGATTGTCCTTCTGTGCAAATTCCCAGTGGTTGTAGGACTAAATTGCTTAAAATGGGCAAAGGAATGTTGGAACCTGTTTTTGACACCTATGTTATGAATAATACATATTCAAAGCCCATATACACATGGCTTCTCCATTTTGGCTTTATTTTTGTTAAATAAATCATGACACGGTGTAATATGTCATGTGTTGTTGTTCATCTGAGGTTGTATTTACCTAATTTTAAGACCTGCTAAGGAACAGATGATTGTTATTACAGCTAAACCCCGTTATAACGCGGGTCTCGGGGTCCACCCCGAGATCACCGCGTTACTAACGGGGTCGCGAGAAAAAAAAATGGCCGCCGCGCTTTAGCGCATATTCATCCCGCGGGACAGGAGATGGGAGCGGGCATGTCCCTCCGCTCCCCGCTTCCCCCTGTCACCGCGGGACAGGCCGCGGGGCAGGAGATGGGAGCGGGGATGTCTCTCCTGTCCCCGCTTCCCCCTGTCACCTCGGAACAGGCCGCGGGGCAGGAGATGGGAGCGGGGATGTCCCTCCTGTCCCCGCTTCACCCTGTCACCGCGGGACAGGCCGCGGGGCAGGAGATGGGAGCGGGGATGTCCCTCCTGTCCCCGCTTCACCCTGTCACCGCGGGACAGGCCGCGGGGCAGGAGATGGGAGCGGGGATGTCCCTCCTGTCCCCGCTTCCCCCTGTCACCTCGGGACAGGCCGCGGGGCAGGAGATGGGAGTGGGGATGTCCCTCAGGTCGCCGCTTACCTCAGAACCATGCTGCCTGCATGGAGGTTGTAGCGGGGGGTTTCTTCTCCCCACCGCTGTCCCCGGTGCTCCCGCTGCCTGCGCGGGAGGAGGGGGGGGAGCGGGTGGTGGTGCTGGTCGCGGCCCGTCTGTGTAGAGTGAGAGAGTGTGTGTGTATGTATATATGGGAGAGAAAGTGTGTGTGTGTATATGGGTGTGAGTGTGGGTAAGTGTCTGTGAGTGTGTGTAAGTGTCTGAGTGTGTGTCTGAGTGTGTGTGTAAGTGTGTGTGAGTGTCTGTGAGTGTCTGTGAGTGTAAGTGTGTGTGTGTGAGTGTGTGTGAGTGTGTGTGAGTGTCTGTGAGTGTCTAAGTGTGTGTAAGTGTGTGTGAGTGTGTGTGAGTGTGTAAGTGTGTGTGAGTGTGTGTGAGTGTGTGTGAGTGTCTGTGAGTGTCTAAGTGTGTGTAAGTGTGTGTGAGTGTGTGTGTGTGTGTGTGTGTGTGAGTGTGTGTGAGTGTGTGTGAGTGTCTAAGTGTGTGTAAGTGTGTGTAAGTGTGTGTGCGTGAGTGTGCGTAAGTGTGTGTGAGTGTGCGTGAGTGTGGTCAGTGTGTGTGCAGTGTGTCAGTGTGAGCAATGAGCAGTGTGTGTGCAGTGTGCAGTGTGTGTGCAGTGTGGCAGTGAGCAATGAGCAGTGTGTGTGCAGTGAGTGTGTCAGTGTGAGCAATGAGCAGTGTGTGTGCAGTGTGCAGTGTGTGTGCAGTGTGGCAGTGTGAGCAATGAGCAGTGTGTGTGCAGTGAGTGTGTGCAGTGTGCAAAAAAAAAAATGTAAAAAAAAATTTTTAAAAAAAAATTTTTTTTTTTTTTTTTTTTTTTTTTTTAAAAAACGGGAGCCACGGGAAAACCGCGTTATAACCGAATCGCGGTATAACGAGGCGCGTTATAACGGGGTTTAGCTGTATGTCCTGATATGTAAAACCATAGAATTCAAAGAGGATGTACTTTCTTTTTCACATGACTGTATACACACATATACACATATACACATATACACATACACTCATACACACACACACACACACATATATATATATATATATATACACACACACACACACACACACACACACACACACACACACACACACACACACACTCCTATACAGTAATTGTAAATCTAAAAGGGGTATTCATCGCCAAGGATCAAACTTTTGATGATGACTAGATAGTGAATGGTAACTATGCTAGCAAAAGAGGGAGAGCTTTGATTAGAGCCCTGATGCTCATCACCTCCCTTCTTGTGTGGTAAACATAAATTGGCTGCAGATTCAGTTGACAAAATACTGATCTGTATATAGACTGTGATACTATGTAGCAACAGTGTTATTGTTAAGAGGTATATTTCCCTCTTTGCTGATAGTTTTCAGTTATTGTAATAAGGCATTTAGATCACCCTCCTGGCATGAAAACTGAGAATGAAATTCTCTTCTAACACTACTTAGGGGTGTTACTTGAATTTTTATAGTGTGCTCTGGCATAAACTGAACTGTTTAGCAGGTCAATGGCTCATCATGTTAATGTCGCAGTATCAGAAAGCATCTTAGTGCAGACCCGGCTGTATTGATCACAGCACAGAGGGGTAACCCAGCATCGGCGTCATGGAGAAGGCAGTGCGCCCATCATATTGCACAGCTACAGCGAGAGAGTATAAGGTTTCATCACCAGTGTTTATGTATCAGCCATGTGGGTGAATGTACACTCCATATTGACAGGCTGTGCCACGCAGGGCTTTAATGGCTTTCTATTTAAAACACAAAGTGAAGAAATAGGTTTCACAGTGGAAAGATCCACAGATGACTCAGGATGCATTTTGGTTACATTTTGCCACCAATTCTGATGGTGCAAAGGGTACTGAAGATCCAAAAAGATCAGGTGGAGGTGATCGTTCTCCCTGGACAAAGAGGAACTGGTTTTCCAGACTGATGACTAGTGAAGGAACCTCCTTTTCAAGAGATTCTCAATTGCTCATCCAAGGTCCATGATCTAATTCTAATATGGAAGGTCTAGAATGAAGTGTGTGGAAATGGAGAGACGAGCCTTATTACACCTGGGAATTTCAGATACGACGTTCAATATTGTGAAACAGACTCAGAAAGGATCGATTTCATCCATTTACACCAGGTCTTGGGAAACTTTGTAATGCTGATATCAGAAGATCCCCTCCATCAGGTCAATGTGACTCCGTATTGGGATTTCTGCTAGTGGGTTTCGATATACTGTAGGTCTAAGTCTAGCATCCTTGAAGGTTCAGATCTCAATGTTAGGATTATTAGTCCTCTGATTAAGGATTATCTCCTTGCCAGATTCATCAAGGCATGACAGAAGCAGCCAGTACAAACATGGGATTTGTCTTTCGTCCTGAGAACATTGACTGAATTAATCAGTATAACGTAGTTCTTGTGAATATTATACAGTTTAGACCAAAGGAGGTCTCATCATTTTCATATTAATCAAGAATTTATTCTTGTTTCCTTTTGCCTGAATCCTTCCAACCCACTGGAAAATACATTTTAAAACTTTGATGTGGTCAGGGCAACAAAACATTATTTAGAAAGAACCAGTTTTTTTTTAGGAAAATATTGAGGTTATTTATCTTGTATTCTGGAGCATTAAAAGTATTTGCAACATCAATATCTTCACTTTACACACGGATTACATATTGCAGAGTTTGTCAAATGTCCATTTCGCACTCTTTGTTTGGCTTTATTACATTCTATAGGACGAGGGCTTGCAGTTATTTTAACGCCTCCCTCATTGAGGACTTGAAATTCACAAAGATACAGAAAACATTGATCTTTGGAATTGGGAACCGCTATTTCAACGTGTACCAAATAGAAATACAACGTAACTTGTGGTTGTCCGCTCACCAAATATTAAAGTCTATTAAATAATCAGTTGAAATACAGCCGGTGCATAGGGATGGTGTTATACATAAACACAAACCAGAAGATGACAAGGTCTCCCAAAGATCCCGGATAGTTGCACTCTATGGCTGCTGAGATAAAGGGGGTTAAATACTCCCCAACATAATGTCTGATTGGCTTATACAAGTACACAAAGTAACTGCTCCCAGCACTGTGGGAGGACAGTAACCACTAAAACCCTAAATAGGTCAAAAATAATAATTTTATTAAACCATAAACAGCGCAAACTCATAATAAAATTCAATTAAAAATGGGGTTGTGTAGTGGCTTCAACAGGGAGCAAGGGATAACCCCCAAGTAGCTATATGGGCAGTCCCTGGTGATAGTTACTAAAATAGTTACAGACCATGTAGATAGCTCACTAGGGAGGAGGTATGTGACATCTGATATTAATGTTCAAATTAACCCTTTAGGTGCATATCCAAAAAATAAAGTTTGTATCCAGATATAGGGGTAACCTTTATCACTTGCAAGTTATCCTCCCTTTACATGTAGGTAGTGGGTGGTTGTATATAGTTGGTGTACAGGTTTAAATTCAGTGATGTGGAAGGTATCAGATGATATAGAATACAATGCTAATAATGAGACATATAGCAGTATATATGAACGTGCTCCCACAGCCTCAGTATAACTGTGGATCTAGCTAGAATTTCATGCGCTGTTTATGGTTTAATAAAATTTCATTATTTTTGACCTATTTAGGGTTTTAGTGGTTACTGTCCTCCCACAGTGCTGGGAACAGTTACTTTGTGTACTTATATAGCCACTCAGACATTATGTTGGGGAGTATTTAACCCCCTTTATCTCAGCAGCCATAGAGTGCAACTATCCGGGACCAAATAGAAATACTATAGAAATAGTCCAGAAGTGCGTATTAAGAATGGAAATAATATAAATCTTTGCAGGATGATCGTTAAAACAGTATTTACTGTACAAAGACTATTTGTAACTGTAAATCTTAAATGATTTCACAATTTTTTTTTTTTGTTCTAAATGATATACGGTAGCAACAGTACAGATTCCTGTTAACAGGTCACTTCTATTATTAAATACACGTTGGAAACAATGTAAGAAGTTAGTCTCTGGGGTTCCACATAAAAAAGGGAAAATAGAATAAAGAGCATTAATGTATGATGTGAATAGGCATTATAGTTGTAGCTACTTACATTTCCCAGTGTTTTCCATACTTTCCAATTGAGTAAATTGACCATTGGTGGCCGTACTGTATATTCAATAGGGCATGTCCGTTGTCATGTAAAGAACAGATATTTTGTTTGTTAAATATGGTTTTTTTTAACCAGTGGAAAGTGGGTATTATAAAGATGTGTTTTGTAGAGGGTACAAGGCAACATATACTGTACGTGTACAATACTCTTATGCCTGCTCACAGAACTGTGATTTATACTTTATTTCTACTTGTGAGGAAAATTATATCTTTGAGATAATCAGTCATTCTTCTTTCCAAGACCATGTTTTCACCTGACAAATTTTCCAAACCCAGATTGTATGGTTTACAACCACTTACTGATGGGCAACAACTCTTGATCAAGTTATATGATTAATATCTCATATATTTATTTTGTGGAGCATGACTAGGAACCATTTCCACAGATGATTTATTTTTTTTCAGTTACGTCTGGCTGTACTTTCAGTCTCTCGTCCTTTGGGTAAAAACATTCTGAACAAAACATTGTGTTTCATATTAGAAACCACCCTTCTGTTAATGTTAATACTGTTCTGATTGTTTTTCCGAATATCACTCCGCATTTAATTCCTTAATGCATTAAAAAACAATAATAAATTAGTAGCACATGATTTGTACAAGATTACACAGTAAGGAAGTCTTCTTATACAGACTCGCATGTAACAATGGAATTTACCCTAGGACCAAAATGAAATAAATGCTGTCATTTTTAATACAGCTCAACCCCATTAAAGCGTGGTCCTCGGGGGCCAACCGATCCTACCACGCTATAAAAGGGGTCGCGCTGATTTGAAAAAAAATGGCCGCCACGCGCCCAATCGGGAGGAGGAGGGAGGGGAGCCCTACACGTCCCCTCCCACGTCCCCTCCCACGTCCCCTCACACTTCCCCTAGCAGCCTCATTTCCCCCAGCAGCTCCACACCGACCCCCCCCCCCAGCAGCTCCACACCGATTTCCCCCCGCCAGCTCTGATTCTCCCCCCCCAGCTCTGATTCCCCCCCCAGCTCTGATTCCCCCCCAGCTCTGATTCTCCCCCCCAGCTCTGATTCTCCCCCCCAGCTCTGATTCTCCCCCCCAGCTCTGATTCTCCCCCCCAGCTCTGATTCTCCCCCCCAGCTCTGATTCTCCCCCCCCAGCTCTGATTCTCCCCCCCCAGCTCTGATTCTCCCCCCCCAGCTCTGATTCTCCCCCCCAGCTCTGATTCTCCCCCCCAGCTCTGATTCTCCCCCCCAGCTCTGATTCTCCCCCCCAGCTCTGATTCTCCCCCCCAGCTCTGATTCTCCCCCCCCCAGCTCTGATTTCCCCCCCAGCTCTGATTCCCTCCCCCCCCCCCGCCAGCTCCGATTTCCCCCCCCCCCGCCAGCTCCGATTTCCCCCGTCAGCCCCGCTCCGATCCCCCAGCAGCTGACACCAAAGGTAGGGAGGTAGGGGGGGCTGTGAGCGAGGTGTGTGCAGTGTGTGCAAAAAAAAAAAAAATATATATATATATATATATATATAATTTTTTTTTTTTTTTAATCGGGGTCCACGCTCAAACCGCGTTATAAGCGGATCGCGCTCAAACGGGGTTGAGCTGTATTTCAAATATCCAAATATTACCTCTATGCGGATCACACACAAATTGACCCCTTACACCTGTTCTACAGACTAAAGTTTCTGAATGCCTCTCTGGAATATCATCCTGGATGGCCCTCCGCCGGCTGAAACTCAACATGGCTAAAATAGAGCTCCTAATACTTCCTCCAAACCTGGCCATACTACCTCCTTGCACATTACTGTTGGAAGTACTATCATTCACCCAGTAGCACAAGCACGCTGCCTAGGTGTCACACTCGAGTCCTCTCTCACATTCCCTTCTCACATTCAAAACGTAGCAAAAAACTGTCGTGTTTTTCCTCCGCAATATAACAAAGATACGCCCTTTCCTCTGTTGCTCGACTGCAAAAACTCTGACTCAGGCCCTCATTCCCTCCCGTCTCGATTACTGCAACCTCCTGCCATCCGGCCTCCCTGCCTATCACCTGTCTCCCCTACAATCTATCCTAAATGCTGCTGCCAGAATCACTCTACTATTTCCGAAATCTGTCTCCGTATCTCCTGCTGAAATCCCTCTCCTGGCTTCCTATCAAATCCTGTCTCACACACTCCATTCTTCTCCTCACTTTTAAAGCGTTACACTCTTCTGCCCCTCCATACATCTCAGCCCTAATTTCTCGCTATGCACCATCCCGACTCTTGCGTTCTGCTCAAGGATGTCTTCTCTCTACCCCCTTTGTATCTAAAGCCCTCTCTCACCTTAAACCTTTCTCACTAACTGCCCCACACCTCTGGAATGCCCTTCCCCTCAGTACCCGACCAGCACCCTCTCTATCCACCTTTAAGACCCACCTCAAAACACACCTGCTTAAGGAGGCATACAGTATGAGCAGCTCCGTGGCTGATGATTATCACCTCATACATAAAGCTTGGCCCCCTTCAGACGCACTTACAAGAACGCCCTCCTACTGTCTCTGTACGTTCTTCCTACCTACCAATTAGATTGTAAGCTCTTCAGAGCAGGGACCCCTTTTCGTAAATGTTACTTTTGTGTCTGAAGCACTTCTCTCCTTTGTGTTATTTGTATTATTTGTTATTTATATGATAATCACGTCTATTACTGCTGTGAAGCACGATGTACATTAATGGCGCTATATAAATAAAGACATACATATATACATAGGGTAAGCTAGGTATCGTATAGTAAAGTTTTTTTGTTTTTTTTTTCACACATACCAGGCAGGAACTTCGATTTTAATTTTTTTTTTAACAAAGTTCAAGTATTTAATAACATTAGTTTGTAAACGGCCTTTCTTTTTGTGTGCTGTCGCAGTATACATTGCACAAGGAACCCCTATATCCCCCCTCTCATTCTTTTTTTTTTTTTTTTATCTGAAATGGCTGTCTTGATGGTCAACCACATTTCTTCTTTTCAGTATCACATTGAAAATAAATTCCAAAGAAACCAAAGGAGCCCATTGATTGAGCAAAGTACATTTTGTTTAAAGCAGTCAATTGTATTAAGCACTTTTTTCTTGTGAGTTAAGGAACTGCCCCTTAAGTTACTCCATGTTATGAATTTGCCATGTGATTGCTCTCTCACTAAATTAACATTTTGAATTTCAATGTTGATTGTAAAGAGTCCGTGCTCTGAATTTTGGTGGTGAAGAAAATGTTGTCATTTAAAATATGTGCAATATATTATGAAGTCTTATTGTACACAGAGGATGAACTAGTCTGTCTCGCTCCCCCCTCCAGAATCTCTCGCTGCCCCCTCCGCCGCCCTTCTCCTCTGCTTCCACCGCCATCATGCTTCCTCCTCCGCAGCTCTTCTCAGACCAACTGCATTCACCCCCGGCCTGCGCCCCTATACTGCTGCGCTTGGGCAGCTGCCCCACTCGCCCTGCCCTAGTTCCGCATGCGATTTGTACTATTCATTAGTTTTCGAAGACGCTCGGGTCCATGCTTGTTTCCTTATTCTGTAATTTACATAATCACTGTACATGTTTTACAGTTATTTTTTTTTTTTATTATTTTACAAAAGTATATAAAAAATACATTTAATGAGCAGCAAGCTTGCAAAAAATACAATAATTACAGATTTGTTACCAATGGAGAGAAAAAGTAAATTAAATATTTAAGTGACTATATCCAGTACTCCGTATGGCTCGGATGTTAAGAAGACAAAGTGTCACACCGAGGTTGGGACACTTATCCATTTGAAACTACCGTACTAGTTCCCAACTCCAGTAGGGAGCCACCAGTCCAGGTTTTAAGGACATCCTCTCAATAGCACAGGTGGCCCAATCATTTTGACTGAACCCCCTGTGCTCAAGCAGGGGTATCCTTAAACCCTGGACTGTTTCCAGTCCTTGAGGACTGGAGTTGAGAGCAACTGAACTACAGTCTCCACAGTATCATGAGAGGAAATCCAAGGAAACCGAATGTTATCAAACGTGTCTATTTTGTAGCTTTTTAATAAAGTGCTCATTTGTACCTGTGATAGACCGTAACTTGTATAATGTGGTTGAAACCTATTCCGCCTTCACATTGCAAAGCCAGTATTACCCGCCTCACGCTGAAGAGACCCAAAAGGGTGAAATAGCGGTCTGTGAGTAGGGTTACTGGCTGTGCACATTTTAACCCAGGCTGTGCTGGAAGCTGTGTAATATGTTAATGGACATGGCTATAGTGGAAGTACTGTATGCTAAGAGAGAACAGTGAAAAGCAGGAACGTGAATGTGCTCACACGTGATATTTTTATTTGCTGTACCAGGGGTACAACGCTGTTCTCTATGATGAATGGATGCATATATATTTTTCCTCTTATCAACCATATTTAAAACCCACATCTCAATCCCATTATTTTGCCATCACATACAAATTGCAGGACGTGGCAATATATTGTGACTGGCATAATCAGAGACAGCGAATTGTAATGACAAGAACACAGATTGCAGTGGTAATGTTTGTTCTGTTTGTACGTTGTATAATCTATTCTTTTGTATTAATATATACATTGAGTATAAAAAAATGTAACCAAAGCAAAGGCTCAGACAAATATAAAGATAAGGGTTATGTCAAGATAGTAAACACAGAGAAGAGAGTAATGTAGAGCAGGGGAGCGCAATCTTTCTCACCTGTGTCCCCTGCCGGCTCTCCCCCTCTTTGCTTCCCCTCATCCCCCTTACCTTGGTTCAGACGTTCTGAGCGTCAGGACATCACGTTGTCATGGCAACATGACATCGCATGACCCAGCGGCATCATTTGTTGCCAAGTTGCCATGGCGACACATCTCTAGAAGCAGTCTGAACCAAGGTAAGTGCGGTTTACAGAGGCCTTTGCCGCTCCCCCGGCATTTAATTTAAATGCCTTCGGGAAGCGTGTGGGGCCTCTGCGTGTGGGGCCCCGCTCCCCCAGTTTGTGCGTCCCTGGTGTGGAGCATGCGCTCCTATACGTACTCACTGTACCGGAGCGTAAATATGGTGCACCAAATGCTGACCGGGATCTAATCCGTTAGTAGATCCCGAGTCAAGTGAACAGCAGCCAAACACAGACCAGCAGCGGCACTCCAGCAGTTGGAGAAAAAAGGCTTTATTGAGCAAATGTGAATGTTTGATCAATAAATTCTTTTTTTCTTCAGCTACTGGAGTGTCGCTGCGTGTCTGTGTTCAGATAATAAAAATGTAATGCTTTTAACATTTTTTTAATATTGTTAAATTTTTAACATTTACCTTATATTTGCTATTTGCCTAAAAAAATTTTTTTTTCGTGTCTGTGCAGATCCGCACATTAAAGTCTCTGGAAAGAAAGACAACGTCAAAGAAGCCAAAGAAAGGATCATGTCTGTTTTGGATACAAAGGTACAGTGATTTTACAAGTGTTTACTAAATCATTCTAACTACGTGTAGTTGATCAAGCAGTGTCACTTAGTCCAATCTGGGTAAGTGGATATGTACAGTGCACACATCTGAAGCAGTGTCACTTAGTCCAATCTGGGTAAGTGGATATGTGCAGTGCACACATCTGAAGCAGTACTTCCCTCTGGTCCTTTTTTTCACTATAAAATAATACACTGCTACTTAAAGAAGGTCACCTTTGTGTATTTTGTCAGAGCTACTTGCAACCTTTATGTGCATCAAATGAGTCACCAGTGTTACGGTCTCAGGTGTACGTACTGTATGCCTTTCAGTGAAAACTGTATACCGTGTTTAGTCCCTAATGTGTTCACATAGTTGCTATCGGTGTATCATTTGAAATGAACACATTATTAGAAATGTGCATAGAAATATTAAATCTCTCTCTCTCTCTCTCTCGTGGCCGCGTGCAAACTAGCACGCCACTGCGTGGACACCTGCAGCCCAAGCGATTTGTAAACTTGGCTGCAGGAGATTGTAGACACGTCACGAAGCTGGTTCGCCCTCATTGGCTGAACTTGCTGACGTCACGCGGCAGCCGCCTGAAAACACAGATTTTCTTGTATGCGGAGAATGCTGCCGCTTCAACGTGCTCCTTTGCTGGCAGTTGTGCAGGCAGAGGGGTAGCTCTCACTCAATCCCCCCCTTCCCCTCTCACTCAATCCCCCCCTTCCCCTCTCACTCAATCCCCCCTTCCCCTCTCAATCCCCCTTTCCGCTCTCACTCAATTCCCCCCCTTCCCCTCTCACTCAATCCCCCCCTGCCCCTCTCACTCAATCCCCCCCTTCCCCTCTCACTCAATCCCCCCCCTTACATTGTGGGCAATGTGGGGCAGGGGAGTGTCGTTGGGAAGCTGGTTCCACATAGGTGGATGCAGAAGTTGGGTCTGATTTTTGGGTGGGCCCTACTTCTGGTACCGACCGGGACATGGGTATACTGACTGGGACTGGACGTGAGGTCCCCTCAGCAAACACAGGTCCTGGCCATGCCCAAGTTAATCGGTGCCAGCCAGCCCCCCCCCCCCATCTGCTCTTGGGGCCCCTGCATTGCATGGTTGTGCTGTAGTGTAGTTCCGCCCCTGGTAGGTGGTTGGAGATTATTCACACAGCTGGCTAAATTTATCTCCCATTATGTCAATTACATGTAATGTACACTATCCTTTATCTTAATTCTTTAGTACAGTATGTGTAAAAAAAGTAAGTCTGATATAGACATGGAGCAGAAATATACAGTACAGATGTAGCCAAAGTTATTGAACCTGTTATCGTGCAGCAATGCACTAAATCACATGTTGCATGTAGCGACTCCATGCATTGCAAATCTGTTGATAATGTGTTTCTGCTGGTGCAAGTTTGAATGTGTTACCGTGCAAGAACATCTGCTACATCAGCATAGAGACGTGTTTACAGACGATGTATTCATATCTTAATACATAGAAAAATGGTAACCAAAAATAATTAAACTAAGGGTGCAGTTCCAGTGAGCAGGATATAAGTTGTAAGAAACGTTTGCACAGGTATGCAAAAAGAATGATTTGTTGGATCATACGTTGCAATGATCAGACGTGAATTAAAAACCATTTACAACAGCAGCCATTCTATTTTAGTTACATTTCTCCAAATCTGCCGAAATCTTGTGGGATTTTACAATATGAAAAACAAAAGTAAAGGCAATTTATCTGTCGCTATATACATTTGTAAATTGTACCCCACCCCTTTACCATCATAGTGCCAGCACTGGTTTGAACATGTATTAACTGTTTAATATGTCTGTGTGTATTTATTTCATAGCGCCAACCAATGCACAATACAAGGACGTAATAATGTCGCTGGGATTAGTGCATAAATGTAACATTGGGGGGAAAGTCCCTGCCTCAGACTTTACAATCTAATGGGCATGTGGGATGATTAACAGAAACACTAGGAGTACATTTGAGTTCATTGGCAAGTGTGTAAGAGCCTACTGTAGTTTGAGTATTCAGTACTATTTAAACACTTCAAAACACATCTGAAACAGACCTGTTTCATGAAGTTGTGGAGAGACTGGTGCATGATGGGCATGGAGAGGATATTCCAGATGTGGGGTGCACCATGTGAGAAGGGTTGTAGGCTGGACAGCTGTATATCTGCATATCTGCTGGCAATAACTATTAATAGGTTGCAGCTTTGCTTGTTTTGATATAACCTAGCTGCCAGGAATTTGCCTAATCTTCCAAATTTACATTTAAGATCTCAGTCTTTATATGCAAAATACATATAATTAAAATAATACCCAAGTAAAAAAGAAAGCAGCTAAAAATAAAGCTTTTGCAAAGAATTAAAACAAACGGTGTGTTTATAATCGCATGGTCTGTGAAAACGAGGGTGACATGTAAATGTTGTGTTGGGCTATAGTTTATTTCACGTTGGGCTTCTCCTCTGCTGTTCCTCTTGCTTTCAGCTGTAACTTGTTTGCTTAGATCATTAATCTGGAATCCACGGAGTTTACTTGTGGAATGTTACAGTACGCAAGATCCAAAATATGTAAACAGTGTTCCTGCAGTTGAAATCCAGTGATTATTCTCTTTTAGGAAAACGTCTCTTTAGAAAGAAAGCTGCGTAATATATATTGAGAAATCCTTAGTGGTGTAGTAATGTGTTCTACGCTTTTCAGCTATTTTGAAGCATTGGTATTTAGCGTTTAGCTCTAGTCATACAGTATACTCGTGTATTTTCTGGGTGCAGTTACTTTAGTTATACCATGTTAATTAATACATGTTCTTGATCTTAAATATGCAGATTTTAGAATTCTTTGTCTAAACTTTTTTTTGTTTAGATTACTGTATTCGCTGAGTTAAAATAATTTGGGGGTTTATTTGATGAGATTTGTTTAGTTTTAGCACTAAAACATTTCTGAAAAGGCGTAGACGTCACGTTGCCCATCACTTGCCAGTTGTGGTAGTCGGTCATAGCTTGAGACCATCCCTGCATGTTTTCCTGGAGAATTTCTGAAAAGTATGGTTTTCTTGTGCTAGGTTCTTGACACGCTGATCCACACAGCGTTCTCTTGGATTCATATACAGTATCAGAAATGACAGTTGTCTGAAAATATAACATGGTAGCATTCCTATACGATATCCTGCATGCCAACAGTTTCCACTTATGAAGATACATTTCAACAATAATGTTAAGCCAGGATCTGACTTTCTATCTTTGTGTGGCTCGGGGAGCGGGGGTGGCTCGGGGAGCAGAAACTGACTGGCACTGAGAGTTTGTCGCAGGGGAGCCTGGTTCAATTCCCGGTGTCGGCTCTTTGTGACCTTGGGCACGTCACTTTATCTCCCTGTGCCTCAGGCACCAAAAACATAGATTGTAAGCTCCACGGGGCAGGGACCTGTGCCTGCAAAATGTCTCTGTAATATACAAGAACATGCTATTATTATTATTATTATTATTATTATTATTATTATTATTATTATTATTATAGTACAACTCCTCTTCCCAAAAGAATTTACACACTTGGGTATAAATTTCATATTGTCTTCATTGGGGGCTTGTTTGGGGGCAGGATCACATAATAAGGCGAAATTAAAGTAAAAAGAGAAAAAAAAACAAATGTTCTAATTTATACTAAATTCAGAAGATTTCCATGTTGCACAATAAATAAAAGTTACTCTTAGGGGAAATAAAAGGATTGGCGATACCAAGTAAACATGAAAATCCCTAATTGAAACGCCAATTGAGTTTATATTTTAGCGAGCGCATACCGGTTAAATGTTTAAACATCTTTTACAATTATTCAGTTATTTGAAAGACACAAATTACCTACAGTAAAATTTACAGCATATCACACAATTAACCATGTTTTTTTTTTTTTTGTAGAGTAACCGGGTGACATTGAAGATGGATGTTTCACACACGGAGCATTCACATGTCATAGGTAAAGGCGGCAACAACATAAAGAAAGTGATGGAAGAAACGGGCTGTCACATCCACTTCCCCGACTCCAACAGAAATTTGCAAGCAGAAAAAAGCAACCAGGTACTGTATGTGACAGCAAATACCTCTTACACTATACAGGCCTTTCCCCATTGCAGGAGGGTGTGCTATATACACCCACCCCCCAATACATATACACCCACCTCCCAATACATATACATATATACACCCACCCCCCAATACATATACATATATACACCCACTCCCCAATACATATACATATATACACCCACTCCCCAATACATATACATATACACCCACCTCCCAATACATATACATATATACACCCACCCCCCAATACATATACATATATACACCCACCCCCCAATACATATACATATATACACCCACTCCCCAATACATATACACCCACCTCCCAATACATATACATATATACACCCACCCCCAATACATATACATATACACCCACCTCCCAATACATATACATATATACACCCACCCCCAATACATATATACACCCACTCCCCAATACATATACATATATACACCCACCTCCCCGATACATATAAATATATACACCCACCTCCCCAATACATATAAATATATACACCCTCCTCCCCAATACATATAAATATATACACCCACCTCCCAATACATATAAATATATACACCCACCTCCCCTATACATATACACCCACTCCCCAATACATATAAATATATACACCCACCTCCCCAATACATATACATATATACACCCACCTCCCCAATACATATACATATATACACCCACCTCCCCAATACATATAAATATATACACCCACCTCCCCAATACATATACATATATACACCCACCTCCCCGATACATATACATATATACACCCACCTCCCCGATACATATACATATATACACCCACCTCCCCGATACATATACATTTATACACCCACCTCCCCGATACATATAAATATATACACCCACCTCCCCGATACATATAAATATATACACCCACCTCCCCGATACATATAAATATATACACCCACCTCCCCGATACATATAAATATATACACCCACCTCCCCGATACATATAAATATATACACCCACCTCCCCGATACATATACATATATACATCCACCTCCCCGATACATATAAATATATACACCCACCTCCCCGATACATATAAATATATACACCCACCTCCCCGATACATATACATATATACACCCACCTCCCCGATACATACAAATATATACACCCACCTCCCCAATACATATACATATATACACCCACCTCCCCAATACATATACATATATACACCCACCTCCCCGATACATATAAATATATACACCCACCTCCCCAATACATATAAATATATACACCCACCTCCCCAATACATATAAATATATACACCCACCTCCCCAATACATATAAATATATACACCCACCCCCCCAATACATATAAATATATACACCCACCTCCCCGATACATATACACATATACACCCACCTCCCAATACATATACATATATACACCCACCTCCCCAATACATATACATATATACACCCACCTCCCCAATACATATACATATATACACCCACCTCCCCAATACATATACATATATACACCCACCTACCCAATACATATACATATATACACCCACCTCCCCGATACATATACACATATACACCCACCTCCCCGATACATATACACATATACACCCACCTCCCCAATACATATAAATATATACACCCACCTCCCCAATACATATAAATATATACACCCACCTCCCCAATACATATAAATATATACACCCACCTCCCCAATACATATAAATATATACACCCACCTCCCCGATACATATACATATATACACCCACCCCCAATACATATACATATATACACCCACCCCCCAATACATATACATATATACACCCACCTCCCCATACATATACATATATACACCCACCTCCCCATACATATACATATATACACCCACCCCCCAATACATATAAATATATACACCCACCTCCCCGATACATATAAATATATACACCCACCTCCCCAATACATATACATATATACACCCACCTCCCCGATACATATAAATATATACACCCACCTCCCCGATACATATACATATATACACCCACCCCCCAATACATATAAATATATACACCCACCTCCCCAATACATATAAAAAAAAGTCAGAGCAGTTGCCGCCGGGCCCGGCTCTCCCGCACCTGCAGGCTTCTCCCTCACTGTCTCCCGCCGCGGTGTCGTCTGCTGACGCGCGCTGGGCCTCCCCTTCACACCGGAAGCTGAGCCCATCTTCCTGCGCGCTCTGATGTGGGTGAGACCCGGCGCGCGTCAGTGTGAGACAGTGAGGGAGAAGCCTGCAGGTGCGGGAGAGCCGGGTCCGGCGGCAACTGCTCTGCAGGCCCCCGCAGCCCCCCTTCGTTAGGAGAGAGGTAATGCCGGACACATACTGTACATGTCCGGTATTGCCTTTCATTTTATACCGGGCGCAGGGGCAAAATACCGGGCTCTCCGGTTCAAAACCGGACACCTGCCAACCCTATTCCTAGGGCATCCCCAATGGGTTTAGTGCAATTTTCACGTAATTTGAAAATTGTACCCAATACAGAAGAATGTATCTGCATCTGATCTCAGACGCGCTATTAGAGAGGGTTGAGGTTCCTTACAATGCATCTGATCTCAGACGCGCTATTAGTGAGGGTTGGGGTTCCTTACAATGCATCTGATCTCAGACGCGCTATTAGAGAGGGTTGGGGTTCCTTACAATGCATCTGATCTCAGACGCGCTATTAGAGAGGGTTGGGGTTCCTTACAATGCATCTGATCTCAGACGCGCTATTAGAGAGGGTTGGGGTTCCTTACAATGCATCTGATCTCAGACGCGCTGTTAGAGAGGGTTGGGGTTCCTTACAATGCATCTGATCTCAGACGCGCTATTAGAGAGGGTTGGGGTTCCTTACAATGCATCTGATCTCAGACGCGCTATTAGTGAGGGTTGGGGTTCCTTACAATGCATCTGATCTCAGACGCGCTATTAGAGAGGGTTGGGGTTCCTTACAATGCATCTGATCTCAGACGCGCTATTAGAGAGGGTTGGGGTTCCTTACAATGCATCTGATCTCAGACGCGCTATTATTGAGGGTTGGGGTTCCTTACAATGCATCTGATCTCAGACGCGCTGTTAGAGAGGGTTGGGGTTCCTTACAATGCATCTGATCTCAGACGCGCTATTAGTGAGGGTTGGGGTTCCTTACAATGCATCTGATCTCAGACGCGCTATTAGTGAGGGTTGGGGTTCCTTACAATGCATCTGATCTCAGACGCGCTATTAGAGAGGGTTGGGGTTCCTTACAATGCATCTGATCTCAGACGCGCTATTTGAGAGGGTTGGGGTTCCTTACAATGCATCTGATCTCAGACGCGCTATTTGAGAGGGTTGGGGTTCCTTACAATGCATCTGATCTCAGACGCGCTATTAGTGAGGGATGGGGTTCCTTACAATGCATCTGATCTCAGACGCGCTATTAGAGAGGGTTGGGGTTCCTTACAATGCATCTGATCTCAGACGCGCTATTAGAGAGGGTTGGGGGTTCCTTACAATGCATCTGATCTCAGACGCGCTATTAGAGAGAGTTGGGGTTCCTTACAATGCATCTGAACTGAGACGCGCTATTAGGGAGGGTTGGAGTTCCTTACAATGCATCTGATCTCAGACGCGCTATTAGTGAGGGTTGGAGTTCCTTACAATGCATCTGATCTCAGACGCGCTATTAGAGGGGGTTGGGGTTCCTCAGAATTTCACACTATTATTAATTATATCATTCCTTAACCAAAAAAGGTTGGAAACCACAGCACTAATTAAAGAGCAACAACACAATGGGGCTATGCCACCCAGTTGTTTCTTCGCCTCACCAAGCAGTGTTTAACACTACTTTAATATTATTATGAAATAACAATTAGTTTTAAACCTTTTTTAACATGTATGAGAACATTTACATTTTGTACTGATCAATGTTTACATGTCACTGGCAAATGTAGCTTTCATTTACCAATATGCATATATTTGCTGACCTGGTAAGGGCACATATTGCACTTGTTGAGTGAATTTCAAACAGTGGTTGTCAAATAGAATGTATTTTATAAATAACTTTAAGTATGTGGAATGGTGCATGATATAATGCAAATACGATGTTAAGAAAACATATTGCTTTTCTTTTCGTACATTACAACTGCTAACTATATTGTCACTTTTGTGTGTTGGTCTACTATAATGTTTTAAACCCCACAAATAGTTGCAATATAAATATTAAATCATTGACAGAACATTAACATTTTTGCATTTCCCTTGTATGCCCCCTGCTGGGAGCTACCGTGTCAATCCGTGCGTCTCATTCCCCTATATGCACCTTGATGAAAATACTTTGCATACAATACGTGGGCTGAGCAGCAGGTTACATGTTGGGTACATACTAATAGTGGTGTGTTGTGATATGAATAACACATGGGGTGATACATTACAGGAATAAGAGCACTGCTGGAGAACATAATGATGCATCCCACGGATTTATCCATCCCAAGAAACAGCATGAGTCAGTATAGCCTGTCTCCTGTCTGTATCTTCAGCAGTGTACAGAGGAGGGATCTGTGGCAAAACGCCAGTCTGCAGTCTTAATTACTATCGCTGTTTGCCAATATTCTATGTCTACATTATTTGTGTTGCGATGATAACTGAGCACAGTTTTTTAATCCACTCAAGATATTAAAACATTATTTTAGATTAAAGGAATTGTACTGAATTACTACATTGCCTAAAGCAGCAATCTACCCAATCTAACATATACTGTAGATACATATATATATATATATATATATATATGCACACACAGGCACCACACACAGGCACCACACACACACACACACAGGCACCACACACACACACACAGGCACCACCACACACACACACAGGCACCACCACACACACACACAGGCACCACCACACACACACACACACGCACCACCATACACACACACACACAGGCGGCACCACACACACACACACACACACAGGCGGCACCACACACACACACACACACACACAGGCGGCACCACACACACACACAGGCGGCACCACACACACACACAGGCGGCACCACACACACACACAGGCGGCACCACACACACACACACAGGCGGCACCACACACACACACACAGGCGGCACCACACACACACACACAGGCGGCACCACACACACACACACAGGCGGCACCACACACACACACACACAGGCGGCACCACACACACACACACACACAGGCGGCACCACACACACACACACACACAGGCGGCACCACACACACACACACAGGCGGCACCACACACACACACACAGGCGGCACCACACACACACAGGCAGCACCAGACAAACACACACACAGGCGGCACCACACACACACACACAGGCGGCACCACACACACACACCACACACACACACACACACACACACACACACACACACACACACACACACACACACACACGCGGCACCACACACACACACACACACACACACACACACACACGCGGCACCACACTCACACACACACACACACACACACCACACACACCCACCACACACCCACCACACACCCACCACACACACCCACCACACACACACACCACACACACACCCACCACACACACCACACACACACCACACACACACCCACCACACACACACACCACACACACACACCACACACACACACCACACACACCCACCACACACAAAACTCACTATTGAGTTATGGGACCCCACAGTTGCTGTGATACTCCTGGGACCTACCTTTACCGGCAGTGTTTCTTCCTGTGTTTTTTAAATCATCCCTGTGACAATTGCCATTATGAAGCTCCTACAGTTGATGTTGCAGCTTCTTATTGCCCTTACTGATGCAGAGAACTCAATTGTGCGTCTCCTGAGGTGGGGATTGAGACCATCGTAGCGCGCGTCAGGCATTCATATATTCTGTACTCGGCAAGAAACAGAAACCCAAATTGCAGCACCAACTTGTAGGTTAAGTGCTGCAATTTGGGTTTCTGTTTCTTGCTGAGTACATTACCCTTTATCTGCCTATTAGCGCCTCCTCCAACTTATAGCCTGAGCCAATGTGGGGGTACCCCATCTAGTTTCTCGATGATTCCTACATTCTGTGCAGAGGCAAAGATGTAGTGTGTGATAATATTATTCCTCCAGATAATACAACAGTCCCCTTAATGGAACAATCCATGCAATAGCATACATTTTTTTATCAAATTAATCTCTTAATGCCATTTTTAATCGGTTTTAATATACTGAGCATCCTTCTATTTCTATAGCAGGTTTTCGCGCACTTCCCCAGCAGTGCAGGATCTTTGCAACACTTTCCTGTTTGTGATCATTTGTTGCCAATATTCCCGGCAGTTCGAGCTGCAAACTGTAACACTAGATAATGTGACCTTAGTAATAATACAACACATTGTAGCTGCTGAGTTACACTGACTGAAGGATTAATTGAAACTGAAAGGCCGCCATTTAGTGAACCCTGGGAAGCAGGATCTTTGCTGATCGATTACGGGAGAACTAACCGATCGGCAGCTTAGGCAATTAGTTTTCAATAAAGGTACTCAAAGGCTGCATATATTAAAAACTAAAAATATATTTAAAAAAATTAAAGTGCCGCTTGGATTGCCTCTTTGAGAGAACAGCCAAGTTTCCATAGCATTTAGTGGCAGTGCTGGTACAGAATATCACCTACATCTTTGCTGTGGGAGCCCAATGGAGTTAACTAAATTAGTGATATGCGTATAAATAAGTGTTTTATTTTTATTTTTATACAGGTGTCGATTGCAGGACAACCAGCTGGTGTGGAGTCTGCAAGAGTTAGAATCAGGGCAAGTATTAAGCATTTGCATTTTGTGGTATACTGTATGCAGATTTCAATTGCATTAGGTTAAGGCCCCGGTCACGGCGCTCTAATGCGCGCCCGCGCTTTCGGCTGCGCGTTCCGGCGATTCCCCGGTCTGCAGCTCACTGCAGGAGCAGAGACCGGGGGGGGCGTGCCGGAGGAGTGACGGGGGCGCGGCCATGACGTCACCCGGCAGGTTCGCCCTCATTGGCTGAACCGCCGGGGGGCGTGCCTAGCCGCTCGACGCGAGTTCCTGCTCTCAATTCTATTGAGAGCAGGAGTAGCTCTTGCGCGAGCGCTGCGGCCCCCCCTCGCAGCGGGCCCGGCGCCGTTGCGGGGAGGGCTCTGGTGAGCGCAGCGTCCGCCACAGCGGGGGCAAGGCCTTACTTTCTCTTCTTGTCAGCAGAGAGGTTTAGGATTTGTTATAAACCCGGTAAAGTATCTACCGTAATGCTAAACCATTTTATCATTTGCTAGCATCTAAACACAATTTAACCGTGTATTTTTTTTTTTAACTAAAATATGCTGTGAAATAATAAGTGTAATGCATATCTAGAGAAACGTATTGTAGTTTGCGCCACAATCACAAGGAGGTGGATGTGGTCTCAAGAAAGAGTTTCTCACTACAATGACTGGTGCTATCAGTGCTCTGCTCTCCCTTTAATCTTTGTGTGGGATGTTGTCAAACTGCAAAACTTTTTTATAGAGGCAAATTGGACCAGGCCGCATTCTGATCACTATACACCAGCCCCCCGACCAGTCTTCCCCTGCACACAGCAAGTACATGCACCCCTATTAATCTCTGCTCTTGCATACAGTCGAAACATGTTCTGACAGTGTCTGAGAACCAGCTCTATTCAGAAGCAACAAGCCCTACTTGGCTATAATAAAGATTTTGTTGTATTGCTTTTAGGTACTTTGACACTGTGGGTCACACTCTTGGACCCAATTTTTGGTATCTTTGAGCGATTTTTCATTACTGCAATACAAAAAACTGAAAGTAGGGTTCTAGAGATAACGTTCAATGACAGTAACTGTAAGAGTAACCATTAAAAAAAATCAGCATCTTTTTTGCATCTCCTGGGACCTTGGAAGAAAAGGGGAGTGGTCCATCACTATGGGCTTTGTAAATGCATTCTGTGTGAATTGCTGCTTGAACATATTTTTGGGTGATAATGGGAATTGCAGTCCACTAGTTCTCTCTCAAAAATGAGCAAACTTGTGATTTTGAGTTGAAATGTTCAGTCTGGTTTTTCAGCGCCTCATAACTTCTGTTGGGAATTTAAATTTCTTTGGCTGCCGTTGTGTTATTCTGAAAACCCTTGTTTAACAGCTTCAAATGGTTTGGATGTTTCAGTGATACATATTTCAAGATCGTTTCATTGCGGTTTAAATTTCATTTGTATCTGAGGCTTTTCTATTTTATAGTTGGACTAAACCACCATTCTGCATGTATCCAGCCATCCATCCATCTTGGCGTTGTGATAGCAAAACTTTTAATAAAAATGTGGGCAAAAACTATTTTTGAGCGATTGTTTGTTTTGGATATGCTGCTTACAAAGAAGTGCATTTTTATTCTTATGCCCTAGTCAATAAAAATGAATTGGGCACCCCCTGCAACCTACATACAGTACTGTAGCTATTAAACTTAAGGTTGACGTTATTTTTTTGTCACTACAATAAACGCCTCTAGTGGGAGTGAGAATCTTCTGGAGCAAATTACATATGAGTGGATTCTGAAGACTGGGTGAAAAGGGATTGTGACCCCTCTTTATAATACAATCTTTGGGGCCATGTATTTATTTTCTCTGTGGCGCTCCCTTTCTATTGTAAATAGATTAGATGTTCAGGGAAAATGTCACTCTTGAAAATGTGCAGCACAGTAATATGCATAACAGGGGGTCACTATACACACTTTGTATCTGTCCCTACAACAAAATCCAAGTCTATTCAAATATTGGCAAAAGACCGAGCGCTCCAATGCTACATCTAACATGACAAATCATGTCGTTAAATACGGATCTTTTCTTCTCTCATAAGTGAGGGTCACTTAGTTATTATTTTTTGGGGGCCAATGGCCTGTCTATTAAGACTTCTTACTCAAACTAGAGATGGTGTTAGGACTTGCAGAAAAAGGGGGTACACCGTAACGTGGTCTGCAGGCTTAAACATGCTTTGGCCATACGCTTTAACGAAGTGCCTTCACTTATGATAGAAAAACAGATGGGTATTTAATTACTGTATATGATTTTGTAACTGTAGGATGTATCATTAGGGCACTGTCTCTTGTTTATACAATGTCATGAACCCAGTAGAAGTCCTCTTACATTAATATATATCGTGTGGTGGGTCTGGTTTTGAGCTTACAGTTGTACGTGGTTATTAAAATATTGGCGCACATTTTGAAAACCCTGGGTTCAGACACACATCTGTGCTGCCAGTTTAGTTTTTTGCCATGCATATTTTTTTAATCCCTCCTGTGGCCTGGACATTTGGTAGGCTATTGGCTTTTTGTTTGATTTTTAAGGGCAGGGCCAAGCTGTGTGGTTGTGGAACCTCAATAAGCATTGTGTAACAGGAAACTTGTTTTGCTTATACTAACTGTTGGTGTTATTCTCCCCTCTGTTACAGGAGCTGCTACCTTTGGTTCTGATGTTTGAGCTGCCTGTAGCTGGCATTTTACAACCAATTCCAGACACAAACTCTCCTGCGATTCAGCATATATCACAAACCTACAATATAACGGTTTCTTTCAAACAACGCTCAAGAATGTATGGTGCTACGGTCATCGTGAGAGGGTCCCAGAATAACACTAGCGCTGTGAAGGTAATTACAGTATCCGCAACGATTCCATTTAAAACGAAGATTCTACCCATTGGCTATAAATTGCAATAGTGTTTATTTTGCATTTATCGTTTGGTTTTACCAGCCGTGAAAAAGCCCATTTTGAAAGAAGAATTTGAAAAGAGAATTGCGCCTGTCTTTTTCTGGTTAGCACATACAGTACATGGCTGTGTTTTCTGGTTACAAAAAATAGACCTATACATCGAAGTATATGAATCATCTTCACTTCTAAGCATTCAGGGACAATGGTAAACTAGACTGAATGCTCTGTGTTATACTGCAACTCGGATGCAGTGGCAGGATTTCTTGCAATGATTGTGGTACAGATTTGAATACTTTTTACCTTATAATAAAATGGAGATGTAAAGTGGCGTGGTTTCACTGCTGTCCTCCCTGTCAGAGGGGCTGTACCACGTTGCACAGTGTTGAGCTTTTTTTTTATGTAGGCCTAACTCCAAAGAGGGCGCGCACACAATCTGAGTGTATAATGCTGCACATGCTGCTTTTGTTATAGACTAATGAAGGCTCATACCTAACTGGTGAAGGAATGCAGGAACTACTCTTATGCTGAAGTGATTAGTCCTGCAAAAAGGTTTTCACGTCAGTATTTCTCTCTTATGGAAAACAACTGACCAGGCTGAGAATTGCAACTTTAAATAGAGGTAACCGTGCAGTGGTACGGCTAGCTAACATTTCCAGCTACAATAATCCGTTTATTTCAGAAATACTCACTTTCTTTCTGTCTCTCTGTCTCTCCCTGTGTGTCTCTCTTCTCTCTCATAGGGATAATAGTATATAAGTAGCTGATGTGCATTGAGTCAGCATCCTTTAAGAAAAGGGAAATATCCATATTTTACAGGGTGCAAATTGTTACCATAATTCTAAAGCAGCCAGTTACTGAGTTGTTTATACAGGTATTTCTTTCCTTTACCCACTGCATGAGACGATCCCTTTCCATGTCCATGGTCAGTAGGAACCTAGATCAAAAGGTTATTGTAACAAGTTGTCCTAATACTTTGCGTGTGATACATTTCTTAGATTATCCTAAAAGGTCTTTTTATAACTGCCACTTTTACTTCCCCTCCTCACATACAGAAACACACTCCACACTCACCCCCTCCTCACATACAGAAACACACGCCACACTCACCCCCTCCTCACATACAGAAACACACGCCACACTCACCCCCTCCTCACATACAGAAACACACGCCACACTCACCCCCTCCTCACATACAGAAACCCACACCACACTCACCCCCTCCTCACATACAGAAACCCACACCACACTCACCCCCTCCTCACATACAGAAACCCACACCACACTCACCCCCTCCTCACATACAGAAACACACGCCACACTCACCCCCTCCTCACATACAGAAACCCACGCCACACTCGCCCCCTCCTCACATACAGAAACACACGCCACATTCGCCCCCTCCTCACATACAGAAACACACGCCACACTCGCCTCCTCCTCAAATACAGAAACCCACACCACACTCACCCCCTCCTCACATACAGAAACACACGCCACACTCACCCCCTCCTCACATACAGAAACCCACGCCACACTCGCCCCCTCCTCACATACAGAAACACACGCCACATTCGCCCCCTCCTCACATACAGAAACACACGCCACACTCGCCTCCTCCTCAAATACAGAAACCCACACCACACTCACCCCCTCCTCACATACAGAAACACACGCCACACTCACCCCCTCCTCACATACAGAAACCCACGCCACACTCGCCCCCTCCTCACATACAGAAACACACGCCACATTCGCCCCCTCCTCACATACAGAAACACACGCCACACTCGCCTCCTCCTCAAATACAGAAACACACGCCACACTCGCCCCCTCCTCACATACAGAAACACACGCCACACTCGCCCCCTCCTCACATACAGAAACCCACCACACACTCACCCCCTCCTCACATACAGAAACCCACTCCACACTCACCCCCTCACATACAGAAACCCACACCACTCACCCCCTCCTCACATACAGAAACCCACCACACTCACCCCCTCACATACAGAAACCCACTCCACACTCACCCCCTCCTCACATACAGAAACCCACCACACTCACCCCTCCTCACATACAGAAACCCACACCACTCACCCCCCTCCTCACATACAGAAACCCACACCACTCACCCCCTCCTCACAACCAGAAACCCACACCACACTCGCCCCCTCCTCACATACAGAAACCCACACCACACTCACCCCCTCACATACAGAAACCCACACCACTCACCCCCTCCTCACATACAGAAACCCACACCACTCACCCCCTCCTCACATACAGAAACCCACTCCACACTCACCCCCTCACATACAGAAACCCACACCACTCACCCCCTCCTCACATACAGAAACCCACACCACTCACCGCCTCCTCACATACAGAAACCCACACCACTCACCCCCTCCTCACATACAGAAACCCACACCACACTCACCCCCTCCTCACATACAGAAACCCATACCACACTCACCCCCTCCTCACATACAGAAACCCACCACACTCACCCCCTCCTCACATACAGAAACCCACCACACTCACCCCTCCTCACATACAGAAACACACCACTCACCCCCCTCCTCACATACAGAAACCCACCACGCTCACCCCCTCCTCACATACAGAAACACACCACTCACCCCCCTCCTCACATACAGAAACCCCACACCACACTCACCCCCTCCTCACATACAGAAACCCACACCACTCACCCCCTCCTCACATACAGAAACCCACACCACACGCCCCCTCCTCCCATACAGAAACCCACACCACACTCGCCCCCTCCTCACATACAGAATCCCACACCACACTCAACCCCGCCTCACATACAGAAACCCACACCACTCACCGCCTCCTCACATACAGAAACCCACACCACTCACCCCCTCACATACAGAAACCCACACCACTCACCCCCTCCTCACATACAGAAACCCACACCACTCACCCCCTCCTCACATACAGAAACCCACACCACTCACCCCCTCCTCACATACAGAAACCCACACCACTAACCCCCGCCTCACATACAGAAACCCACACCACACTCACCCCCTCCTCACATACAGAAACCCACACCACTCACCCCCTCCTCACATACAGAAACCCACCACACTCACCCCCTCCTCACATACAGAAACCCACCACTCACCCCCCTCCTCACATACAGAAACCCACCACACCACTCACCCCCTCCTCACATACAGAAACCCACACCACACTCGCCCCCTCCTCACATACAGAAACCCACACCACTCACCCCCCTCCTCACATACAGAAACCCACCACACACTCACCCCCTCCTCACATACAGAAACCCACACCACTCACCCCCTCCTCACATACAGAAACCCACCACACTCGCCCCCTCACACTTCATACTGTACTCACCTTTTTTCTCAACACGCTGCATTCACCCCTTCTCACACAGCATCCCTTTTTCTACCAGAGTCCATATTCACTCCATTTCTTCATACTCCATACACTACCCCTATCTCGCTTTCCCCCTTGCCTCAAACATACAGACCACTCGCTCCCTCGTGCCCACATACACCACACGTATTCCAGTGTCACACCTCTTCTTATTAACACCATGCTCAACACCTCCCTCACCCTCAACCCCCCCCCTCCCCCACCCCCTCCACACGACCCAAACCCTCCCTCACCCCCCCACTTTAAAGAGCTTAAAATATAAAGTCATGTGTAATGGGTATAGCTTACTCAATGGTTCAGTTCAGTCTCGTGGTTAGGTCTATGATGAGTGTGATAAAATTGTGTGTATATGTATATGTGTGTCTGTGTGCGTATATATGTATGTGTGCGAGTGCGCCTGTCGCCCAAGCAATCTGTGGACTGAGATCGCTCGCAACGGGGAAGCATGGCTGACATCACAAGGCTGGTTCACCCTCAATGGTTAAACCGCTCACGTAACCCGGCCGTCACGCGACCAAATAAAAATTCTCTGTCCGCTCAAAATTGTGTTGCGGTCGCTCTTCATCGCGCTCACTATGGCCGTTCCTATAGAGTGGCTGCACTTTATTTGCGCCGTCGCTTGCACTAAGGACGCAGCCTTAGTGTCACTTTTCTTACTAATGAGTCTTTGATTCTAGGACAGTATTGGGCTAATAGATTCACCATTTGTCTTGATAGGAAGGTACAGCGCTGCTGCTAGAACACCTTGCTGGCAGCCTGGCCAGTGCCATCCCTGTCAGCACACAACTGGATATTGCTGCTCAGCATCACCTCTTCATGATGGGACGCAATGGCTGCAACATCAAACACATCATGCAAAGAACTGGCGCTCAGATCCATTTCCCAGATCCCAACAACCCCTCAAAGAAATCCACCGTCTACCTCCAAGGCACCATCGAGTCTGTTTGTCTCGCCAGACAATATCTCATGGTATGTATTTAACACGTGTTCTTGTTGATTTATTTATTTCTGGAGAAGTATAGTTGTGTTGAAGGTGTGTGATACCTCACAATAGCTGGGGGTCACCAAGCTGCAACACGGGTATCGCATCCCGATCTGGTGTTAACTGCCATTTACGTCGATGGGTTTTGGCGCCAGATCAGGGTGCGATACCCAGTGTCATGGCTTGGTAACTCCCAGCCAATGAATGCACACATACTACTCTGTGGATGCAGCTATACACAAGCTCTCCTGCACTCTTTAGTACTTCGGAAAGTGTGTGTGAGAGTGGGATCCATACACTGTTGCCACTAATGGTTATAAGTGGAGTAAGGAAGTAGTTTTCCATGCTGGTCACGTTTATAGTAGCATTACTCAACAACATTATTAATACTACTTTATTCATGTTCATAATACTTTATACGCTATGAACAGAGGTAAAAACATGTTGGGTTGATTTCATTATTAAGTGTAATGCAGACAATACATCGGCTTTGAAAAGCATAAAGACTCGGATTTATAGTGCTAAGACTTAAGGGTCAATATTTACAAAGCAGTGCTATTACAGAAGATACTATCTGGCGTCTGAAGACCCCATTACAGCCCATTAAAGTCATGTGAGCGTCAATTGAGCTTTCTTATGGCAAAGCTCGTTTTAGAAAGTGTAATATTGTTTTATTTCACGGTATCCTATTAATGTCTTTCTATTTCTTTGAAAGTATATTCACACTAAAGTCAAATTTAGAGAACTATATTTTATTTGTTCTAGTTTTGTCATTCAAAAGTCTACAACAGTTTGTTATTCAGCTCAACATTGAGTGAACAAAGCAATAACTGCTCCGGTAAATCCGTTAATGAGGATACTTGGGGTCTTGTTCAAATTTGCTTTGTCAACGTTTCACTTAAACATGTCAAAAAAGTAAAAATATTCACCAACAAGATTTATATATTATTAAAGTGAAATTAAAATGTAATTTTAACCATTTGTCCATTTCACCAGAGAAGAATATACCCCAACACTGAAATATTGATTTTCTGCAGAGGAGAGATTCATTCCTATTTAGTACCCATTGACTAATATACTTTCCAAATCTTTCATCTATACAGCATGTGGAGAGAAACTTGTGATCACAGCTCAGATACCTGGGAAATAGTCACATTTGCATATTTGAATCAGTCGGTTTGCATATTTGAATGGGCTTATTTCTCAGGTATCCAAGGTGTGTTCACGGGTCTATCTCTTTATCTTCTCCAACGACACCCAGTTTTCAAGCTATGAAGATTTTAACTTGGCAAATTATTTGTGAAATTTAAAAAAAGTTAGGTTTTGCAACGATTAACAAAAACTGCAAGTTTCACCAGTTATATTATACATTTTTATTAATAAGATACTTAAGGCGGTTCTGGAGTTTATGTAAAAATGAGTTAACTTGTTGTTGTTTTTTTTGGGGGGGGTCTAGAAATGTTTAGTAAATTGTCACCCAAGTTTTAATAGAGATAGTCAGTGAAAGTCACATATGCAAACAAATAAAATACAAAAGTCAGGTGGAATATACTCTATTGTTCAGCTGAAATAAATAAATCTAGAAAAGCTATTTTACACATGCGTAAATGTACAAAAACATTGGACTTTCTTTAAATGTATATATTTGAAGGGTATTTTATTCCTAGGATTCTTGGATTTATTTGTGGGGTATCTGCTACATTTATGTTACTTCTAAACATTCTTCGTTTTATTGTTTCTTGTCTTAAAACCATGATCTGAACAGGTTTGCTTGGGTCAGTGAGTGTTGATGCGTCCTCTGCCCATACAAATCTGTTTGGGCAGGTGTGCGAGCATATAATGCAACAGCATGTGGTGCAGGGGGATGCAGGTCAGGAACTGGAACTGGGCTCCGTTCTAGTCTGTTGTGGAACACCATAACAGGTTTCTAATTGGTGTCCCTGTCTGTAATATCGGCTGTACCTGAAATTGGCTCAGTCCCAATGTAATTCCTCCGGCCTGCTCTGGTTTTACTGACTCCTTGTCACTACAGTCTGGGTACTGTCACAAGAGAGCAAGGAATTAGTTGGCATTCATGGCGGTTGTGTACTAGCTACTGACAGTGGTTGCATCGTAGTAATTTTTCAGTTTGAGATTGTAAGTGATGCACCATCATTTATTTATAGCGTGAATGACGGAGTGGGATGTTATATACCCTCACTATTCTTATTGTCCAACATTCAGATCCTCATGCTACTTGGTGCTGCTGTTGCTGCTGCTACCATGACATATTTCTCTGACGTGAATAGATTTCTTCTTTTTTTTTTTTTGCCGTGTTGGTAAAATAATACAGTATTATAAATTAAATTTTTCTATTTCTGCATGAAGCATTTTTCCCCTGACCATGTTTGTTTACAGTAATGTGCTTCCAAGGTTTAGCTTTTTGACACGGCACTGGTTGGGTTCTGTTTGTCACGTTCCGTGACTTGTGCTTGATCTCTCTGGACTGGCGCACGTTGCAGTACAACTGACGGTCTACTGGAGTAGCGCTGCTTTAATGTTTTCGCTAGTAACTAAATGGTCAGCTTACATCATTATATGATGGTTCTGAACAATCTCTCTCCCTCTCAGAGCTTGCCACCATCAGTCCTCCGCCATACACAGGTTGCTGATGTATGAGACTTTGACTTTTCTGCTGGTGCCCTTGCACACCCACAGGTAGTCTGTCCACATATAGAAAAATACTTCTGAGCAGAATCGTCTCTCTCTCGCACTAGCATTAGTAGCAATAGCATGTGCTTGGTGTGGCATGGCTGGCCACTTTATAGCCACTTTGAGTGATACCAGTGACTAGTTCTTTTGTTATAACCTATTCGGCTCTTGTAGTTGGGACCTGCTTGACCTCATCTGAGGAAAACAAGAATTACAAAAAAAAACCTTCCTCTCACTTACATTTCTTTTCATACCAGAAAGCTGCTGCTCGAAGTCAAATACAATCTTCTCTAGGATCCCTCTCCCGCTTATTAATAATCTTTTCCTGCCGCCGTGGCCATGATGAGCAGCACGCCGTGGCCATGATGAGCAGCACGCCGTGGCCATTATACTGTACCTTGGCATGATTTATACAGTAGTACTGATAGAAGTCAATGCACAAATACATGTGTATCTGTCCACACTCCCTCCCAAATACACAAGCACACGATGGGTGTGTTCTCCTTAAGCAAAACTAGATCATTTCTCTGGAAAGCAAAGTTAATAGACAATGCATTCCCATTGACTTTTAGCATTAAACAAAAATCGGTACATTTGCAAGATTTCCGAGCGCGTGTGATAAATGTGCACATCTCTATCCAGCAGTGAATGCATAGTAAGTAAGGAATACTTTAGTATTGTGCACATCATTTGAACCACTAACAGGTGGATTTATAAATGGAACAGGAGAGTGTGGATTCTTATGTCCTTGTGATCAGGATTCAGAATCTGCTTTTTTGTAAAAAATAACATTTTGACTTCCTACGTACTAATAAAATGTCAACAAAATATAAAATCTAGCTTTTAGGTAAGGAAGGGAAATTAAAATGTGCACTATTCAGCACTCTAACTATAATGTCAACAAGTCGCATTGCTAAGTGTGATTATATTTTGACAGCTTTCCTTGACATCTATATTTTGAGTTATTTTGAGGAAGGAAAAAGTTTGTTTGAACAAGTCTTTCAATCTAAAAATTAGACTTAAATTAAGTTAGATCTTCATATTGGCTTTGTAAATAAATACATTGGTGAAAAGTGCTAAGTGATTGTAAGAACATTCAATCCTGTTCTACTTCCTCACTGCTATGTACTGTAACAACGCACTCTGTCCAATGTAAAACCCTTAATAACATGTCCGATACAAAAAATACATGACAAAATGCAATTTGAAGTTTTATTAAAAAAACAAATATGCTACATTAAATAATAAAATTAACTGTCTGTTGTCCTTACAGCTTTGCACTTGATTGTGTTTACATTTTACGGTGTTCTTGTGACCCCTGGTTTTGTGTATATTATATACTGTAGTCAACGTTGGCACCTTCACGTTTCTGGTGATCGTGATTGCATAACAGGATTAATTGATATTAAGTATAATTGGAGGAGATCAAATAAGAAGACCAATTAAATATATCCAACACAAAGACTCTGTACAGAGAGATCCTTAAAATGTACTCTGTAATGCTTTATTGGACCTTCCTCTAATACTGTGTGTTTCAGATTTGTGCTGTGTTGAGAATAATTTGATTTTGGCTCGTTGGTTTCAGGGTTGTCTTCCACTGGTTTTGATGTTTGACATGAAGGAAGAGATTGAAGTAGAACCACAGTATATAACTCAACTCATGGAACAACTAGATGTGTTCATCAGCATTAAACCAAAGCCAAAGCAACCAAGCAAAGTGAGTGGGTGATGTGGTCTAACAGTGGCTTATCCTTTTTTATATTTATGTGAAATAATCTTAACCATGTGTAATTTTGCATTGCAGTATGTATTGTATATACCGGTCTTCCGTTTGTCATTCCCCTAATACATTGTTCGTGCCCTGTACAATCTCCATAATGAGATGAAAGTTGATGTCATCCACCAGTGCCTAACTGCAGGGGTGCGCAATGATTTATGTCTGCGCCCCACGTCTCGCTCGCTCCCCCCCCCCCCCCCCACCCGAGTGAGCCAGAGTCAAATGACGCCGAGGGTCACATGAAGTTACGTGGCCCCGCGGCGTCATTTGACACGTGTTGTAATGATGTGGCGCGTCACATGATGTCATGACATGAGCAGAAGCAGGCTGAATCCCAGTAAGTACATGTTGCAGAGGCCTCGTGCGGTCCCCTGGCATTTCATTTCATTTAAATGCCTCGGGGAAGAGCGTGGGGCCTCTACAACAGCCCGCACCGCCCCAGAAAAATCTCACGCCCCCCAGTTTGCGCACCGCTGCCTTTCTGTCATGCGTTTAACAGCAGAATAAACATTTATATTATTTCTTGAGTTTTGCATTTGCCACAATGCAGATAACATACAAGAACCAAACATAATTTCTTCCTTCACGAAAAGCATGTATCAATATTTCTGCTTTGTGTTTTATAGTAAACAGGAAAAGGAATCCAACAGCAGTCCCTCTAAGTAATGCACATTTATCTCTACAAGATTAATGGGGCTTGTAATCCCCAGCCTTTCTTCACAATAAGGGCCAAAAAGCATAGAAATACAGGAGAAGAAAAAAGGGAATCGGCACTTATTATAATCGGTCAAAATATTTATTAAATCTTTTTTTTTTTTTTTTTGTAGAAAAATTTAATTTTTAATATACTAGACTAAATTTAGCATAACATATAAATGTATATTAAAAAATTGATTTACACACATCTCAAATTTTGAAAAATATGTATGGGATGTGAACAGAATATTTTTCTTTTTTTGAGTGTTTTAAAAAAAGAAAAACAATCTACAGAAAAAAAACTAATCCTTGAAAAAATGTATTTAAAAATAATACAAAATAAGAGAGAAGTGTCCTTGAAAAGTGATCCAATTAATTCATAGATATAGTCCAGCCCATCTTTTCTCCAATGAATATGTTTCAAAGAGAAGCGGGGGGGGGGGGGAAATAATAAATTTCTCCAAGTTGGTGACAAACCGTGGCCCGGAATGAGAGAGAGGGGATTCTGTCACCAATTTGAAGAGATGTATTTTTAGAAACGTGTTTTTGGTAAGGAGTTTGTTATACCACTGGGACTACTGTAATGTACAGATCACGAAGAAGAGCTATAATGGGGAATAAGGCCTTCCAATGTTTCGTGGGATATTTGTTGCTTCAATTTGGGAGTTTTTTGGTTGTTTTTTTTTTTTTTTTTTTTTTTTTTTTTTACGACTTCTCTTTGGAGCGTGTATTTATTGGAGAAAATATGGTCAGGACTACAGTGTATCTATGACATAATTGGATAATTTTTCAAGATCAATGCTCATTTTGTATTTTTGATATATAATTTTTTTTTAAGGTTTTGTTTTTAATATTTTTTTTTTATATATATATATTTTGTTGTTTTTTTTCTGTATGTAACACCCCTCCCCCTTGTGGGATTACTATAGTCAATTAAGGTGTTACTGGAACCCTAGAGTGGTTAACTGTATGGGTAATTACATTGTAACTGTTTCTAATCACGTGCGGAGTTGCTGGGCAGAGAACTCTAGCCACGCCCCCTTTCTGGATGGTGTTTATCCTGGGTAGGGGGTAAAGTATAATTAGAGCCACTATTCCAGTAGGCATGGGGATCTGTGATATCATCAGGGAATATATGTGGAGCTGTAATGATCTGGCTCAAGGTTCTTGGAGGCTAAGAGGAGAGGAGCCTCAGTGTATATATTTAAGTATGTTCCTAAGTGTATAGGATAGACCAGTCCCTGTTTGTTATGTTTTAGATAAGGATAATGCCCTTCAAGATAGGGTCCCAAAGTATGGCCAAGGTGAATCAGCATGTTAACAGAAGAGGAGTAAGGCACACGGCAGTGGTGCTTATGAGGTCCCCGGGGGGCCACAGGATCAGCCGTATGAGCAGATACATACCTGCCATGCACCTTAGTCTGTCGGGAAGTGGCAGTATGGGAATGGGATGTAGCATCCAAACCTCTCCTTGTGACTGACTGTCGCACCATGTTTTGGAAATAAACAATGTACCCAGGTGAATACACTTTTTTTTTTGTTGCATATTAATAGAACGTACTGTAGTTTGTTGCCTCAGAAACCTGATGTAGCCGTGGGTCACACGAAGAGGTTTGGACAACACTGCCCTACAGTATAGTTGGCCAGGACCTAAGGAGGGGTCCATTGAGAGAGCATAATGGAAGTTGTGCAGAACTGGGGCGAGTCATTTAGATAAGTCGGTCAAGAGCCCGCACGGCCTCAGTGTGTGAAGAGTTTGTCGGAGGATGCAACGTTAGTAAGAGTACAGACTGCACAAATGAAACGGACAACCATTATGCAATGTGTAATGTAACTGAATGAGAAGAGCCCAGTATCAAGTGGCCACAAATAGTGTTGTTTCTACTATAAAAGTTCCTGGCACATAATTTCCATCTTTGCTACGAATGCCCAGCCACAAGAAACCTGCACCTTGAACAAGGTATTGCACCCCGAGTAGCCATAATATAGACCCTGATGTCCACTCCCTCAGAGCCAGGGCACAGGTAGATTATATTCAATTAGATTGTAAGCTCCTCGGAGCAGGGACTCCTCTTCCTTAATGTTACTTTTATGTCTGAAGCACTTATTCCCATGACCTGTTATTTATATTATTTGTTATTTATATGATTGTCACGTGTATTACTGCTGTGATGCGCTATGTACATTTATGGCGCTATAAAAATAAAGACATACAATACAATATTCCTTTGCGTGTTTTAAACATGTTTTTTTTTTTTCAATTTGTTTGGGAAATATTTTTAATATACATTTACCTATTCTTCAAAGTTTCGCCTAGTATATGATTATATAATTAATGTGTATGCTTATAATTCTGGGTGCTGGATTCCCTTTTATGACTGTAGAGAATTTGTGTTTATAGAGTAGTTTGTTATTCTCAATATATTTTGCTAAGAAAAGTCCTTAGCCAGTGGGCTGGCCCATATCATTGAACTCATTCTTGACTTTTGTCTTTGCAGTCTGTGATTGTAAAAAGTGTGGAAAGGAATGCTTTAAATATGTACGAAGCTAGAAAATGCCTTCTTGGACTTGACAGTAGTGGTGTAACCATTACAAGTCAGTCTGCAATATCTCTCCCTGTTGCAATGCCCTGCCATGGACTGGACATTTTGGCATCAGCGGGGTTGGGACTTACTGGATTAGGTAACTAATATATTTGATATTACTTAATACAGTATATATATTTTGTGGTTAAATTATTTTAGGTAGTAAAGTATTTTAGGCAACAATATAGTCCACCTTTTTTCGTAGTATACTGCATAAAATATGAACAAATGTGTTTATGAAGATCATAAATGTTATCTCTGAGAGAATTAAAAAAAAATTCTGCTGTAATATATATTCAAAATGCTTGGGATGAGGGGAGTAAATAAAGTTTAATTTAACAGATCTGTGTTACTTGTGATGATTAGATGAGGCGTTTGTCTTGTAAGTCTGAATGTTCCTCATGCATTGTTCTTGTACATGAGATACAGTATGAAGGTGTCTTTTCAGAAGTTTGAAATGAGAACATCTTTCAATCAACACTAGCCTCACCTACCCAACTGCTCCCGCCCCCCTTACTCCCCCACATCAGATGTCCATTTTTGGGGTCTCAAAAGCCAATATGCTGTGTCCTCTGACCTCATTTAAAATGCATTTTATGTAGCAGGACCCTCTCTACCAATGTTCCAGAGTCTCAGGACATTTCATGCTTTATAGTTTTGATCTGTCGTTCTGTGCCTTCTTGTCTCCTGAGCTCTACCCATAAGGCTAAGGATCCGCCGCACAGCCGCCTTGCTTGCCGGCGGCGCGTGCAAGTCACTGCACCGCGTTCTGTGGTCTGCAGTAAACTTTTTTCGGGGTGGGGCGTGGCCAAAACGGGTCGGGGGGGCGGGGGTGCGGCCATTGAGCCCGGGGAGAGGGGTGGAGGACATTGTGGGTGAAGGAGCAGAGGTTGTGGGTCCGGGAGGAGAGGGCTAGATCGGGCCATATACTTTGCTCTTGCACAGGCACACTTCCCTCCCAAGCCGCCTCCCTCCCGTAGCTCCCCTCCGTCCCTCCTCCCCTCCTCATTGGCTCACTCGCGTACAGTACCATGTGACGCGTCAGCGCTTCTGATCACCAGAGGCTTGTAGTTCCGGCCGGCTGACGCGTCACAGCACACAGTGAGCCACGTCGGAAGGAGGCAGCAGGGACCAGCAGACTGGAGGCAAGGGGCTGGTGGCGCGTGCCGCCGACCGTAGCGGGTCCTCAGCCTAACTGTCCTCTCCACCCCTTTCACCTCTGCTGCGCTGTCTCACCTTAAACCCCTTTCCTTCACTGCACCTTACCTGTGGAACTTGGTTACCCTTTTTGATAGGCCCATATTCAGTCTGAAAACATGAGGTCTAGTTTGTGGATTTGTGAAGAATATTGTTTATTTTATTTGAATGTCTGTGAGCTCTCACTAGAGATGTAATTCAAGGAAAAGCCTAAACACCAACTCTACAGAAACCATTGCTGATGTGTGTTCTTAGTGTAGGTATATATTTAAAAATGCAATCCCATGGAGACGGGCCAAAAAACCTGCATCCTTTTTGTAAAGAATTAAACCGTGTAACTGGCTTCCTCAGACAAGTGTAACCATGCTAAAAGCAAATATCTGGTGGCTTTTGACTTTCATAGTTACAGATGGCATTCCTTAGCATCCGCTGAATGGGGGAGAGTTTGCGTTCTCTTTACCCACCCTCGCCCGATGAGTGTGTTGGTAAGATGAGGGGAGGGGATAATAGGCGGAGTCTGTGCAAGCTGTTGTATGCATTTTGGTAAATAAAAAGTTGTCAGTCACCCAGACTTTACCCTTAAACATGTAACTGCCATTAATACACTTTGATCCTACAATGTATTGCCCCTTTGAGCCTGTATACATTATTTAAATTAAAGAAGTCAACAGCATAATAGTAGCCATTGTGCCATAGTCCCTAATCATGCAGCAAATGTGTGTTTTATGGACTTAAGTCAAAGTATTCCCTTTCAAAAATATTTAGTTTAAGTATAGTTTACCTTCTAGTTTAACAACATGAAGCATAATTAACATGTGACCACTAAATAATGCTGTTTTTATTTCTTCTTGTAGGTCTTTTGGGTCCTAATGCTCTATCTGTCAACTCCTCTACAGTTCAAAATTCTTTGCTGAATGCCCTTAACAGCTCTGTTAGCCCTCTGCATAGTCCAAGTTCTGGTGCACCTAGTCCTACGTTATGGGCAACATCATTGGCAAACACCTCAAGTGCCACAGGTGATTGGGATTTTATGCTCATTAACTTAGTTGGGGAAGTGTGTGTTAACAAGAAACCTCCACCATAGTGCATATAGCAAATAAAAAGATCACTTGTGAGTACATACACATGTCTTAGACAGGTCTGCAACCCTGCCTATCACCATTATCCCCAGCATACAGTGCTTCCATTGTGGGAAATGACATGCAAATGAGCACACAATGTGTCACCTTTTGTCTGAAAAACTATTGTCACCCACCGTAACTTAAAACGTGATGGTAAACCCTACAGTCTTGAAAATGCAAAGCCAGCAGTACAACCAACTTCACACTGATGATACTCATTAAGGTTGAAACATGTCTGTGAATGGTTTCTCTGGCTTTGCATCTGATTCCCATGCTGTGCTTTAAAGCTGTGTAAACAGCAAGCATTAGCTAATATGGGCTCCATGTAACAATATATATACACACACACACTTTGAATTCGATGGTTTTACGTATCAGGACATAGTAACAATAATTTGTTCCTTAGCATGTCTTAAAATTAGGTAAATACAACCTCAAATAAACAACACCACATGACATATTACACCATGTCATGATTTATTTAACAAAAATAAAGCAAAAATGGAGAAGCCATGTGTGAAAAACTAAGTATACCTTATGATTCAATAGCTTGGAGAACCACCTTTAGCAGCAATAACTTGAATTAATCTTTTTCTGTATGACTATCGGTCTCTAACTTCGTTGTGGAGGAATTTTGGCCCACTCTTCTTTACAACGTTGCTTCAGTTCATTGAGGTTTATGGGCATTTGCTTATGCACAGCTCTCTGAAGGTCCAGCCACAGTATTTCAATCAGATTGAGGTCTGGACTTTGACTGGGCCATTGCAACACCTTGATTCTTTTCTTTTTCAGCCATTCTGTTGTAGATTTGCTGGTGTGCTTGGGATCATTGTCCTGTTGCATGACCCAATTTCAGCCAAGCTTTATCTGTCGGACAGATGGCCTCACATTTGACTCTAAAATACAAGGGAGAGGGAGTGGCTCAGTGAGTAACGACACTGACTGGCACTGAGTTTGGAGTAGGGGAGCCTGGTTCATTTCCCGGTGTTGGCTCCTTGTGACCTTGGGCAAGTCACTTTCCCTGTGCCTCAGGCACCAAAAAACATAGATTGTAAGCTCCATGTGGCAGGGATCTGTGCCTGCCAAATGTCTCTGTAAAGCGCTACGTAAAACTAGTAGCGCTATACAAGAACATGCTATTATTATTATTATTATTATTATTATTATTATTACTACTTTGGTATACAGAGGAGTTCATGGTCGACTCAATGACTGCAACGTTTCCAGGTCCTGTGGCTGCAAAAACAAGCCCAAATCATCACCCCTCCACCACCGTGCTTGACAGTTGGTATGAGGTGTTTGCGCTGATATGCTGTGTTTGGTTTTCGCCAAACGTTATGCTTTGCATTATGGCCAAACATCTCCACTTTGGTCTCGTCTGTCCAAAGGACATTGTTCCAGAAGTCTTGTGATTTGTTCAGATGCAACTTTGCAAACCTAAGCCGTGCTGCCATGTTCTTTTGAGAGAAGAGGCTTTCTCCTGGCAACTCTTCAAAACAAACCATAATTGTTCAGTTTTTTGAAGTGAAACTTCTTTAGTGGCCCTTGTCCTGATGGGACAAAACTGGAGAGATGGGAGACGAAATGTGAAACGGAAGTGACGTCACGTAATGGACGCCGCTCCTCCCACACGTCCCCTGTTATCGCCGCCGGCACCGCTCCTAACGGCCGCTGCTGCCCGCGCCTGCTGCCATGCCGCACATGCGCAGTTATGATGGCGCCACTGACTCATCCAATCACCGCGGGAGGAGTGGGGAGGGGGTGGCGCGCAGCCGCTATCTGCCGCTATCTGCCCTGGCGGTTGCAGGCCCAGCAGCACATTGACCTGGATCTCCTGGTAGTGCTCCTGCAGGTCTTCCCACTCAGCGCCGGCAAGCTCATGGCGGCTGTGATAACCGAGGCCTCCGCTTTGCCCTCCAGCACCAGGCAGACACGGGCACTTCCTGGTTAGCATGCGCGGACAATGGGCGCTCTTCCCCCCGGTCATGTGGTGCGCAGAATTTGCGGAGGGGGGGGGAAATGTGGTGACACGGCCGGTAGTGGCACCGAGTATCACTATCACGCAGCACCGCCAGACGGGGAAGAAGGAGGAAGGAAAAGCTCCTGCTCCGGTGAGAGAGGGAGGGTTGTTAACTTGTCGCAGGGGGGCTGGCTGGCTGCAGCAGCACACACGCACACACGCACATGCACACGCACACTGACACACACTGTCTGACACACATACACACACTGACCGGCACAGATACATACACTGACTGACACACACACTGACTGACACACACACTGACTGACACACACACACTGACTGACACACACACACACTGACTGACACACACACACACTGACTGACACACACACACACTGACTCACACACACACTGACACACACACACACACACACTGACTGACACACACACACACACACTGACTGACACACACACTGACTGGCACACACACTGACTGGCACACACACTGACTGGCACACACACTGACTGGCACACACACTGACTGGCACACACACTGACTGGCACACACACTGACTGGCACACACACTGACTGGCACACACACTGACTGGCACACACACTGACTGACTGACACACACTGACTGACTGACACACACTGACTGACTGACACACACTGACTGACTGACACACACTGACTGACTGACACACACTGACTGACTGACACACACTGACTGACTGACACACACACACACACACACACACACACACACACACACACACACACACACACACACACACACACACACTCACTGACTGACACACACTCACTGACTGACACACACTCACTGACTGACACACACTCACTGACTGACACACACTCACTGACTGACACACACTCACTGACTGACACACACTCACTGACTGACACACACTCACTGACTGACACACACTCACTGACTGACACACACTCACTGACTGACACACACTCACTGACTGACACACACTCACTGACTGACACACACTCACAGACTGACACACATACACACAATGAATCCACACTTAGTGCAAATAGCTAATACAGGGGATGTGTGCCGAGTACGCGTGTTATAAGTCAAATTTATTTGCGTTTTGTCAATAAAATTGTATTTTGATTTTTAATTAAAACATCACCAACACAAATACAATTTCTGTGACAAAAGTCAAATAAGTTTCATTACTATGCGCGTGCACAGCACACACAGCTTTTTTTATTCTAATAGTACTGACATGAACTTTAACATTTAACATGCTAACTGAGGCCTGTAGAGTCTGAGATGTAACTCTTGGGTATTTTGCAATTTCTATGAGCATTGCACGGTCTGACTTTCCGGTGAATTAGCTGGGACGTCCACTCCTGGGAAGATTGGCAACTGTCTTGAATGTTTTCCACTTTTGAATAATCTTTCTCACTGTAGAATGATGGACTAGAAATTGTTTGGAAATGGCCTTATAACCCTTCCCAGATTGATGGGCAGCAACAATTGCTTCTCTAAGATCATTGCTGATGTCTTTCCTCCTTGGCATTGTGTTAACACACACCTGAAATGCTCCAGACCAGCAAACTGCTAAAACGTCGGCTTTTATAGAGGTGGTCACACTTGCTGATGATCAATTAATCAAGGGCATTTGATTAGCAGCACCTGTCTGCTATTTAGCATCTTAATTCCTATGGAAGCAGTAAGGGTGTACTTAGTTTTTCACACACAGCTTCTCTATTTTGGCTTTATTTTTGTTAAATAAATCATGACACGGTGTAAGATGTCATGTGTTGTTGTTCATCTGTGGTTGTATTTACCCAATTTTAAGACCTGCTAAGGAACAGATGATTATTATGTCCTGATATGTAAAAGCATAGAATTCAGAGGGTGTACTTTCTTTTTCACACAACCTGTGTCTTAGACAGGTCTGCAACCCTGCTTTTTGCATTTATCACCTAGCACACAGAGCTTCCACTGCAGCGAAGGATTCTGGGAAATTACAAATGAGCACACAGTGCCACCTTTTGTCTCAAGACCACATTACATTTTTTTTAGACAATAAATTTCACCTTTTTGCGTGTGCGTGTGTACACACACATCTACATATACACACACACATACCATTCTTTTTCATGACTCAACTTTGAGAAAAAGACTGAATACTCACATTGCCAAGGCGAGAGTGGCCTGCAGATCCTTGGGGTTTCTTTGTGACTTCCTGGATGATTTGCTGGTTTGTTCTGGGAGAGATTTTTTGCCTTTGTGGTTTTAGTAGCAATCATTGGTTACTATTATTATCCATCCTGCAAGTTGTTTTTTTGCCCCTTTGTATCTAAGGAGTGGAATATGGCACAAAATTGCCAAAAACAGAGTTTTTCATAGTAACATAAATATATTTGAGTCGAGCAGAATAAATTGCTGCTTGAACAATACGACTGTAAACCAGACCATTCTTTTAACCCCTAAGGTGCCCATATAACGTTACCTGAACATAAGGGCCTGCACTCTGGTAGCCATTATGATTCAAGGAATATCATGCGGGGAACATCATTCTGGGAACTATTGCATGTTTTTTAGGGGGAGATCACATTCAAGAAGTGATTACGTCACTGGAGGGCCGGTCTCGACCACGTTATAGCTACTCTATGCGATCATGTGATCCTGGAAAACCAGCATGGGTTAAGATTTGTAAAAATCTAGTCTCCCAGTATACAAGCACAAAAACTCCCTGCCGGTTTCCTGGATATATCCTGTAGGGATCTATGCATCCAGGAAAAACTGTCTCAATTCTGGCAAAAAAAACTGCTTTGCTTTTGTACATAAACTCAA